>NC_087068.1:56479682-56582195 GCF_963678635.1 Symsagittifera roscoffensis | reverse complement strand
GGACGATATGGACAACAGACGCTCTTGTGCAAATTGCAGTTCGACGGAAAATCATGTGTCAGCATGCCCAACTTACAAACAGGGCATGAAAGCAACAGGCTTTAGCCTCGAAGATGAAGATGCGTCAGAGGTCGATCATGAAGATTTCATGAGAGGAGTAATTGCGAAATTCGGTCCAAGGTATTTATTTTGTTTCTTGGAGGGTCCTTTTAAATCGGATTGTCCACAATTCTGGGAGGCTGTGGCAGACATCAAGCATCCAAGGCATGAGGAAGCTTTATCGGGTGTGAAAGCCAGCAAGGCTCGCCTGTTGAGTGAAGCGGAGGCGAGGCACGCAGAAAAGAGAAACCGCAAGAGCTGGCAACGAAGAAGATGCAGGCGGTAACGGAAGAGATACGTGAACCGGAACCGGTGAATACAGTGGATGACTTCAAGATAGACTATAGTGCAGCCGCGAGGGATGCTCTAAACAGAGTCCAGCAGGAATTGGTAACGAAGGAGATCGAGCAAAAGCTGAAGCTCGAATTGGAGAATGAGAAATTTCAGGAAAGGCTGAACGCCTTCGAGGCATCAGAAGTCGAAGAAACGAAAGCACCAGGCAGTTTGAGCATGAAACTAAATGTGATCTCCGGGAAGACGTTCGGTATGGTGCCACGGGGAAGTAAAATACAATCGACAATCTCGGTAGCGGGACACCAGGTAATCAGAACTCTCAGTGAAACATCAGAATTCACTTTGATGCATTTGGATACATATCCAGATTTCCTGAGACAGTAGGAGCCACGCACTGAGTCAAGAGCTGTGCGAGCGCTAATGACAAGGGGTAGCCCTCGAATAAAAAAAACTTCACGGGCGCTACGTGGAAGTCTATGGACCATATCAAGTGATGCTGAACGTGGATGGGATCAGTATCTACACTAGGACCTACGTGACGACAGACAGTGACCAAATAGGGCAAATCTATTTGGGTGAAGAAGAACTTAAAGTCCGTAGGATAGGTCATGACGCAATGATGGAACAAGACGCGGTTTACATTGGATACGAAGCAGATGTGACTGCACATCTGCTCGACACCAACGGGAAGAAAATGGGGTTCACAGGGCTTCTGGACACAGGAGCGATAGTGAGCGTGATGCCGATAAAAACCTAATGCCGATGAGGGAAGACCGGATCCCGACGAATCTCTGACTAGCGGCAGCCAATCGAGGAGCGATTTACGTAGCCGGAAGGACACCAATAACGGTGCTCCACATGGGAGGACGTGATCTTTGGATGAGCTTCCTGGTGTTAGAGAAATTGGTTGACTCCGACCAGTTCATCTTAGGTAGAGATTTTGTCAGGAGTTTCGACGTGATGATTGACTTGAACAACGGCCTAATAAGGATTAAAAACCCGGACCGGATGTATGTTAAGAAACGAGTTATTAGGATAATAACAGATGAAAACAAGGTACCAATCTTTTTAGACAGAAAGATAAAACTACAGCCGGGACAAGCTGTAATAGCAATTTTTAGAATGAGAAATTCAAACTCGTTAAGAGATAGTAAACAGGTTAGTTTGGTACCGAACCCAAATAGCCAAAGTTTATTGATTTTAGGCCGGAGCTTCTCGTTAACTCGAAACGAAACGGACTGTGTGTCAGTGTGTTATTGCACACACTGGACACCACGGTTTCAATCCTGCGTGGAAAGAAGCTTGGTGGACCGACTATGAAGAGACAGAAAACTCGAAGAGATATAAGGTGAAAGACTGCCCTTATCCTGCCAATAAAGATATAACTTTAAAAAGAATTAATGAATTAAAATCTATTCATAACCTTTTTTCAATGAAATCCGAAACCGACGACCGCTTGTTGAGCTGCTCGAAATTTCCGGAACGCCCCTCGTCATATGAACTAGAGTCTGTCAAAACCGGTTTTGCCAGAAATAGAACACTTAAAAGGGAAAATAGGCGAGGGAGATTTTGTTTCATTGCGGCCGGTTTTAAATCGGAACGCGGATGTACTTTCAAAAAATAAGAAGGATATCGGTTGTTGTAACTTCGTCGAACATGAAACCGAACTGGAGGAAGGCGCCGTTCCTTATAGGGAAGGCGCAAGACGAATTACACCACATAAATCGGAATCGTGCTGAGCGGAGATAGAAATGTTGCTCGAATATGACATGATAGAACCCTCGAAATCGCCGTGGGCTTGCGGGGTAGTCATGGCAAAAATGAAAGGCGGCAGCTTAGGTTCTGTTGCGACTTTCGTTATTTGAACGCGGTGACAATAAAAGACGCGTACCCAATACCGCGAGTAGACGAAAGCCTCTCGAAACTTGGTGAAGCCAAATTCTTCACCACTCTGGACTGGGGTTCGGCCTTCTGGCAGGCTCCTCTGCGGAAGAAGGACAGAGAGAAGAACGCATTCACATGTGAGTTGGGGTTGTACCAGTGGAAGTGGATGCCCTTCGGCTTGTGCGACGCAATGGCCACTTTTCAAAGACTGATGGCTCAGGCTTTGACCGGAGTGACGAAAAAGTACGGAAACCTTGTGATGTGTTACGTGGATGACGTGGTCATAGCAACACCCACCCTTGAAGATCACATTGATTGGCTCGATGAGGTCTTTGACTGCATGAAGAGAGCAGGTTTGAAATGCAAACCATCGAAATAGGAGATCCTGAGGGATTCAATCAAGTATCTAGGAAGAATGGTGATCAGGCATGGTGTGAGGGCGGACCCGGGACCAGTAGAGGCTGTGCTGACCTGGAAGCCTCCCAGAACGGATACACAACTCAAGAGCTTCCTAGGGTTTGCCAATTATTACCGTGAGTTCATAAAAGGATATGCCGACAAGGCGTATCCCATGCAGAAGCTGATGCGCAACAAAGGAAAGAAGTTCGAATGGAACGATGAACCTCAAGCTGCCTTCGAGAACAGAAAACGGAAACTGGGCGAAGCGCCAGTGCTAGGCATGCCTACAGAAAAGGGCATGTATGTTCTTGACACAGACGCATCAGTAGACGCATCTCAGGAATACTGCATCAGGAGTAGGAACGGAAAGGAAGAACCGTTCTCCGTCCCATTGCATATGGCAGTAAGATGTTAAGTGACACTGAGATGAAATATGGTGCACCGAAAGCAGAGATGTTTGCAGTAGTCACATTCGTGGAAAAGTACCGCGCATACTTGGGGAGAGCTCCCTTTAAGTTACGCGTGGACAACAGAGCGTTATCCTGGTTGAAGACCTACTCGATGGATCAGAGTTATACTGGTAGATGGATAGTGAGATTAGATGGCTACCACATGATAATCGAGCACATGTTGTTGGAGAGAGAAGTGACCAGAGATGATCCCGAGGGGGCAGCAGCCATGGCATCACTGACAGTCTGCGAGAAGGTGAAAATCATGCCGTCAAGGAGACAACACAAAAAAAATGATGGGGATTGTAGGACTATAGTTCAGCAACTAGTGTCCTCGATACCCCGAAACGTCTTGACAAGCACATCATACAAACGGAAAGAACAGGGGAACGATACGCAAAAGAAAACCGTGACCTTTGAGGACCAGGATAAGGAAGGTGAGAAGGTTGAACGAAACCTGGGGCAAAATTGTCTGTCCGGGGAGACGAACAGCGAGAAGAGCCAGCGAGTTCAGGATCAACACCTGGGACAAGAAAGCTTGTCCGGGGAGTCTGATGTAGATGAAAAAGTTCCTGATGGGAAACAGGACCTGGAGAATAAAATTTTGTCCGGGGAGTTCAGATGGATGCGAAGAACAAACAGGACAGATCCGGAGGAGAGAACGTGCTCTGTCGCGGACTCTTCAATAGATGACAACTCCCGGAAATCGGGGATCGACACCTATTCAGACAGGAAATCAAGCTCAGGGTTAGACATTTCAGAGCGCTAGCGATACACACACTATTAGTGGAAACTCGAGCAAGGGATCTAGATAGGGAAGTGTATCAAGACCCTGACAGTGATCGCTACCTCATACCAGGTGAAAGAGTCTTTGACAACGCAGCAGATGATCTGGAAACAATAGCAGTATCGAGACGTTCGATAAGCTTGTTGCCGCAAAAAGAGGTAGTCAGGACTGATCTTCAACCGTTCAAACAAAAACACAACCCTTGGCGAAGATTTGGTGCGTTAAGATGAAAGATGACACGCATCAGCCAGATGAAATGAATAGTCAGATGAGTGTCATGAAGACATACTTGAGGGCGAGATACAGACTCTCGGACCTACTAGGAGCACAGAGAAATGACCGCATCACGAGCAACCTGAAAAGGTGGATTGAAGATGGACCTCCGGACAAAGGCGATCTGGAGGAAGACAGTAATCGCATTCTGAGACAGTACTTTAGGCAGAAATAGGGAAGGTTATATCTGAACAAGGACGGGATCGTGGCTTGCAAGAGAAGAGAAGAGTACAAAGTCCTGTACAAATACAATGCGATAGTTTTGCCGCAACTCTATAAAACAGAACTTTTAATTGGGGTCACATGATCAGATGGGCCAGCAGGGAATCGACAAAGTATACCAAAAGATTCTTAAACGCTTTGACTGGCCTGGAATGAAAAAGGCATGTGAGAAGTGGGTAACAGCATGTCTGTCATGCCAACAGGTCAAAGATCCAAGGAAGTTGCGATTTCCGTTGCAGTCGATCGAGTCATCTGAATTTAACGAGGTGGTACATATTGATCACCAAAAGATATGCATGACAGACAGTGGTTATAATCAAGTCTTAGTCATGATAGATCACTTCACGAAGTATGCAGAGGCCTTGCCCAGCATAACTGCCTCAGCAGAAGAGACTTGCCATCACCTAATCAACACGTGGATAGCAAGAGATGGTTGTCCGATGACGTTTCAACGAAAGAACTTACGAAAGAACTCATGCGACGTTCGCAGGTGGCTCAGGCCCACTCCATGACATACCATCCCCAGACGAATGGCTTAGTGGAAAGGCAAAATAGAACGTTAGTGTCGATGCTGAGGGTATATTGATCCAGGTACATGACCGATTGGTACAGATCTCTTCCACAGGTTATGGGAGCTAACAATAGCACGCAACACTCCACCACCGGAGTTAGTCCACATATGATGCTAACTGGACACGAGAAGTCTTTGCCCTTGACTTTCTTTTACCCGGAGTATGAGGGGAAGAAAACATCACCACAAGTCTATGTAAGGGATGTAATTAGACGTCAAGAAGAATTAAATGACCTGTGTAGACGGAACACTCAGCAGGCACAGGCAGGGCAGAGGAAAAGAATCGATAAGAAAGCAGCTGGTGCAAAAAGTTACTCGGTAGGAGACTACGTATGGGTATTTCAGAATGTTATACCACCGAAAGGAACGAAAAAGCTCCTAAAAAAAGGAGGGGACCCTTCATGATTACAGAAGTGCACCAGGAGGGACCATTTTATAGACTGAGTACAGGCAGAGCCGCTCACTACGAGAACATCAAGCCACACAAGCCATCGACAGAGGACTGCGGTATACCTGCAGACATGGAAGAGGGGGATTATCTGATGATGGATCCTGCTTGTGAGGTCAACGATAAGGGCACCAGGGAAAAGAACGATGGAAATGAGGTCGTAGAGGAAGGAACAAGTCCACCACAGGACCTAGATCCCAACGAAGTAATCAAAGCAGATGAAGAAACCTTACCCTACGCAGAGGAGGACTGGCAAGACCCCGAACAAATGGAGGTCCCCAAGAATCTGGAACCGGAAAATCCATTTACGATACAGACTCGACAGAGTGACAGGACAAAACTCACGAAGAAATATAATCCTTACGGAGACAATTTCGTAGTGGACAGGATAGATCTAAAGAAGATAGTGCAAGAAGCAGTGGGTCTAGAAGAAATAATTGTTTCACAGGACATTGACATAGTCGATGACCACGACGAGGAGTGGGTCGATGACCAGTCCAAGCCCGAGGTAGAATTCGACGACGAGCAACAGCAGGCATATGAACAAGACTTGTCGAATTTGCGTGTCTTGGAATGGCTGAACGAAATGACGTCGGACACAAAGCAGACCAGTGTCACGATTTAAGATGTAGATCGTGGAAGCATGAAATACGTAAAAACCGAAAGGGATGATCCCTCCTGGGCTGCCCAGGAAGACGACCATTGCTCATTCCGGCTTCCAACCTCAAATTGGTATCCGGTATGCGATCGACGGGGACGTGGATGGATATTTTTGTCGTGGGAGTTGGGGTAGGACTTGCCAACACTGAAAATTTGTTAACAAAAAAACTAAGAATAGCAAGAGAGACAGGTGATCTAGAAGCAGAAACAGGTGAGGACCCTAAAAAATCGGACATAGGGAGAGTAGTTGATTCATATTTTAACTTACCAAATGAATATTCAAGCAGCATAATACTAACAGACAGTGATTTCATACTCACAAATAGAACATGTGCAATAGTGATCACAGCAGACATGAGTTTTAAGACAGCGTTAGCAGCGGATTTTAAGAGAGAATATAAAAACATCGAATTCCTTTGAAAGCAGAGGCCAGGAATAGGAGGCGTAGCAGTTTTACCTCCGGCGGCGTCACAGATACCGGGAAAGTACTTATGCTTCTTGGTGACGGGGGCGACGGAGAAGCGGCACGTGGACCCGGAAAATCTAGTCTTGTCCTTGAAGAGATTGAGAGACTTCCTTGTGAAAAGGGAAGTGAAGAAACTCTCGCTTTCAGTGTACGATCCGAACCGAGGAAGACTGCATCCACGCGAGCTGTATGCACTGATACACGTATTCTTCTCTGATACTAATATACAAATATGTTTACATAAGAATTATTATTTATGTATAGGCTGAGCTTAGGTTGCATGCAGGAAGACGTCATACCAGGAGTGTGTTGTATGTGATATGTGAGTTATGTTATGTTATATGTTATGTTATTAAGACCCTGGGTAAGAAGAAATTTGTGACCATGAATAACCGAATGATGATCTTAGGAATAGATCGGAAGTTTGGGCTGTCCATTTTTAGGTCGAATTCCAAAATTTTACCAATAAATTGATTTCAATAAATTTTAGGATCAAAATCTTTTTATCTGACTGTTAATCAAATTTTAATATAAATTTAGTATAAAGTTGACAAATGTGATATTTGGGACTTCTTTTCTAGATACTGATTGATCATTTAATCATTCACTTGATTTCAATTCATCAAAGAGATAATAGAATCGAATCTGAAAGAACATGGACAACTTTGATTTGAACAAGTACATGGAACTGGCAGAGGCGTACGTAGTACCGATGGTAGATGCAATCTATCGTCGGCTGATGGATCGAGACTTCGCTCTGGAGGACCCAGAGGTAGTCATGTTGCGGGCCGCCTTAATAAACATCTTGGGGGCATGAAAACCGTGGGGACCGCCCCACGGAAGTCTTATTGATGGCAAAATATGGAGAGAGAGAGGAGTACTAGGCCGCCCGAACATGAGGGTGATGAGGTGGAGAAACGGGGCTCTCTCAGGAAGTGACTTGGCGAACAAGCGTGGATTGGGAAGTTCGAGGAACAACCAATCAGGTGAGATGCCTTCGCCCATCAAGCCTAGGCCTGGATTGAGTAGAATGCATCAGGAAATGAACAGCGAGGCTGCCTCGTCTAGTTCACAGCTGAGAGCAGCTGTGCCACCAAAAAGGGCGAAAGTAGAGGAAGGGTTTCAGACGAATGAGACTATGCAAGATCTTAATGGGACGACAGAAGAACTGGAGAAGACCAGAAGGGAGCTGGACGAGATGACCAAGACCATGCTCAGTATAGAAGAAGATAGAGACATGCGGAAGAAACTGTTCGAAGGTTGTAACAAGAAGCAGGGTGAAGAAATAGAGCGCTTGAGGCGAGAGTACAAGCAGTGATCGGAGCGTCTGGCGTTAACGACAGCATTGGAAAAGGTGATACCTACAAGGAATATTCCTCGTGGGCAGTCCCCGATGGAACTTTTGACGCCTCGAGAGTTGAGTCAGATGACCGAGACACAACTCCCGGCCACAACCGGTCGAGTGACAATCCCGGACCCGAGTGACACGCTAGGTGACCCTGTCGTGGAGCAAACGGTGAGAAGATTGATAGAGACAGCAGGACGATTGGTCGCTAATAGGAATGCGCCAGGTTCCGGGGTGACTGCATCCTAGGGAACAACAGACGATACGGCAGAGTGCAACTGTCCCAACAGATGATGACGAGAACGGAAGTTAGTGATACAACGTTACCGACAAAGAGCTCCAAGGTTCCAGGTTGAAAGATACGAGAAATACCTATGAAGAAAGTGTCCCGAGTCATTGATGTGCAGAAGAACAATCAGTTGAAATATAGCTTCAAGGGAGTTCCGGACACTGATTTGCGAGCCTGTTTCAATCGATCCACTTGGAACCCAGCAGTAAACCTGCTGCAGCCGCCCCTTGGGACATCACATCTGATACTGGGTGACAGTCTAGTCAGAGTGCTCCAGAACTTGAGGACCTCCTTGATCACTACGGTGATAGCTTTTGGAGGTGCAACGATAGCCCAGCTATTTCGGACGGTGGAGCTGATGAACCCAGGGAGGATCCCTAACATAATGATCCTTATAGAGAAGAATAATGTGTCAAGAGGCTCAGATGAGGAAGAGGCACTATGGGAGTCGATGATGGTGTGCCTATTTACTACTCTCTGGGATAAATTCAAGTGCGCGGTACTGACCGTCTGCACCGTAATAATGAGCACAAAAACGTTGACAGCAACAGGAAGAAGGCACAATGAAGGATTCGTCAGGTGGAACAACATCCTGAGAAATCTTGCCAGCCGGAATGCTGGACGGTTGATCATGATGGACATTGAACACGAGCTGAGAGCCATGGATCAGGCCAGACTAACCACTGATGGGATCCATTTTGACAGCATTGAAGGACACGCCTGGTTGAACCGAGTCTTTCAGGAGCGTTTGGATGAAATGGAAGTTGAGCTCTTGGACACGGAAATGCTGAAGAAGGAGGAAACTGCGAATGAACGAGCGATTTCAACTTTTTTGCCCCCTAATTAGGAAACACGTTTGGGAACGGTCCCAGCCGTGACGACCTATAGGCCGCAAAGCTCTAGCAAGCCGGGGCACTGGACAGACGTACAAGATCGACTGGGGGAAGCACCGATGAGAAGAATAGGACCTGTCAATCCGACTGCGGCGACAACCAGCACCTCTAGAGCGGATACAAGATCAGAAACGACGAGCACCAGTCGAGAGGAGCAACGCCCAAACAGGAGCTCTTTGATGTGGTTGAGGCCCATACCTTCTCCGTGGCATATGTACAAAGAAAAACTGATGAAATTGAACCTTCAGACGGTGAGCTTTGCAGCAGATGCCATGAGGATGTTGAATGGAGCGAGTTTTTCTGTCAACGGACTGTACTCAATAACAGGCGTGGACTGGTTAATAGCTGCTGGCATAAACTTCAGCCCCACAACTGCCTTTAGATTTGCCGATTTAGAGGGACTGCCCTCAAACAATACGATGTATCCAGTGAATGCAAGACCATTGCAAGATGTGAAATTGAACCACGATGAAGGAAATCGAGAAGAAAGACCCGGAAGTTTCCTGACAACGAGGGAGCCGATAGGACAACATGTAAATATATTCAGGCAGGTGAAAAGACCCCCAGGACACGTAAAAGGGAGAACGTACCCGAAACAAGTGAGTCAAGAAGGTGATGTTCCGAGATACGGTGGATTGAAGGCAATCAAGAAAGATGAGACAATCTTTGCTGCGTAGGCAAAGATTATGGTATTCGCGAATTCAGACTTCGTGTATACCTCCAAGTCTCTGTGTTTGACCTGATGTTATAATGTTGGCAGCGGTCGACCTAGACCTAATGCAATCTGTGTCAATGGCAATCAGGGTACAACGATAGACAGAAATGAACCCGATCACAATTTTATTCGCTGGCATCAATGACCATCTACATAGTAGGGGTTTCCTGAGCAGACTCAGAGAGCCTACGACAGCCAAAGCCGCTGTATGGCCAGCTATAAAGGATATCCTCGAATCAATGGGTGAAGTAGTAGACACGCTGAAAGAAGGTGCCTTCACAAAAATAACACCGAGAGCCCTGTTTGCGTTTTCTCCGGGATATGCATATCTCCCGGATGGACTGAAGTTCGTGTATGCAATGATAGCTTTGCTCTCGGAAGGGAAGTATGATGTAATCATATCTGCCCCAAACCGCGGATTAGAGATGGAGAATCTGAGGCCACTCAGGGCTGAACTGCCTGCCGTGTGGTCTGACATCTCGAATGCGATGAGAGGATTTAAGAACCATTCATTACACATATTAGTGTTAGACGAAGTTCTGGGGTTGGAACTGTCCAACTTCAGTCGACAACTGAAACTGAAGCCGGGAATTGACGATGACCATCGAGTAATCGTAGCGATGTCAAACGATTTATGGTTCCGAGGAATGGAGATAAAAGAGGAAGGAGAGAGAAGGAACAACTCCAAGGAGACCAGAGCTCACTTGGAAGTAATGGTTTTGAGAACGAAACCAAAGGCTAACCAGTGGCTGCACTTGAACCCTCGGACAGCAGCTTTGGGAGCGGATGCTTTTGAGCGAGGCCCAGTGATGATCAGGAAGATCCATGCCTACTGATTGAAGAGGTAAACCTGGCAGAAAATGCTGGAAAGAAATCAGCCGAGTTCGTGAACAGCGTGTGCCAAGTGACCCTGGAAACTTTCTGGACACAGAATATGAAGGGAGAAGAAGGCTTTGACCAGACTGACAGCATGTTGGAAGGACTAGGAGCTGGATGGACCGCATCCTTCTTGGCGAAAATATATCCTTCACTTTCTCGATATCTGATAAAAGCACTCCTCCAAATAGTCGTAGAAGTATCAAGCGTTGAATTACTAGCCCTATTCGTGACGTTTGGAGCAGAGCACTTAGTGAAAGGACCAGTGATACTGCTCACTGAAGGAGTACAGATTTTGCGATTAGATGGAATTCTAACGTTGATTGCGATAACGCATAGAAACTTGGGAGGGTCGATGAATTTGACACGCTATCCGCAGCAGATGAAGGAGAACGTGAGGAAGTTCGACGTAAAACGATCTACGGATTCCTGGAACAAGATAAGAGATTTGCGGCATACTCTTATTCAGTACCTCCTGCAGCAGAATCGCTTTGGAACAGGAGAGGATGAAACGATTGAGAGGGAGGAAGACGTGCGACGACATGCTGGGGGCATGCCCCCTACTAACTGATCTGAGCTTAGCTATGAGGACCGATCCCTTAGCATTAATCAGAGGAGCCACGGAGTTCGTGACGGTCGTAAACGGACCTGCAGTCACGTTTGCATTCTCTGATGTTAAGGTGGAAGCATACAGGAGGTCGGTGCTGCACTTGAACCTCAAATCAGCAGTGGACGGAAGTGCGCTGAATTGGTGTGAGCAGCATGTGTTGCGAGAACTCATGAGCGAAGACCTATTGTTTGCAAAGATATCGGAGCCAGAGATGACGGTCGTCAACTTTGATGATCACTTCCGTGATCGTATGGGAGAAGTGGACAGAGGACACGTTGAAGTTTTCCCTAAACTCTGGAATCTAAGACCCTACGACAAAACAAAGCAGTCTCCGCAGTGCAAACTCCTAGGTTGAGAGCCTTTGAGACCAATGAAAGGAGGATAGCGAATTTCTCAGAAACGATGGACCTGTGTTTTGTAGGCAGAAATGCCGCAGTGCTGCAGTATACGCAGTTTGCTTACACGGATGAAGCAACGAGAAGACGAATGAGCAATGCAGCGACGCCAAAGCCTGGGAGGTTTGACGAGGAATGGGCAAAACTGAACCTAGCGCCTATGGTGATGAGAGGCAAGGCCGAATTACCAGAAGCCTCCCTAATTGTAAGTAGCGTAAAACTAGGGTTAACTGTGGGAGGAACCCTACAGACTAGAAATATGCTAGCACCCTTCGGACATGAGGAAGTCAAAGTAGTTCATGGAGAAGAGGAAGATCAGTCAGCTGGCAGACTAATCGTACCGAAATTTCCTGATGGGACCAGGACTGAAGAGCAAGGGCCCTCAAAGTCAGGAAAGAATCTAGAACGAGACGATGGGCAGCGAGGAAGCCGTCGATCGGAAGAACATTTGCAACAGGATTCCGATCAAGCTGGGAAAGAAGATGATAAGGCTTCGACAGGAGGAGTGTCCAGCCTAGACTTTGAAAATTTCCTCAGTGATTTTGAAAACGGCATGGACGCGATGGAAGCGACGACTGAGCCAGCAGACGAGGGTACGTCCACGCTAGAACCCCCGTCAGCCTTTATGGGAACGAACCGGAAATTGCCGGAGAGCGGCTCTCCGAGCAATTCTAAAGATACTGAACAGAAACTCTTGATGGAATCACCAAGGAGAATAAGAATAGAAGGCGCTGCCAGAGTACCTTTCTTGGGAACGTTGCCCGAAGAAGAGTGGGAGGTGCATCATAGAGGCCATCAAAATAGGACGAGATGCAGAATGGATAGAGTGGCTTTCCTGAAAGAGGTTTGGGCAGTAGTTCAGAGCTACGGAACCCAGTCTATTTTGAAACTAGGTCTAAACAGACCACTAATGCGGGAAGTCGTTGATAAACTTGACGAGTGTGAAGGGAGATTGAGCGAGTTGTTGATCGACTCGGCCACTGACGAAAGTGAGGAAAATTCTCCTATCAAGATGACGCCGCAAGAAGACAAAGGAGAATTGGTATATCTGTCAAGAAACCGGAAGGTTACAATGCGATCGAAATTGGTGATTGACAAGTTTAATGAAATGAAGATGAAACTGGGCACCAATGTGACATTGAGGAAGGCGGGAAAGACAAAGGTTGGATTCCGAAATGATGAAAGCTGTCAACTCAGCGAAGAGAAAGCGCGTCGAGGAAGCTATGGACTTGGGACAGGATGATAATCGATTACCTGGCACAGACAGAATAATGACTGAAGTAGCGATGGTGTCACCCATTCTCATGGCAGGAATAAAATCAACCGGTTGCAAAACCAAGAGGAGTGACCGCACTCTGACTGGAGCGACATTAGAAATGGAGATACTCAGCCAATGTGAAGAGAGTACTCTTAAAGACTTTAAACCGTCTACCATGAATCACGGAAAGGGAAGCGTCGTAGGACAGCTAGTCCCAGTGGAATATAACCGACTGACAGTGTCGGAAACTGTATCGATTGACGAACCCGCCGTTGGATACATGGAGATGTTAGAGTACAGGAATTCTGGGGCAAAGGACAGACGTACAAGATCGACTGGTGGAAGCACCGATGAGAAGAACCATCCATCCTAGGTGAAGATTAGGACCTGTCAATCCGACTGCGGAGACAACCAGCACCTCTAGATTGGATACAAGATCAGAAACGACGAGCACTAGTCGAGAGGAGCGACGCCCCCAAACAGGAGCTCTTTGATGTGGTCGAGGCCCATACCTTCTCCCTGGCATATTTACAAAGAGAATCTGATGAAATTGAACCTTTAGACGGTGAGCTTTGTAGCAGATGCCATGAGGATGTTAAATGGAGCGAGTTTTTCTGTCAACGGACTGTACTCAATAACAGGCGTGGACTGCTTAATAGCTGCTGGCATAAACTTCAGCCCCACAACTGCCTTTAAATTTGCCGATTTAGAGGGACTGCCCTCAAACAATACGATGGGTCCAGTGAATGCAAGACCATTGCAAAATGTTAAATTGAACCACGATGAGGGAAATCGAGAAGAAAGACCCGGAAGATTCCTAACGACGAGGGAACCGATAGGACAACATGTAAATATATTCAGGCAGGTGAAAACACCCCCAGGACACGTAAAAGAGAGAGCTTACCCGAAACAAGTGAATCAAGAAGGTGATGTTTCGAGATACGGTGGATTGAAGGCGATCAAGAACGATGAGACCATCTTTGCTGCGTATGACAGCAGAAATGAGGAAGGCAAAGATTAAGGTAATAGCGAGTTCAGACTTCGTGTATACCTCCAAGTCTCTGTTTTGACCTGATGTTATAAGGTTGGCAGCGGTCGACCTAGACCTAATGCAATCTGTGTCAATGGCAATCGGGGTACAACGAAAGACAGAAATGAGCCCGATCACGATTGTATTCGCTGGCATCAATGACCATCTACATAGTAGGGGTTTTCTGAGCAGACTCAGAGAGCCTACGACAGCCGAAGTCGCTGTATGGTCAGCTATAAAGGATATCCTCGAATCAATGGGTGAAGTAGTGGACACGCTGAAAGAAGGTGCCTTCACCAAAATAACACCGAGAGCCGTGTTTGCATTGTCTCCGGTATATGCATATCTTCCGGATGGACTGAAGTTCGTGTATGCAATAGTAGCTTTGCTCTCGGAAGGGAAATATGATGTAATCATATCTGCCCCAAACCGCTGAATATAGATGGAGAATCTGAGGCCACTCAGGGCTGAACTGCCTGCGGTGTGGTCTGACATCTCGAATGCGATGAGAGGATTTAAGAACCATTCATTACACATTTTAGACGAAGTGCTGGGGTTGGAACTGTCCAACTTCAGTCGACAACTCAAACTGAAGCCGAGAATTGACAATGACCATCGAGTAATCGTAGCAATGTCAAACGATTTATGGTTCCGAGGAATGGAGGTAAAAGAGTAAGGAGAGAGAAGGAACAACTCCAAGGAGACCAGAGCTCACATGGAAGCAATAGTTTTGAGAACGAAACCAAATGCTAACCAGTCGCTGCACTTGAACCCTTGGTTAGCAGCTTTGGGCGCGGATGCTTTCGAGCGAGGCCCAGTGATGATCAGGAAGATCCATGCCTACTTAGTGAAAAGCTAAACCTGGCCAAAAATACTGGAGAGAAATCAACCGAGTTCGTAAACAGCGTGTGCCAAGTGACCCTGGAAACTTTCTGGACACAGAATATGAAGGGAGAAGAAGGCTTTGACTAGCCTGACAGCATGTTGGAAGGACTAGGAGCTGGATGGACCGCATCCTTCTTGGCGAAAATATATTCTTCACTTTCTCGATATCTGATAAAAGCACTTCTCCAAGTAGTCGTAGAAGTATCAAGCGTTGAATTACTAGCCCTATTCGTGACGTTTGGAGCAGAGCACTTTGTGAAAGGACCAGTGATACTGCTCACTGAAGAAGTACAGAATTTGCGATTAGATGGAATTCTAACGTTGATTGCGATAACGCATAGAAACTTGGGAGGGTCGATGAATTTGTTACGCTATCCGGAGCAGTTGAAGGAGAACTTGAGGAAGTTCGACGTAAAACGATCACGGATTCCTGGAACAAGATAAGAGATTTGCGGCATACTCTTATTCAGTACCTCCTGCAGCAGAATCGCTTTGGAACAGGAGAGGATGAAACGATTGAGAGGGAGGAAGACGTGCAACGACACATTGGGGGCATGCCCCTACTAACTGATCTGAGCTTAGCTATGAGGACCGATCACTTAGCATTGGTCAGAGGAGCCACAGAGCTCGTGACGGTCGTATACGGACCTGCAGTCACGTTTGCATTCCCTGATGTTAAGGTGGAAGCATACAGGAGGTTGGTGCTGCACCTGAACCTCTTATCAGCAGTGGACGGAAGTGCGCTGAATTGGTGTGAGCAGCATGTGTTGCGAGAACTCATGAGCGAAGACCTATTGTTTGCAAAGATATCGGAGCCAGATATGACGGTCGTCAACTTTGATGATCACTTCCGTGATCGTATGGGAGAAGTGGACAGAGGACACATTGAAGTTTTCCTTAAACTCTGGAATCTAAGACCCTATGACAAAACAAACGGAGAGATCACAAGAATTCCGCGGCTGACTGCAGCATATCACAAGGTGAGAGAAGAGACGAAGGATTGGGGCGATTATAAGAAACTACCGAAGGAAATCCCTGAATTCCCCCTGATAAGAAGGATGTTGCTCGGAGCAGTCTCCGCAGTGCAAACTCCTAGGTTGAGAGCCTTTGAGACCAATGAAAGGAGGATAGCGAATTTCTCGGAAACGATGGACCCGTGTTTTGTAGGCAGAAATGCCGCAGTGCTGCAGTATACGCAGTTTGCTTACACGGATGAAGCAACGAGAAGACGAATGAGCAATGCAGCGACGCCAAAGCCTGGGAGGTTTGACGAGGAATGGGCAAAACTGAACCTAGCGCCTATTGTGATGAGAGGCAAGGCCGATTTACCAGAAGCCTCATTAATTGTAATGAGCGTAAAACTAGGGTTAACTGTGGGAGGAACCGTACAGACTGAACCATGCTAGCACCCTTCGGACATGAGGAAGTATAATTAGTTCATGGAGAAGAGGAAGATCAGTCAGCTGGCAGGCTAATTGTACCGAAATTTCCTGATGGGACCAGGACTGAAGAGCAAGGGCCCTCAAAGTCAGGAAAGAATCTAGAACGAGACGATGGGCAGCGAGGAAGCCGTCGATCGGAAGAACATTTGCAACAGGATTCCGATCAAGCTGGGAAAGAAGATGATAAGGCTTCGACAGGAGGAGTGTCCAGCCTAGACTTTGAAAATTTCCTCAGTGATTTTGAAAACGGCATGGACGCGATGGAAGCGACGACTGAGCCAGCAGACGAGGGTACGTCCACGCTAGAACCCCCGTCAGCCTTTATGGGAACGAACCGGAAATTGCCGGAGAGCGGCTCTCCGAGCAATTCTAAAGATACTGAACAGAAACTCTTGATGGAATCACCAAGGAGAATAAGAATAGAAGGCGCTGCCAGAGTACCTTTCTTGGGAACGTTGCCCGAAGAAGAGTGGGAGGTGCATCATAGAGGCCATCAAAATAGGACGAGATGCAGAATGGATAGAGTGGCTTTCCTGAAAGAGGTTTGGACAGTAGTTCAGAGCTACGGAACCCAGTCTTTTTTGAAACTAAGTGTCAACCGACCACTAATGCGGGAAGTCGTTGATAAACTTGACGATTATGAAGGGAGATTGAGCGAGTTGTTGATCGACTCGGCCACTGACGAAAGTGAGGCAAATTCTCCTATCAAGATGACGCCGCAAGAAGACAAAGGAGAAGTGGTATATCTGTCAAGAACCCGGAAGGGAACGATGCGATCAAAGTATGTGATTGACAAGCTTAATGAAATGAAGATCAAACTGGGCAGCAAGGTGACATGGAGGAAGGCGAGAAAGACGAAGGTGGATTCCGAAATCTTGATGAAAGCTGTCAACTCATCGAAGAGAAAGCGCGTCAAGGAAGCTATGGACTTGGGACAGGGTGATGATCGATAACCTGGCACAGACAGGATAATGACTGATGTAGCGATGGTGCCACCCGTTCTCATGGCAGGAATAAAATCAATCGGTTACAAAACCAAGAGGAGTGACCGCACTCTGACTGGAGCAACATTAGAAATGGAGATAATCAGCCAATGTGAAGAGAGTACTCATAAAGACTTTAAACCGTCTCCCATCACGGAAAGGGAAGCGTCGTAGGACAGCTAGTCCCAGTGGAATATACACGACTGACAGTGTCGGAAACTGTATCGATTGACGAACCCGCCGGTGGTTACATGGAGATGTTAGATTACAGGAATTCGGCCAGAGGACACTTGATGGCTCTGGAAGACAAAAGTGCCATGGAAGGTTATTTAGAGATGATGATGCAAGGCACCACCCTGAAACAGAAGGCATGCGGGACTTTGGTATCGTCCAAAATTCACGCTGAAATGATCGAGCAGTTGGTGAGCCTTCCATGGAGAGCGGTAGTGTTACGATACTTCGAAGAAGAGATGGGAACCACGCCAAAGATACACGCTCTGATAGTAATACCTTACGTGAGAGCAGAGCTACAACTGAGGTTCGCTTGGTGTATGATTGGACTGACTCGCGAGGAATAAAGGAAAAGATCGAAAGAGGAGAAAGTGTTCTTAATGACGAATGTGAGAGATCTGATGACCCAAGAAGGAGCAGCAGTAGCGTGCGCGAAGCGAAGAGACGCTCTCTGTTTGGTTCGATATATGATAGAGCAGATTTCAGTGCCAGCACTGAGCACTTGTGACATGATGCTAAGAGAAGGCGATGAATGATTGAAAGCCTTGCTCTTGCTAGCACTTTTGGATATATATATATCAGAGCAAACCAATGCGAGTAAACATGAAAGAACGCGTGGAACTAGAACCGATGAAGAAAATCGACGAAATAAGGAGGTTCTCAAACAAGGAACTGAGACTCTCGAAGGAATCTTTGGGAGCCCTGCTGAAATCCGGTGAGTATTGTGGACCCATCAGAAACAAATCGTACAGTTACGTATTCGGAATCATAGGGATAGCGTACAATCCTTTCCTGAACGATGACATACGCGATTGCTTCTTTGATTACGAGCAAGCAGTGTTGCTAAGATTCTGGACGTCAAGGATTGCAACGATAAGAAGCGCTGGTAATCAGCAGGCCAAGCTGGAACTGGTCTTGGAGGAAAAGGTGACTGCGCCTTCAGTGCCAAAATTGGACAATCGAGTGGAGTTTGGATTAGGATTCTCGGATGAACTGCTGAGAACGAGTTTGATGGTAGTGTGGGAACTAATGAAACCATCATGGTGTCCGAGTCCCAATGCCGATTCGATATTACGAGCGACACAAGATGTGCAGAGGTAACTGAATTCAGACTGTAACTTGCGTGACCTGAACATCATCTATAATCTGATGACAACAGCCTCTAAGAGCAACGGAGAAGACAAGATAGAGTTGCCTGGCTGGGAACCAGAGGAATGGGTCAAACCTGGCAGCTGTCTGACAGAAGTCTGTGGACTAGAAGGTCACATCTGTGGAGGTCTGAACTGCGTAAAGACCCTGGAGACGCAACACAAGCAATTGATGATATTGTTTGGGAACATTGTGATGAAGGCGAAAACAGAAACGGAACTGATTGCAGATTGCCATGGAGGAACCGAGGTGAATCTAGTGACCGCACTAGGATTCTACAGCATGTTTGGTTCTTTAGAGTCACTATTGAATATAGAAGAGAAGCATGAGATGGTGACGGCCATCAGTGTAGAAGTGTTCCCAGAAGTTTTGCAGACTGAGCAAAACCACATAGGAAAGTGGAGGGAAGCGATCGAGGCGGAAATGAACATCTGGCACAATGAAATTTATCGCAGACCGCCGGGAGCGCGATATTTGGTGGGATCGACATTGGCTTCCATGTGCGAAAGCAGATACCCAGTGCATTTCGTAGCGGTGGATGCGAAGAGTATGAGATCGATCGTGGATCAGGCCTTCTCAGTGCCGAAATGCGTAAGACTAGCAAGAATGTCAGACAAATCTTACGAGTTACTGTGCAAAATGTTCTCAGCAGTTCCGGACAGAACCAAAGAGGAATTAGAATCGATACTGGGAAGGAAGTTCATGGGATACGCCAGTGGGAACTTCAGTGACTTTGAAAGACAGAAGCAGAAAGGATCAACAGTCACGGATTACAATGCAGTAGATGAGAATGATAAAGTCCACCGAGTGATGATGGAAGTGGAACCACTACTGGAAGCTTTGGGAAAACGTTATTAGAGGAGCATCAGGTCAAAACATGATGAGTTCCCCTGCCATTGCTTACTGCAAACATGGTGGTACCCCGGGCGTAGTAATCTGGTGTTGATCTTGGACTGTGGAGAGCTGCACTCCCTGGGTTTACCAGACTCATCACAGCCCATAACAATAGTGATAGAGGGAGTTATGATGGCGATACGATAGCTGGAAGCTCATATAAAGGAGAACAAAAGACAGGAGGCGCCGACGAGAGATTAGTTACAGGAATTGGATTGTCTAAAAGATTTAGATCTTTTTGGAACAATGTGCAAAATCTTGAATTTTCCGATGGAAGTGAAAAACATATGGGCCAGAAGACGACTGATGCCATGATTTAGAGCCAACATGACTGCATGGTTGTACGAATATGCCAAAAAGCATATGTCGAAGCACAACAGAGTGTACAGTGTGTATCAGCTGGACATTAGAGCAGGAGCTTTTAAGCGAGCTTTTGAAACTCGCCGGAATGCAGTGACCAACGCCGTGAAGAGAACTTCTAGGACAAGTGAATGTGACGGAAGGGAAAAAGAAGAGATGTTGAAGGAAGACTTGGAGAGGAACGTGACGTTGTGCCTCCACAACAGCTTCTGCCGAAACAGAGAATCTAACGTTGATCCTCTACCTTGTTGTTAACAAAGAGTAGAAGAGCAGAAGTGTTGGAGGACTGCTTACAACTGCGTCAGAATAGCTACCAACGTGTTGCAAGACACAGAGGCTGAAAGTGCGGAGTCAATGTCGCAGGAGGAGGATATGGAACATTGACAAGTGGCCAAAAAACAAGAACCAAAAAGAAAGAAAGTTAGAAGAATTTAGAAGTTATAGAACTTCTAAACGACGAACAATTGAAGAAACAAAGAAGCGATGAAAGAGAAGACGTTAAGACTCAGATTTGTTTTGTATGTGTTGAAAAACTCAAATGAGAAACAAAGCAACTAAGTTTGCAATTGAAACTGAAAAGAAAACATTTAGTTGAGTTTTGAAGATTAAAGAGTTTGTTGCTTTTATAATTTGAATTTTGATTTTACTTAGTGGCTTTAGAGACACTTACTAGTTATTTAGAAAGGCTTGAGTGGAGAATATATTAAAATATTTCAACCTGCATGATTGTTTTTAATCAAATTAGGACAACTGATCACTTTGTGGTGACATGAAAGGCTTGGGTAATCTCTTGAAGAGGGAGATTATTTCATAGTTCCTTCTAACCTTAGAGTTCTTTAGTTTTAATAATCAGGACCAATAACAACTAAATTTCCGAAGGGAAGAAGCATAGTAGGATAATTTTAGCTTGTGGGCTGGCAGGACTGTCCTGCGTTCCTACACTTTTTAAACCTATGAGAAAAAGTTTTAGATCGGGACATAGATGTTGGAAGTCTAAAAAGATGTTTCATCTTAGGTCATATCCTTGAAAGTGCAGATTAGTGAAAGAATTTGGAAGGCTATAGTGATGTAGTATGATGCCATTTATATTCTGCAGTGAGTCAATGTGAGGTGGATAAAAGTGATTTCGTGCATTTTGTTATTTCTGCTCGATGGCACTGTACCATTTCGATAAAGACTGCGAGACTTAATGAGGACATTGACCGGGCTGTCCGGGGAGTATGTGACATTCGACCAGAATGGACAAAAATTCAATTTCGAACTCATAGCCGCTGACATAGGAAGATTAACGGTTTTAGCAGATTAGCGACGTTATTTAATGATTAGACGCATCATGAAGGAAAAAAAGTTCTGGAAATCTTAATTTTTAAAAATTCGAATGATGGTCTCACACTTCTGAGAAAAGTCGAAACGGCCTTTTTTGAAAAAAAACGAGAAAGAAAGACAACAACAATAGTTGCGATAGAATAAACGACGAAAAAATAACGAGATACAACTGGGGATTATCAGAGACCGCTCCGAGTTGTAACGATTGTGTCGCTGCAATCGTTACTGAGGAATTCACGCAAACGGTGAAGGGTGTTGGCACGGTGTGTGTCCAGCCTTTTTATCTACTGAACAAAAACAATAGTTTGAGAAAGCGTTAAAATTGTAAATTAAAACAAACGTTTTCGCACATTTTGTTTCAAAAATTCTAAACTATCTGTACAAAATGACCAAAGATCATAAAAAGTGTCACACACATCATTACTTCAAAATTTTAAAAATTCAACCAATCAAAACTTTACAAATATCACTGAAATTATGTAACAACTATTATGTAACATTTTAAAACATTTTGTCAAAAACTTCTGAGAGTTTTCTTCATTTTTATTTTCACATTTTCGTTTTGTGGCTAATTTTAATGCTAACATGTAAATTGTTTCAAAATTTTGTTGTTTTAGCCAGAATTTTTTGATTCTGGAACTATAGCCATAGTGTCAGCTCCCTACTTCTAAACTCGTCGCGCGTGTTAATTGTCGGTCTCTCTTTCCTAATGTGCAGCGCCTCTAATATAAGTAACTTGATGCTGCTGGACGCCTGATCGATTATTTTCCAATTAAACTCAGACTTACCACTCTCACTACCACACTGCCTTATATGCTGTCCAACTGGGGTATCCTCTTTTCGGTGTTCCTCAATCCTTGTGGTGAGATGTTGGACCGTCTGGCCAACATAGATGGATTTGCACCCACAACATTCAAGTCTGTACACCACTTTTGATTTCAGTTCACTGGAAAAGGAGGATTTTAGAGAGGGCATACAAGTTTTCAATTTCCTCGTCGTGAATATTATCAGCGCATTGGTGATATCGCGCACTTTTTTTGCTAATGTCTGACTGTGATTCCCCCTATATTTTACCATCAAGATGGGTGGTGAATCACTGCTATAATCACAGGGCTTCTTTTTCTCAGCCATGTTTTTTTTGTTTTTGCCCTCGCTGATGATCTTTTCAAGGGCATGGGATGCAACCCGCGACGACTAACTTTCCGGTTATTGGTTATCCAACCACTGCTCACGGTTGATTTTCATGGCTTTATCATATTCTTCCTATGCTGACGTACTGCGGAAAACCCGGTGAACAGTTCCTTCAATCACACTTCTCTTGTACTGAAGGGGGCGCAGCTTCTAAAATTTAGTATGGTACCTGTATCTGTTGGTTTTTGATACCACCCACAGCTAATTTTCCTGCTTTTGTGAATACTAATTTGTAAATCCAAAATTGCCAAAGTTCCGTTTGTGTTTGTTATCTCTATTGTGAACTGTAAATTTGGATGTAGTAAGTTTGCAGCCCGTAGCACTTTTTCAGGATCACCCTTCACTGTTCTCACTATATCATCAACGTAACGGAGAAATAACTTAGCTTGTTGCTCTGACTTATTTTTCTTGCTTATTGCGATTCATTTTCTGCAGTACAAGACAGTTTCACTTATATTTCGATACTCATCATCTGATATATCACCGCATTTTACGTGATACCAGTTCAAACAGCCTTCACATTCTACACCTTTTGACCTGTACGTGACTTTCTTATTGCACCTGGGACATATTCCGTGAAGATCTTTCTCGGGTAAAAACATTTCGGGAATATCCCTCGATAGATTAGTTTTGACAAGGATGAGGTGCTAGGAGTTGGGGGGAAAGGGTTGATCCATCTTCGATGGAGATGATGATTTTTATCTACTGAACAAAAACAATAGTAATGTAATAAGTAGTAGCCCTGTTTTTAGGAGTGACCTCGTGGTCTGGGGATACTGAGACCCAGCCATGAGCTCACTATTTGCATGTAATTAAGTTAATTTGAGCGTTCTGGTCGAAGCCGGAGAACAGTAACGTTTTTGTCGACCCGATGTTAGAAAGACCACCGAAAAGTACTGGCTTGGTAGAGACGGTGAAAAGCATGCAAAGCTCTGTTTAGACGTTAGCCAGTCGTCTTAAGACTTAGTTTTGTTATCCGTCGATATGTATCTTCCGGGCGAATGTTACATACATGTTTTTATGGCGCTCCTGGGTGTTATTCTTTTTTAACATCATGACCGGCAGAACCATTAACGAGCACTCCGCGCCGAGCGGATGCTCACATTAACGCCCTTAATAGGCCTAAACCGCTGGGGCGGAAGGGTAGTTCGGAACGCGGAAGCCTTCCGGATTACCGTGAATAGTTTTTTAACCTAGTTAAGACCGAAAATTCACGAACCAGGAAGGGTGGGGGGAATCATGAACCCCTCATCCCCTGAGTGGTTTGCGACCAAAAACACTTAAAGATATAAGTAAAACCAAACGAAAAATAGTATAGTACCCATGAAAAACAAAAAACATAAAAAATAACCGAAAAAACCAAAAACAGTAAAAAAAAAAGTAAAAAATCAGTAGAAATCATCCCCCCAGAAAAGATGTGATCCAACCCCCCGTTTGTTGTTGATAGATATATTGTTGTTACAGGCATTTATATCAGTCAGGATTGTTACGATCAGTTTTGTAGCCCGTTTGTGAGGCTTGTACTGTAGGGTTATTTGAGCATTTAAGCACGTTAATGATAAATTGCGCTCAATCTGGAAGGGTCAGCTGATTTGCGCTCAATTCGGAAGGGTCTTGGGTGAAGACCGATCCGGCAAGCAGTACAAGGAGCAACAAGAAGGGGCTCAACGACAACAACAATCGACTGTTG
This sequence comes from Symsagittifera roscoffensis, assembly GCF_963678635.1. Classification (NCBI taxonomy): domain Eukaryota; kingdom Metazoa; phylum Xenacoelomorpha; order Acoela; family Convolutidae; genus Symsagittifera; species Symsagittifera roscoffensis. Next base: position 56,558,081 of record NC_087068.1, on the reverse strand, counting down.
GGTATCGTTAACAACTTTGTAGCCCTTTTGGTACAAAAAGTAAGATAGTAATCTGTGGGGGGCTCGACAGTGCTGCACTGTAGTGACCCTTCACCGAACTGCGAATATCCGAGTTAAGCACCTTAATTCGGATATTAAGGAAACCCGGAGGGGTATTGTATTACTAATATTATTATTTATCTAGCCTATATTAATAGTCTTATATCGTTTTTCAGTGAAAAACAACGAAAACAGACCGATTTTTAGGGTCAAACTAGCGATATTTTGATCCCCCCACAAGTCGCGATTTTTGAGATATCGATATTTTTTCAAACGGAAAAAAGCGCTAAGTTAGTGTGTTACATCGTAACTGCACTACCACAATAGATAGAACCGGTTAAGTTTAGTTCGGAAGTGGTTGGAACTATTTTGGAACCAAAAACCGAATTTTCGTGATTTTTGAGAAAACGAAACACTATAAATTTAGAAATTTTTTTGAAATTTTTGAGTTACGACAGTAAAAATAGTTGTTCGGACAACGTCAACTAGTGAATCTACGAGTTTTAAAACCCGCTACCCGAAAGCCTTCCGGGTTGCAGAGAAATCGAACATAACGTGTTTGATTTGGTGGATTCATCAATCCGGAGGGGTCCAGGTAGCATAGTTTTTCGCAAATTTTTTCTGCTAAAGCGTTTTAGATCGGGTCTTTTGCATTGAACTAGAATAGTATAGGCCTTCTGAGCTCGGATCAATAATTTTTAGGTCGAAAGGACCAGAATTGCGGACAAAGTTAGGTGGAACCTATAAGAGAGAAAAATTTTTGAGTTTAGAAAAGAGACATTTTAGTTAATAACTTTGGAACTACTGAGCATATTGAGTTGATCTTGGTTTCAATAGATCAGAAATTAGCTGAGCTTACTGATAAGGTCAGAAATTTTTCGGAAAAATGAGCGAGAAAATTTTTTGAGATTGTTTTTAGCAAATTACACAAATCCGGAGGGGTACACCCTTCACGTTTTATAAATTTTTCTGAGAAACCCTTAGACCCCTACCAAAAGGTAATAGCGGTTGAATAAAGTAACTTTAGGCCGTTCTAGACCAGAAGGGAGGGCTAAAGGCACAGCAAAAGCTAAATCGAGCCGAAGTTAGGCCAGCGATAAGACCCTTCACCGTTAGCGTGAATTGTCAAATAAGAGGCTTAACTTCAATCCGGAAGGGTCTAGGAAGGTAGTACATACCCTTCCCAGTTAATTGAAAGAGCATAATTGCATCGGAGAACGTATCCGGAGGGGTATAGGTTGAAAAAAGGAAATCTCCGAAAAGCCACTTTTACAAAACCGGAGGGCTCCCAATCCGGAGGGGTCAAAGATTTTTCAAGTTAGGAGGGGTCCGAATCCGGAGGGGTCTTATAGTTGCTAATTCGGAGGGGTCCAAATCCGGAGGGGTCTTGTATTAACCAACTCAGAGGGGTCCAATTCCGGAGGGGTCTAGATTCTATCAATCCGGAAGGGTCCTATTTGTGCCAATCCGGAGGGGTATTATTTTATTAAGGACTTAGGTAGACGAAAGAAAGACTAAAAAGTGAGAGGTATTAGGTTATTAGCACACAGGCTAGGTATCAGTGACTGCACTGGTAACTTGCCTTTCAATAAGAACCAGACTAATACAAAACAGGTCCGAACTCGGATATTCGCGACACTAAGTCTAAATTAAAAAGAGCGTGATTCATTGGTGTGGATTGAAACATAATACGTTTTTGGGAAAAGTGACTGCCCTGAGGATTTTAGTAGGTCTAGCTCGGGCAGTCCGAAGGCAGATAGGTAACACAGTACTCGGTGGGTGCAATAGACGCCCACTTGAGAAAATTACTGCCTTCAAAGTTTTGTCTGTTTGGTGCGGCACCGAGCAGAGAAAGCTTTTTCTTTAAAAGACAGGTTCGACTATTGTACTGCGACCGACTAAGAGTACAAGACACATTTGTTTTTTTTTATATATACATTCATATTGTGTCAAAATAAATTATTTGTTTTTGATTTTAAATCAACGTAAACTGTGCTTGATTGGGTAGTGAGTACACTATCTTTTAAATTGACTGATAACATCATATTGTGCTAATTTCAAAATCTTTGGACCGATAATCGGTTAGTGTGAATAAATTTTATACAAACTGTACTCTGACAACATACAGGGATTCGTGGTCACTATTTAATAGAATCTGGTGAAATTTATTGTGTTGTGTCATTATTATTGTTAATAAAACTATAAGGTCTCTAGCAATTGAGTCAAGAGTAGGCATTGGAAAGTGACAAATAGAGAATGAGTCTAGACAAGTCAAGAATACCAAAACGAGGTAATAGCTCTAGGAAATTCATACCTGAAAAGCAAAGAAAAACGATGACCGATCCTTTTGTGGATTGGATCAAGCGATCCCGGTCTGACAAAAGGGGGACGGTTTCAGGCAGAATGGTTGAAACGAGAAGTCAGAAGACCTCAGAAGAGCGAAGAGAACTGTTAGAAGTGGAGGTAAATACGGACCAGACCATGAATGACAACCAGGAAGTAAATGGACTGGAAGGAAGAGGCAGAAGGCTGGCGAGTGAATCTACCCCGGTAGAACAAGGCCATGATTTTGCCACTTCCACCGGGACATTGGATCGAGAAGAGATGTCGGAACTGTCCGACATCTCAACTGAAGTAGCGGCAACTAGAAGATTTCCGACAGACAACACTATGATGGCAGGCGGAGCTGGGGAAACAAACAACGTCATCATCGTTCTCAGAAAGAATGAAGAACACCTTCGGAAACATCTTCCCATTCACCATGGAAGGAGGCGCGGGGAACGAAGTTGAAACCCAGGAGGAAAAGGATGAAGAGGAGCAAGGGGACTTTGGATCTCAAGTCAGCCTCAATAGTTCGATCCAGGAGAGTGAGGCACACGTCGGAAGAGAGACTGGAACCATGGACAAATTTGGTGTAGTGACAACGATAAGCAAAGAGGCGAACACACCGGGCCAGTCAAAAGACTTCGCGATTAGGACAAGTTCGGAGCCACAACCTGGAGAGGGTAGAACCAGAGGGCTCGGCAACGCGTTAATGGATCCAGAAATAAATAATGAAAAGACGTTGAAGCAGAGAGTCAAGGCCCGGATCTCGACAAGCACGAAGTTACCTGGGATCGACAGGGTTACACCACCACTAGTGACGCCACTCGTGGAAAACGGGGCAGCACTAGAGGAAGCCTTAAACAACATAGTGGACAGTTTAGGAGAACAAAATGAACAGATGTCGATAAGGATGAGTGAACTAGAAAGAGCAGTTCACATTGAAAGAGAAAGTCTGCGGGAAGAAATAAACCGCAACAGACAAGAAGTTGGCAGGAGCGAAAAACGCTTGAAAGAAAGAGCGGACGAACATATGACGAGGAACTTGTCGCGAATGACAAGAGAGGCGGAACAGAGGGAGTTACGCTTAAGAGCCGACATGGAGAAGTTAAGAATTCAGCAAGAGCAGTCTCTTGGGACTCTTGACACAAAGATAGACGCGATGATGGAGAGGCGAACTCAGGCTATCATGGATAGGTTGGACGGGCTACTAAGCAGCAAGAGTGGACCAAAAGAAGGAGAGCCGAACTCGGGAGGTCCCAGCAGGGAACCGAGGGTGAACTTCAATGAACATCAAAGGAGGAAGACGTATGGATCCACTAGAGGCAGGGGCAGTTCATCAGGCTATGCCACAAGGGGTTTTACAGCATGGGGCCCGAACAGTAGAGCAAGTTCAACGGGGAACAGACAAACCTCTAACGAACGACCGAAGCAAGGCACACATGCGACTGGGAGAAGTGATTCCGGCAACAGGGGGCATGCAAGCCCGAGGAGGAGTCATGTGGGCCAAGCGGGAAACGCTCATGGTGATTCGGATTGCAGGGATGCACCGCACACAGAGCCTTCGACAAGGTGTGAGGACACTCAAGCGGGACACTCGAGGGATGCTACGGCAATGGTCACAGCATTTGAACCCCTGAACAGGTCTTTGGAGACATTCCTGACGAGGTTATCTAGAACCAATGAACGCAGTGAGAAGTCCAGAAGAGTCTTTAAGAAGCCAAGATGCTACAAAGACGAAACTGATGGCTGAATTGATACCTGGATAGAGGTAATGAAGCTGCATTTCGAGGAAGAGGACTTGTCGGAGAGACAGGAATGCAGCGCGCTCACCAGCAACTTAGAAGGGACAGCCCTGAACTGTGTCATGGCCAAGAAACAGTATCAACGTGACACTGCTGAGAAAATCTTCGAAATCTTGTTAAACAGTTTCGGATCAGGGGTGCAGGGGCACCAGGCGATGATGCGCTTCGAGAAACGGAGGCAACGAGAGGATGAAACAATAGACAAGTTTCTCGATGATTTGGAAATGCTGAGAAGACGCAGCCAACCGGATGAGTCAAACCGAAGGATGAACCTGGCCGTAGCCTCAAAATTCATCGATGGTGTGAAAAATGATGAACTTCGTACGATGCTAGCAACGCATTACACACCACTATCAACTAATGCGCCAACACCGGAGGAGTTGAGGCTCAAATCAAAAGAGTATCTTTTTTTGAAACCTCCTTCGAGATCTGGATATTACAAGAACAATTATGGCAATTTTAACAACGGACCAGCGAACCAAGGGAACAATTGGTACAAACCGAGGGATGATATGGACAAGAGACGCTCTTGTGCTAATTGCAGTTCAACGGACCATCATGTGTCAGCATGCCCAGCTTACAAACAAGGCATGAAAGCAATAGGCTTTAGCCTCGAGGACGAAGGTGCGTCAAAATTGGACCATGAGGATTTCATGAGAGGAGTAATAGCGAAATTCGGCCCGAGGTGTTTCTTTTGCAACTTGGAAGGTCATTTTAAATCAGATTGTCCGCAATTGTGGGATGCAGTGGCAGACATCAAGCATCCAAGACATGAAGAAGCTTTGTCAGGAGTGAAAGCCAGCAAGGCTCGACTTTTGAGTGAAGCGGAGGCACGCAGAAAGGATAAACCTCAAGAGCTGGTGGCAAAGAAGATGCAAGCGGTAACAGAAGAAGCACGTGAACCGGAACCAGCAACTGTGGCCGATGACTTCAAAATCGATTATAGGGCAGCTGCGAGGGATGCTATAAATAGAGTACAGCAGGAACTAGTGACGAAAGAGATTAAACAAAAGGTGAAGCTCGAGCTGGAGAATGAGAAATTACAGGAGCAACTGAACGCCTTCGAAGCAACGGAAGTTGAAGAGGCAAAAGCACCAAGCAGCTTGAGCATGAAACTTAATGTTATCTCTGTTCAGAGGTTCGGTATGGCTCCGCAAGGAAGTAAAATACAGTCGATAATCTCGGTGGCTGGGCATCAGGTAATCAGAAATCTGAGTGAACCGTCTGAGTTTACTTTGATGCATTTGGACACATATGCAGACTATCTGAGGCAGATGGAGCCACGCACCGAGTCGAGGGCTGTGAGGGCACTACTAACGACGGGTGGCCCTCGCATGAAGAAACTTCATGGACGCTACCTAGAAGTCTATGGGCCGTATCAAGTGATGCTGAACGTGGATGGAATCAGTATCTACACCAGGACTTATGTAACAACAGATGATGACCAAATGGGGCAGATCTATTTGGGAGAAGAGGAACTCAAGGTCCGCAGGATAGGCCATGACGCCATGATGGAACAAGACGCAGTAGCAGTAGCGATTTTTAGAATGAGAAATTTAAATTCGTTAAGTGATAGTAAACAAGTTTGCTTAGTACCAAATCCAAATAGTCAGAGTTCGGTGATTTTAGGCCGGAGCTTCTCGGTAACGCGAAACGGACTGTGTGTCAGTGTGTTGTTGAACACACTGGACACCACGGTTTCAATCCAGCGTGGAAAGAAGCTTGGTTACGCATTGCCGATGAGGACCGACTATGAAGAGACACAAAACTTGAAGAAACATAAAGTGAAAGACTGTCCTTATCATGCCAATAAAGATAAAATTTTAAAGAGGATCAATGAATTAAAATCTATTCATAAATTGTTTTCAATGAAATCCGAAACGGACGACGGCTTATCAAGCTGCTCGAATTTTCCGGAACGCCCCTCGTCATATGAACTAGATTCTGACAAACCGGTTTTGCCAGAAATAGAACATTTAAAAGGGAAAATAGGTGAGGGAGATTTTGAAAAATTGCGGGACGTTTTATATCGGAACGCAGATGTATTTTCGAAACCTAAAGCGGACATTGGTTGCTGTAACTTCGTAGAATACGAAATTGAGCTGGAAGTAGGTGCCGTTCCGCACAGAGAGGGCGCGAGACGAATGACACCACACAAGTCGGAAGCGTGCCGAGCGGAAATACAAATGTTGCTTGAATACGACATGATAGAACCCTCGAAATCGCCATGGGCTTGCGGGGTAGTAATGGCGAAAAAGAAAGGGGGGCAGCTTAGATTTTGTTGCGACTTTCGTTACTTGAACGCGGTAACAATAAAAGATGCGTACCCGATACCGCGAATAGACGAGAGCCTATCTAAACTTGGTGATGCCAAGTTCTTCACCACATTGGACTTAGGTTCTGCCTTCTGGCAGGTCCCTCTGCGAAAGAAGGACAGAGAGAAATCCGGATTCGCGTGCGAATTGGGGTTGTACCAGTGGAAGAGGATGCCCTTCGGCTTGTGCAATGCAACAGCAACTTTTCAAAGGCTGATGGCTCAGGCTTTGACAGGAGTGACCAAAAAGTACGGGAATCTCTTAATGTGCTACGTGGATGACGTAGTCATAGCGACACCAACCCTGGAGGATCACATTGATCGACTCGATGAGGTCTTCGGATGTATGAAAAGAGCAGGCTTGAAATGCAAACCATCGAAATGTGAAATCCTTAGGGATTCGATCAAGTACCTGGGAAGAATGGTGGACAGGCATGGTGTGAGGCCAGATCCGGAAGCAGTAGAAGCAGTGTTGACATGGAAAGCTCCAAGAACGGACACACAGCTCATGAGCTTCCTAGGGTTTGCCAATTACTACCGAGAATTCATAAAAGGATACGCGGACAAGGTGTACCCGATGCAGAAGCTGATGCGCAACAAAGGGAAAAAGTTCGAATGGAACGATGAGGCACAGGTTGCTTTCGAGAACATAAAGCGGGAACTGTGCGAAGCGCCAGTGCTGGGCATGCCTACAGAAAAGGGCATGTATGTTCTCGACACAGACGCATCGGTGGTGGCCATCTCAGGAATCTTGCATCAAGAGCAAGAATGGAATGGAAGAACAGTTCTCCGTCCCATTGCATATGGTAGCAAAGTCTTGAGTGACACTGAGATGAAATATGGCGCACCAAAGGCAGAAATGTTTGCAGTAGTCACCTTCGTGGAAAAGTACCGTGCATACTTGGGGAGCGCTCCCTTCAAGTTACGCGTGGACAACAGAGCGTTATCCTGGTTGAAAACCTACTCGATGGATCAGAGTTATATTGGTAGATGGATAGTAAGACTGGATGGCTACCATATGATAATCGAACATAGGATGCGTGACAAACACCAGAATGCTGACAGCCTCAGCAAGAAAACTGAATTCTATCAAAGATTGGAACAGAAGCAGGCCAATCAGGCGGAAATAAAGGAGGGATTCTCGTTTCTGGATAAAGAAACTTATGAAGCGCTTCCCTTAACGAGATGGTTGGATAAATCAGGACATCCAATTCCAGGGCACCCTGAGTTACCTCATTTTAGCAGATTATACTCAATAACCGGCGTAGACTGGTTGATAGCCGCTAGCATAAATTTCAGCTCCACGACGGCCTTGAGATTTGCCGATTTGGAGGGACTGCCCTCCAACAACACAATGGGACCTGTGAATGCAAGACCGTTGCAAGATGTGAGATTGAACCATGATGAGAGGAATCGTGAAGAAAGACCAGGAAGAGTCCTGACGGCGAGAGCGCCGATTGGACAACACGTGAAGATATTTAGGCAACTGACGACACCACCTGGTCATGTGAAGGAGAGAGTGTACCCAAAACTAGTGAACCAAGATGGTGATGCCCAGAGATATGGCGGATTGACAGCGATAAAGAAAGATGAGACCATCTTCGCCGCCTACGACAAAGCAGAGATGAGAAAGGCCAAAATCATGGTAGTAGCGAATTCAGAGTTCGTGTACACCTCTAAGTCTTTGTTTTGGCCGGACGTCATAATGCTGGCCGCAGTTGACCTAGACCTATTGCAATCAGTGTCATTGGCTATAGGAGTACAAAGGCAGACAGAAATGAACCCGATAACGATTGTGTTTGCTGGCATCAATGACCATCTACACAGTAGAGGTTTTCTGAGCAGGCTCAGAGATCCTGCAACAGCAGAAAACGCAGTATGGCCAGCGATAAAAGACATCCTGGAGTCGATGGGTGAAGTGGTGGATGCGACGAAGGAGGGATCATTCAATAAAGTGACGTTGAGAGTAGTATTTGCGTTGTCTCCGGGATATGCACATCTCCCGGATCGACTGAAATTTGTGTATGCAATGGTGGCCTTACTTTCGGAAGGAAGATATGATGTGATCATATCAGCCCCGAATCGCATGATAGAAATGGAGAACCTGAGGCCACTTAAGGCTGAACTGCCTGCAGTATGGTCAGATATCTCAAACGCGATGAGAGGATTCAAGGACCACGCGCTACACATGTTAGTGTTGGACGAAGTGCTGGGGTTGGAACTGTCCAACTTCAGTCGGCAACTCAAACTGAAACCAGGAATAGATGACGACCATCGAGTGATCACGGCAATGTCCAACGACTTGTGGTTCCGAGCAATGGAAGTGGCGAGTGAAGACACGAGAAGAAAGAATTCACTGGAGACGAGAGCTCATCTGGAGGCGATGGTGCTGAGAACCAAGCCGGAAGCAAACCAGTGGCTACACCTGAATCCTAGAGTAGCGGCATTGGGTGCAGATGCTTTTCAGCAAGGCCCAGTAATGATCACTAAGATACACGCCTACTTGTTGAAGGAGGTGAACCTGGCGGAAAATGCCGGAGAAAAGACAGCTGAGTTCGTGAACAGAATGTGTCAGATTACTCTGGAAACCTTCTGGACCCAGGAAACGAAGGGACAGGAGGGATTTGAAAGGATAGACAGCATGCTAGAAGGGTTGGGAGCCGGATGGACCGCGTCCTTCTTGGCAAAAGTTTACCCGAAAGTCTCGCACTATTTGATAAAGGAATTCCTCCAAGCAGTAGTGAAAGTATCGATAGTGGAATTATTAGCCTTGTTCGTGACATTCGGAGCGGAGAGTTTCGTGAAAGGACCGGCGATACTGCTTACGGATGGAATACAGAACCTGCGACTAGATGGACTTCTGACATTGATCGCAATAACCCACGGAAACTTGGGAGGACTAATGAAACTGGCACGTTGTCCAGAGCAGATGAAAGAGAGAGTGAGGAACCTGGGTATGAAGAAATCCACGGACTCGTGGAACAAGATAAGAGACCTGAGACACACTCTTATCCAATATCTCTTGCAGCAAAATCGCTTTGGAACCGGAGAAGACGAGACAATTGATAGAGAGGAAGATGTTAGACGACATGTTGGAGGCATGCCGCTATTAACAGATCTGAGCTTGGCTATGAGGACCGATCCCTTGGCGCTGATCAGAGGAGTCACGGGGTTCGTGACAGTGATCTATGGACCAGCAGTCACCTTTGCGTTCCCTGACGTTAAAGTGGAAGCATATAGGAGGTCGGTGCTGCACCTGAACCTCATATCGGCAGTGGACGGTAGTACACTGAACTGGTGTGAGCAGCACACACTGCGGGAGCTCATGAGTGAAGATCTGTTGTTTGCGAAAATATCGGAGCCAGAGATGACAGTCATCAACTTTGACGATCACTTCCGTGACCGCATGGGAGAAGTAGAGAGAGGACATATCGAGGTGTTTCCAAAGCTTTGGAATCTGAGACCCTATGACAAAACGAATGGTAAAATAACCAGAGTGCCTCGTCTCACAGCAGCATATCACAAGGTGAGAGAAGAGACGAAAGACTGGGGCGATTACAAGAAGCTACCGGAAGCAATTCCTGAATTCCCTCTGATAAGAAGGATGTTGCTCGGAGCAGTCTCCGTAATACAAACTCCTAGGTTGAGAGCATTCGAAACCAATGAAAGGAGAGTAGGGAATTTCTCGGTGACGATGGATCCATACTTCGTAGGGAGAAATGCCGCCGTGTTACAGTACACACGATTTGCATACACGGATCAAGCGACGAGAAGGCGAATAAGCAACGCCGCGACTCCCAAGCCTGGAAGATTTGATGAGGAATGGAAGGGACTATGCTTAATTCCGATGAGAATGAGAGGCAGGACAGAATTGCCTGAAGCCTCATTAATCCTGACCAGTGTGAAAAAGGAGATGAAAGTTGGAGGAATATTGCAGACGAGAACCTTCCTAGCACCCTTCGGCTGCGAAGAAATCAAAGTGGTCCATGGAGAAGAGGAAGATAAATCGGCCGGTACATTGCTCATGCCGAGATTCCAGGAAGAAGCCGACAATGACGAACAAGGACCATCGAGATCGAATAAGGACAAGTCAGAAGGAGATGACGGACAGGGTGGAAGCCGTCAGACTGAAGAACCCATGCAACAAGATCAAGCTGGTGGGGAAGACGACAGGGCATCGACAGGAGGAACATCCAGCCTGGATTTCAATATCTTCAGTGATCTTGAGAATAATGCAGACACGTTGGAAACGACTGAGCCAGCGGATGAAGGCATCTCGACACTGGAGCCTCCGTCAGCCTTTGAGGAAATGAAACGGAATTTGCCGGAGAGCAGCTCTCCTGGCAATTCAAGAAATAACGACCAGAGAATCCTTATGGAATCACCGCGGAGGAGAAGAATAGAGGTCTCAGCCAGAGTACCTTTCTTAGGAACGCTGCCCGAAGAAGAATGGGAAGTACATCACCGAGACCACGAGAGTAGGACGGGATGTAAACTGGACAGAGTGGCGTTTATGGAAGAAATCTGGACCGTGATTCAGAGCTATGGGACCCAGTCCATCCTCAAAACAGGTCTCAATCAACCCTTGATGAGAGAAATACTTGACAAGCTTGATGAGTGTGAAGGGAGACTGAGTGAGTTATTGATCGACTCAGCCACTGATGAGAGTGAAGCGAATTCTCCCATCAAGATGAAACCGCAGGACGATGAAGGAGAGGTGGTGTACCTGTCAAGAACCAGGAGAGGGACGATGCGATCGAAAATGGTGATTGATAAAATCAATGCGATGAAGATGAAGTTAGGCAGCAGAGTGATGCCGAGGAGAATTGGGAAGGCGAAAGTGGATTCAGAAATATCGATGAAAGCTGGTAACTCAGCGAAAAGAAAACGAGTCGAGGAAGTCATGGATTTGGGGCAAGGTGATTATCAATTGTCTGGCACAGATAGAATATTATCCGATATAGCGATGGTGCCACCCATTCTCATGGCGGGGATAAAGTCAACCGGTTATAAATCCAAAAGGAGTGACCGCACTCTGACTGGAGCAACTTTAGAGATGGAAATACTAAGCCAATGTGGAGAGAGCAAAATGAGGGACTTCAAGCCATCTCCCATGAATCATGGAAAGGGAGGTGTCGCAGGACAACTAACACCAGTGGAATACAACCGACTGACAGTGTCGGAGACTGTGTCGATAGACGAACCCACTGGTGGATACATGGAGTTGTTGGAATACCGAAACTCGGCTAGAGGGTATGTAATAGCCCTGGAAGACGAAAAAGCCATGGAGGGTTATCTGGAGATGATGTTGCAAGGTACCACCCTCAAGCAGAAGGCGTATGGAACTTTGGCGTCGTCTGACATACGGGCGGAAACAATCGAGCAGTTAGTGAGCCTTCCATGGAAAGCAGTAGTATTGAGGTATTTCGAAGAAGAAATGAGGACTACGCCAAGAATACATGCTCTCGTGGCAGTACCTAACGTAAGGACAGAGTTACAACTCAGGTTCGCCTGGTGCATGATGGGACTGACTCGCGAAGAATATGATTCAGAAGAAAGAAAGAGATCAAAAGAAGAAAAGGTTTTCCTTATGACGAATCTGAGGGATCTGATAGTCCAGGAGGGAGCAGCAGTAGCGTGTGCGAAGCGGAGAGACGCTCTCTGTTTCATTCGATTCCTGATAGAGCAGATTTCAGTACCTGCATTAAACACTTGTGTTAAAATGTTGAGGGAAGGCGATGAGCGAACGAAAGCCTTGTTCTTGCTAGCAATGCTGGATATGCAGCAAAGTAAACCGATGAGGGTAAACATGAAAGAACCTGAACAATTGGAACCCATGAAAAAGATAGACGAGATCAGGAGATTCTCAAACAAGGAGTTGAGACTCACTAAAGAATCTATGGGAGCGATGCCGAAATCCAGTGAGTACTGTGGACCGATCAAGAAGAAGTCATATAGCTACGTATCCGGGATTATAGGGATAGCGTACAACCCTTTCCTGAGTGAAGACATACGCGATTGCTTCTTTGATTATGAGCAGGCGGTGTTACTAAGATTCTGGACGTCCAGAATTGTAACGACTAAGAGCGTTAACAGTATACAGGCCAAATTGGGACTGGTCTTGGAAGAAGAGGTGACTGCACCTTCAGTACCAAAATCCGACAAGAGAGTGGAGTTTGGGTTGGGATTCTCAGATGAATTACTGAGAACGAGCTTGATGGCAGTGTGGGAATTGATGAGGCCATCATGGTGTCCTAGTCCCAACGCTGACTCAATATTACGGGCGACACAAGACGTACAGAGGGAACTGAATGCAGACTGTAACCTGCGTGACCTCAACATCATATATAATGTGATGATAACAGCCTCTAAGAGCAACGGAGAAGATAAAGTGGAGTTGCCTGGCTGGGAACCAGAAGACTGGGTCAAACCTGGTAGCTGTCTGGCGGAAGTCTGTGGACTGGAGGGTCATGTTTGTGGAGGTCTAGACTGTGTGAAAACCCTGGAGAAACAACACAAGCAATTGACAGTATTGTTTGGAAATGTAGTGATGAAAGCAAGAACGGAGACGGAACTGATAGCAGATTGCCATGGAGGAACCGATGTGAATCTAGTGACTGCACTAGGATTCTACAGCATGTTTGGTTCTTTAGAGTCACTATTGAATCTAGAACAGAAACATGAGATGGTCACAGCCATCAGCGTAGAAGTATTCCCAGGAGTTCTGCAGACTGAACAGAAGTATATAGGAAAATGGAGGGAAGCAATCGAGACAGAAATGAACATCAGACACAGCGAAACTTATTGTAGACCATCAGGAGCACGATATTTGGTGGGTTCAACGTTGGCTCCAATGTGCAAGAGCAGGTATCCTGTATACTTCGTAGCTGTGGACGTGAAGAGTACAAGAACGATTGTGGATCAAGCCTTCTCAGTGAGATTGGCAAGAATGTCTGAAAAGTCTTACGAGTTACTATGTAAGATGTTCTCAGCAATTCCAGAGAGAACCAAAGAAGAGTTGGAGTCAATACTAGGAAAGAAGTTCATGGGATATGTGAGCGGGAACTTCAGTGACTTTGAGAAACAGAAACAGAGAGGATCAACTGTCACAGATTACAATGCAGTATATGAGAATGATGAAATCCACCGAGTGATGATGGAAGTGGAACCATTGCTGGAAGCTTCGGGAAAACGTAATTGGAGGAGCATCATGTTGACTCATGACGAGTTTCCTTGCCACTGTTTGCTGCAGACCTGGTGGTATCCCAAGCGTAGTAATCTGATGTTGATCTGGGACTCTGGAGAGCTGCTCTCCATGGGTTTACCAGATTCATCACAGCCCGTAACAATAGTGATAGTGGGAGTTATGATGGCGATACGATGGCTGGAAGCTCATGTGAGAGAGAATAATAGACAGGAGGCGCCGACGAGAGAACAATTGCGGAAATTAGATTGTCTAAAAGATTTAGATCTTTTTGAGACAATGTGCAAAGTTCTGAACATTCCGATGGAAGTGAAGAAGATATGGGCGAGAAAACGACTGATGCCATGGTTCAGAGCTAACATGACTGCGTGGTTGTACGAGTATGCGAAAAAGCATATGTCGAAACATGGCAGAGTGTACAGTGAATATCAGCTGGACATTGGGGCAGGAGCTTTCAAGCGAGCTTTCGTGACTCATCGGAATGCAGTGACCACCGCTGTGAAAAGAATTTCCAGGACGAGTGAGCGTAGTGGAAATGAGAAGGCAGAGATGCTGAAAGAAGATCTGGAGAGAAACGTGACGTTGTGTCTCCACAACAGCTTCTGTAGAAACAGAGAATCCAACGTGGATCCCCTACCTTGCTGTAAACAGAGGGTAGAAGAGCAGAAGGGTTGGAGGACGGCTTCCAACAGCGTCAGGATAGCCAACGACGTGCTACAAGACACGGAAACCGAAAGTGCGGAGTCAGCATCACAGGAGGAGGAAATGGAACATTGACGAATGGTCGAGAAAACAAGAGGCAACAAGAAAGAAAATTAGAAGAATTTAGAAGTTTTAGAACTTCTAAACGACGAAAAAAGAAGAGAACAAAGGAGTGATGAAGAAAAGTTAAAACTCAGAATTGTTTTATGTGTGTGAAAAACTCAAGTGAGAAACCAAGCAACCAAGTTGTAATTGAAAACTGAAACATTTAGTTGAGTTTTGAAATTGTTGCATTTATAAATTTGCATTTTGATTTTAGCGGAAGTGGCTTTAGAGACACTTATTATTTATTTAGAAAGGCTTAAGAGAAGAGTATATTTAAATATTCCAGCCTGCATGATTGTTTTTAATCACTTAGGAAGACTGATCACTTTGTGGTGACGTGGAAGGCTTGAGTAATCTCTTGAAGAGGGAGATTGTTTCATGGTTCTTTCTAACCACAAAGTTTCTTAGTTCTAATATTCAGGACAATGACAAGCAAGATTTCCGAAGGGAAGAAGCATAGTAGGATAATTTTAGCTTGTTGGTTGGCAGGACTGTCCTGCAAGCCAACACCTTTTAAATCTAAGAGAAAAAGTTTTAATCGGGACATTGACATTGGGAGTCAGAAAATATGTTTTATCTTAGGTTGTATCCTCAATGTGCAGATTAAAGAGAGAATTTGAAGGATATAATGATGTAGTATGATGCCATTTATATTCTGCAGTGAGTCGATGTGACGTGGATAAAAGTAATTTCGTGCATTTTGTAAATTCTGTTCGATGACACTGTAACCATTTTATGAACATTGCGCGATTCAATGAGGACATTGACCGGACTGTCCGGGGAGTATGTGACATTCGACCAGAATGTGAAAAATGCAATCTCTGCAGAATTCGGAATTTTAGCAGTAAGCCTTCCGGATTGGTGGTTTTTAAGAACTAAGAGCGTTATTGGAACTTTTAGCCGAACGGTGAGGGCTAGATAATTCTAGTATTTTAAATTTTCAAAAATTCGAATGATGACGTCACATTTCTGAGAAATGCTGAAACGACCATTTTAACAAAAAACGAGAGAGAAAACACAACAACATTAGTTGCGCTGACGATAACAACGACAATCGTGATTGAAAAACAGCAGCAGATTGCAGGAATAGCAGAGAACGTTCCGAGTTGCAACTATTGTGCTGCTACAATAGTTGCAAGGCCGTTGCGAACAACGGTGAAGGGTAAGAAACCAGCCTTCCGGATTAGGAGGAAATCAAGGTTAACGAGCTTGATTCAGTGGATTCAAGAATCCGAAAGGGTTTCGGAACTGAAACTTTTAGCCTGTTATATAAACTTTTAGCATCCTGTCATGTCCTGACTTGAATTTAATTGATATTTGGATTAGTTTTGACAAGGATGAGGTGCTAGGAGTTGGGGGGAAAGGGTTGATCCATCTTCGATGGAGATGATGATTTTTATCTACTGAACAAAAACAATAGTAATATAATAAGTAGTAGCCCTGTTTTTAGGAGTGACCTCGTGGTCTGGGGATACTGAGGCCCAGCCATGAGCTCACTATTTGCATGTAATTAAGTTAATTTGAGCGTTCTGGTCGAAGCCGGAGAACAGTAACGTTTTTGTCGACCCGATGTTAGAAAGACCACCGAAAAGTACTGGCTTGGTTAGAGACGGTGAAAAGCATGCAAAGCTCTGTTTAGACGTTAGCCAGTCGTCTTAAGACTTAGTTTTGTTATCCGTCGATATGTATCTTCCGGGCGAATGTTACACAACGTCGGTATCGAGACATTTTCTCAGAAGTTTAATTCTCGAGAAACAAGTTTTAAATTTATTAAATAGCAGTTTCCTTTTTGTCTCCTTTTGTACATCTAGAAAACCGGTTAGAATAAAATGGTTTCCTAACTTTATATGGTTTCCTAACTTTGTCACCTCATGTCCATCTAGAAAACCGTACATCTTTCCTAACTTTATATGGTTTCCTAACTTTGTCACCTCACGTACATCTAGAAAATCGGTTTGAATAAAATGATTTCCTAACTTTATAATTTTTTCAGAGATAATGGAATTTGAAGTAGAGAATGAAACAAGTTTTCAAAATTTATTACTTTCAAGATGT
The DNA here is from genome assembly GCF_963678635.1 of Symsagittifera roscoffensis. Lineage (NCBI taxonomy): Eukaryota > Metazoa > Xenacoelomorpha > Acoela > Convolutidae > Symsagittifera > Symsagittifera roscoffensis. The sequence continues at coordinate 56,541,535 of NC_087068.1, read as the reverse complement.
AAGTTCTGTATCCTTATACTTATTAATTTGTTTAATAGCAACCCTATATGTCAACTGGATTAACGTGTTTTAGTTGAATGTTTTCGACAAGTTCTGATTGAAAAAAATAAAGGTAAAGTAGCAGTAAAATCTTCATTATGATCGTTTTTGACTTGGTGTTAGAATTGGATTTGTTTAGATGTCAACTCAATGGAAAATGACTTTAACACAATTCAACAGATGTTTCAAAACTGGTAAGGTTCTATCTAAAAATGCTACCAAACAAGAAACTATTAAAAAGAAATACCCATGTTTGTCAACTCATGTTTGACAATGTTTGAGCATTGGCTTATGAGTTTCATGTTTTGCTAAAATTCGAAAGTTTTCAAAAAACAAGTTAATATTTTTTTTTGTTTTCTTGCGTTCCTTGACTCCTTTCCAACTGCCTGTTGGCTGTTTTTTTTGTCTTTTTGTTTTTCATGCAAAATCAGGTGCCACAAATAATCATTGGAATTGGTCGATTGATATCATATCAATCCCTTTGAGTCGTGATTCGAATGACTTTAAAAAAATTCAGCAATTCGTCGCAGTGTCGAGAAAACCCGGTTAGAAATTTTGGAGTTTTTGTCTAATTTCGAGCGAGAAGTAGTATGTGTGATGACGCTGTATCTGAATTCTTGTTGTTTGCTAAATTTCATAGTAATCAACCTAAGGTTATTTATTTGCAACCTTTGCTTTATATTAAATTCAATTTCAGTGACTATATTTGCCATTTTTGTGCTTGTGAAGACGCAGATGTGGTGCTTGAGTCAGGTCGGGACCTGTAAATTTTTGCTTTGGAAGTTTTCGGCTATGAAGGTCCAGCTATTTTTACCATTCAATAATACCATATCTAGGATTTTAATTGTGCAGGTAAATGAGGTCAAGATTTTAAATTTCCTCTTACGTTTAAATTTCCTCATCTTTCGTTGAAGGTTTATTTGTCTACGTTAGAAAGGACAAAATATGGGATTTCAGAAAATTTTGTAGCTCCAAAATTTTTGAGGACTATTTTTACGCGGCTGAACGGGCTTCTGCCCAAGTTTTGTTTTCTTAGTTTTCGCCCATAAAGTTTTGTCTTAATACTAAAATTTGACGCTGGCAGTCGTGTTTTTCATTATGTTTTCTATTTCCGACATTGAGCTGTTTAAGTTAAATATGGAAAGGGCTAGAAAACTTTTTTATTTCGGCAAGTGATTAAGTTCAGAAGAAAAATAGTTCATTTTGCCTCCGAAGTGCCCTGGGAATAAAAAAACAAGGTTTGGAAGTTAAAAGTTTTTTGACTCATCCCTGGGTTCAGTTAAAATTATGTTAATGTGTCAGCTTTTAAAAACATTGTTTTTAACATACCAGCATTGGTTGTATGACGTCAGTTTGAGTTTTTGTTTCAGCACTAAGAGCTTTCCGAAGAAAATCAGAACTTCGAAGATGTCAACTGAAAGCATTAGAAACATATCTGCTCTAACAGGTTCGAACTTCACAATTTCTAATTTAGCTCAAAAAGCAACGATCGGTTCTAATCCGTGTCTGAATGTTATTTTCATTTATCTCGAAGTTTTTCCCCTTTTAATTTAAGACAGCGATAATAAGCGCTATTAATGTTTACATTGAAATGATTTCGAGCGCAAGTACAACATATGGTAAAGGCTAAATGAGTAATGCAATGTCTTCATGTAGACAAGTTTTTTAAATGAAAAATTACTTTTTTAAGAGTAATAAACGTAGTTAGTACTCTTATATAGGTCTTGGTGATTTTTTTTCAGTAAAGTCTTAAGGTTTGTTCACGCTCAATTTTGATTTTTCGCGGTTTGACTTGTGATTTCTTTTTAAGTTCAGTTATTTCCATTGTTAAAAGGAAGGCAAACTCCACTATCGAACAGCAAAAGTGTAAAGTTCACGAAAAACGTGATCGACGTCTAATTTCGAAAAGAAATTAATTATCAGATTTCCCAGCGAAATAAAAGTTATACCTATTGATCCAGTTTTCTCAAATTGAGATTTATCAATAATTGTCAGTCATAATTTTGGGTTGCAAATCAAAGAGGTTTTAAGGGCATATATTCGTTATAATTTAAAAATTGACGTTTTCTTTATAAAACAAGTCACTATCCTTCTATTTTTGTGTGTTCATTGACTCTTTTCACACCGTCTGTTGGCTATGTTTTATTTTCTTCTTTTTTCCACTTAAAATCACGTAGGTACCACAAAGAATTTTTAGAATAGGTCGAGTTACATAGCATAGTAAAGCCTTCTGAGTCGTGATTACACTAGCAAGCTGATAGTGTATTTGTACGAACCTTGTTTTTTTTCGGATTTTCTTTATTTTTTTTTTAGTTCAGTTCATTTTTCTGTTAAAAGGAAGCCATATTCCACTATCAAACAGCGAAAGTGTTAAAGTCACGACAAGCACGATTGACTTCGAGTTTTGAAAGTTGAATTTAATTTTCAGATTTCCCAGCGAAATGAAAATTTACTTTTTGATCCACTTTTCTTAAAATGGGTCATTTTTAACAAAAAAATGTCCATCATAATTTCTTCTACATCTATTTTTTTCTTTGAAATTCAAAAGTTGAAAGTTTTTAAAAAAACAAGTCAGTTTTTTTTGTTTTTGTTAGTTTTCCAATTTCTGACATAGGGTGTGAGCTTTTGAAGTCAAGAATAGAAAGGATTAAAGTTGAAGATTTTTGAAAAAACAAGTCAGTTTTTTTTTGTTTTCCTTGCGTTCATTACTCTTTTCAATTTGTCAGTTGGCTATGTTCAAGATTGGATGCGTAAAGCCATGATTGGATGCGTAAAGTAAGGTGTCCAATCAGCATTTCAATGTAAACTAAATTAGTCGAGATGAAGTTAGAGTAATTAAAATATACATATTTCAGAATCGCGCCGGAGAACCCAAAATAGTACTATGAAGGTTGCAGATACTTGTGACATTGGGTTGCTGGATTTGTCACCTATTCCCTGTTCACAAGAAAACAATCCCAACCTTGAATGCCAAAATAAAGTTTTACAAGACGAGCCTAGACTTGAAGAAATAGAAGATGCCAGTGACATTAGCAGTGACTTAAGCATTCATACAGAAATTACGAATGCTACGAGCTGGCGACGACGCTCATGTGATAAATCAAGTAATAATATAAGCTCACAAATTGATGAATTTGCTAATGATGAAAAACAGACGCCTTTAGATGGAAAAGAAATCAACTTAGATGGTCCAGAACTTAACTCGACGCTTGTTAAAGTTAACTCTACCTTTATTGTTAGTAGTCAAGAAAATAAAAATCTAGGAAATAGGTCAAACAATGTCCTAGAACCTCCACGTCCTACCAACGAACATGAAATAATGGACGGATTATTTGATGGCAGAAACGAAAGCGAAAATGCATGTGACAATTTAGGAGTAATTGATGAAATTTTCAGTACCAAAGGAGCTAGTTGTTGCTCTCAGAGTCAAAATAGAGACGAAAATTGCGACTCTCCGGGTCTTTCTATGCTTTTATCGAGAACAAATTCTGATCCAGCTGAGGTTGGAACCGGAAACAATGAAGCTTCAACTGAAGAAAGCCAGAGCAGAGCTGGAAAACAAGATAGTATGGGTCCGTCGTTTCTTCTTGCAACCGGAGACTCGGATATCTGCAATACTAGCGACTCTTCATTAGAACCAACTGTTGTTCAAACAGACACTGAGGTGTGTGACAATATAAACGAATCAAGTGATCAGAGCAACCAAGTTCTCTTAAATCCGGTTGCATCTGAAGTTTCTCCTTCAAGAAGATCAAGCGTGTTGGCGCCCGTTGGCGTGACTTTTCTCCAAGAATCGGCAAAAACGAACAGTATAAAACAGGATCTAACCCAAGTTACAAAGATGGATTTTACCAGGAAGTCGTTAATTGATGGGAACATTTCGAAGTTGAGTCTTTATAACAGTTCAAAGAGCAAACAAGCCAGGAGCTCAGAAATGCGACAATCAAACGGCGACGTTTCTCATTTTCGGAGAAGTAGTAATTTTTTTCCTGTTAACAATTCGTCTATGCAGAATATTTCGGAAGTCGAAACAGATTTGTTCGTCGATTCTCTGACCCCATTTTCGACTGATATTTCGAAAGCCAGAAAAGAAAAGTCTGTGGATGTGCAAAATAATGAAAATGAGTCTCCAAGGCAGTCTCTGCGAATTAACAGTTGTAGTGTTGGGATATCTATCGATAACACGCTCACAGAAGTATCAGGTGTAAACCGAACCAGAGATATTTTGAGGCCAAGGTCAAAATCGAAATCAAGTTTTAGGTCTAGAAGCAACATCGGGCAACGAAATAGTTCATTATCTGAAACTAGAACAAGAAAATCAGGACTGCAAGCAAATGTCTCAATTCCTGAATCGAATGAAATTCAAACAAGAAAATCGAATGGTGAAGAAATTTCAGTGGGGCTATCCATTACAAAGTCTGCAAGGTCGCTATCGTCAGAAAATGCTAAAAGCCGAACTACAAATGGAGATCGAAACTCGGCGTTGTCACTTTTTGCACCCTCTTCCCTTTCTATCCGAGCGAATTCCGAAGCTTTTGATGCTGCAAACGTATTTGCAGATCAGCAGGTGGTCAATGAGTGCTCTAAGTCCGAGTCAATCGGTTTATTTGATGGAAATAACTCGAAACCTTCAGAAATCAGCAATTTCTTGGAAGAATTTTCTAGGTCCAATATCTTTGAAAACAGTATCCGGACTAATAAAAACGAAAGAGCCGTAGCCAGAAAGGGTTCAGTTGTGAGAAAGGTTTCGGAAGCAACTATTAAAGAAGCATCGGAGCTGCAGTTATCCGGTTTGAATGGAACCGAAGGCAGAGTATCGTTATCGTTTTCGCGGAATGATATTTCATCAAGCGAGGATGCGAGGCGTTCTGATTCGATACTCTCTGGTTTTGAGAGTTTGACTGAAGTTGTTGCTAAAGATAAACCAGCTGCCCAGCCAGAAAAATCCGAAGAATGTTCAGGTTCCTCAAATTTTTCTGACAAAAGTGTTTCAAATGATACGTTTATACGCAGAAATATAAACGATACTTTACGATCTAGGTCCAGTCATAGAGCGGAGAGAAGCTATTCAGGCTTAGTTGAAAATCATGGATCTGAAAATACCGCTTCGCCTGGAAAAACAGAATCTGGTGATACTCATGGTACCAGGAATTCATCGCGAAGTACGGCGTCATCTTCAAGGTCAAATGTCGCTTCAAGGTCAAGTGGGAGATCAAATTCAACACAATCTCAATTGAAGTCATTCTCTGAAATTGGTAAGGGGATCTCTCGCACGCCGTCAAATAAACTACAAAATGAAGAAAGTAGCTTGCACTTTTCTGATACAAATAAGAGCTCACTGGAAAGTTCTGTGTTTGGTTATAGCTCTGAACAGTCTGTGAAAAGTCGTGAAGATGAAAATGTTGAACAAACCTCTTCTAAAGAGTCGTTAAAAGAATCACAGGAGATCGAAAACATCGGGAGTCCAAATTTAGACAGCACCGAATACAGTCAGAATGTATCTCAGTCTACGAGATCTCGCAAACAGGTAATCGAACCAAGCTATACTTTGCCTTCGTTAGATTCAGGACTGGAGCAATCAAAAAGAGCCATAAAGTCTTCGTCTTTGTCAGACCAGCCAGATAAGTCGTCCTTAAAGAGAAAATCGAATCGCAGCGAAGAATCACTGGAACGAATATCTCAAAGAAAATCGAGAAGGTCAAAATCTTCTGAAAGTGGACAAGGTTACAGGGCTAGTGCTGTGTCCATTATATCTAAACGGAAAAACCTCACGAAGAAAGATCGAAGTTCTGCTATTTCTTTATTTGATGTTGATGCCGCTAATAAAACAGCAGAAAAAAGTCAATTTCTAAATGAACTCTCTAATAGCCGAGAGTTTGAATACAGTATCAGAGCTAATGGAAATGTAAGGGTTGCCAAAACTGCTAATGCTGTAACAAATAACATTTCTGTGGATTCGAAAAATACTTCGGAGATCCAGTTGTCAGATGTAAATGGAACCCGTGAACGGTTTTCTCGTCGAAACTCTTTTAAGGCTTTTGATTGTCATGTAAACCCATACGCTTTGATGGTATCAGACATGGAGAATGTAACTGAGAATAATCTGGCCAATGAAGCTGACATTTGTGAAATGCAACCCGATGAAAAAAGTCGATCGCAAACAACGAGCGTTCAAATGTTACAAAACTCGGCTGTTGAAGTTATGGCTGCAGGTAATGTCGACTCCGGATGTCAAAATGAAACTGCAACTGGATCTGACGGGAAGCCGATACGTTTCTCAGATTTGAGCGAAGAGAGCGCTGAAAGTGAAAGGAAAGAAATCAACGCAACGGCTGAAAAAATTATCCAAAGTGAAGATCCCACAGAAAAAAGTGATAAGGTGATTCGAGCGTTTATAGAAAAAGACGTTACGGGTGGATCAAATTGCGTCAATAAGGAAAATTTGTTTGTAGATCCATTTTGTTTTGACACCAATTCGGTTACAGCAGTTACAGTTTTGTCTCAGCAAAATTCGTCAAATAAAACACCGACTTCGATTCCACTGAGAAGCACTAAAAGAAGTAGACGAAGCGTCTCTTTTGCGGTTACTCCCGAGGAACAGCAGGATCCACAGACATCGGCAAATGAGGAACCCAAAGGTGTCAGTTGTCAAGTATCATTTCGAAAACCCACACCTCACAAGAGGTTGAGCAGAAAATCTGTTGGTTTGCAAACAACAGTTAGAAGAAGTATGTCCTTTATCAGACGCGAGGATTTTGATCGGCATGAAAACGTAGAAACACAAGTTGGGTCCAGCTTGTATTACCCCAGAAAAAGTGAAGTTACAACAATTTTTCGTTATCTCAGTTTTGGGAACCATACTGAAAGAAATCCGGGAGAACTTACCAATACAAACGAGAAAGAACAAACTACTTTACGCAGAGAAGAGAATATAAACAAAGAGTTACCGAGAATTCAAAGCGCGCCTGAAAAGACAGGTAATGAAAAAGCTTTTGGATTTGAAAACCAACAAAATCGATCCTTTTCTGATGGCAAATCATCAGCTTCTAAGAGTCAAGATTCAATTCGTTCAAGCAAAAGAGGCCTTGTTCCCAGAAAGTACCCTGGAGTTATAGCCTCTTTTGCGATAAAAAGCAACTCAAAGCTCATGGAAAAAAGTAAAAGAAAACGAGCACTATCCAAAGACAAAGAGCGTATTGAAGCGAAACGAGGCTGCACTGCCCAGGAACCTTTGCCGCCAAGTACGACAATAACAACAACCGAAACTTCTGATTTACTTTCTGTATCTAGAACAAATATAAATTCGACAAATTATCTAGCGGGTGACGAAAATACGCGAGGAATTGAGACAAAATCAAAGCAAATTCATGATAAAGCAACCAAACAAAATGCAACAAAAACAATAGCAAAAGGAATGAAAAGGACCAAAAAATACGATCGAAAGCTTGGACAAGATGGCAGTGCAATGGATCATGAGAATCACGGCAATATTGGCGATAATCATTGCGTGAATGATTTAGAGGATTATAGCAGATTTTTCGCCGAGCTCAGACAGAGATCTCCGGCTAAATGGCCGAATGGAAGTCCAGTTAATTCAACTAAAATAAATATTAACTCGGCGCCCGGAAAACAAGAAACCGATGAGCAGAAGCGAAGCAAGGGTGTTTACTACTCGTTCGTAAGAAATGGACAGAAATATCACGGTAAGTGCATGGTGATAGCGTCTTTTTTGTTCCGAATTATTCCGACTACTTCACGAAGGGAAGAAGAACTATGGCGTAGAGTGTGATTTTTTTTTGAAATATTGTGGCAAGCTGAAAAAAAGCCTGTAGGGAGTGAGCGTGGTATCTTATTAAAAAGTTGTTACAGTATCGAGAAGTGTTGGAATTTTTCGATTTTCAGACCAACTCGGCGAAACGGAACGTGTTGACTTTGAATTTGATGACAACCAATTCAGTTATAATTCAGTTTTGTACATAATTGACAGTCGATGAACGTAGTTCAGACTCTTAATTAGGTTGCGATAAGTTTTTTGTTCAGAAAAAAGTTTTGTTCACGCTAAATTTTGATTTTTCGCGGTTTGCCTTTTGATTTTTTTCATAACTTCAGTTCATTTCCTTTGTTGAAAGGAAGGCAAAAAACAGCGAAAGCGTAAAGGTCCCAAAAAACAAATTTTGATTTTAAATGACCGTTTTTGCTGGAATTTTTTCGCCATCTGAAATATGTTGGCGTTGAGGGAAATTTAATCTTCAAAATATTTTTGAGGATTAAAGAAAAACTACTGCAGATAGATTACGAGCAGTTTCGCGTTGAGGGAAATTTAAACTTCAAAATATTTTTGAGGATTAGAGAAAAACTGCAGATAGATTACGAGCAGACGGAATTTTCAAGGCTTTGCCTTGATACGAGCGGTATTGTTTTTTTTAAAATTTTTTACTTAACTTGGTGGTCGAAACGTTTTGTGCTACTTGCTCAGCAACTTGATATTCTTGTTGAACACTAATGATCGTAATGAAGACTCTTATTTAGGTCTTGGTGAGGTTTTTTTTTATCCAGGAAAAAGTCTTAAAATGCTCCAATAACTATGTTCAAAAATGCTCCAATAACAGATGTGCATTCATTCATATTAATGCATTTACGAATGCAATAAGGAGTATTTGCGCTTTTTGAGTTCAAATGAAATTCATGTTCTGAAAGTGACGTAAATAGCACTCTACAAAAACTGTGAAAATGGCGCAAAAACTACTTCTAGTTTCAAAAGTGGAATTTAATTTATAGATTTCTCAGCGGAATAAAAACTTTTGCTATAATCTAGTTTTCTCAAATTGGGTCAATTTTATCAGAAAAGTACCAGTCATAAGTTTTCATGAAATGCAAAGAGCTTTAAGGGCATATATTTTTTCTATAAAATTCGTAAATTGATGTTTTCTGTTTCCTTGCTTTCATTAATCTTTCCCAACTGTCAGTTGGCTATGTTATTCCACCATTACCCTTATTTACTGGTGATGTTGTTGTTGGTATAAGTGTATGAGCTACGAATTCGTTTATTGTATACTTCAAATTTAAAATAAAAACTAAGATCTAGAAGAACTAGTTGCATTATATTTTGCTCCCACTAAACTGATTAAAAGGCGAAGGTTTCTGTTTTTTAGATTAATTTTCCACGCTGGAAGTTTCAGCTTGATATGTCCCGCGAAAAAAAAGTTTTTCGTTTTTTCTTTTATATTTCAATTTATAGTGGTCTCAACACTTCGTGCTGCTTGTACAGAAATCGCCGTTCGTTTTTCTGTTCCGACCATTCTTGTAGGTATGGGAAAGAACTAGTTGCCTAGCGTAAGCTTCAATCGAGTGAGTTCGGGTAGAATGTATGTAATGACTGTTAGAGAATTTAGGCTATAGTGATTGCATTTATAAGTCGTAATGTCCCGAAGAGACGCAAGCCTGAATTCGATTTATTCAACAGATCTCCGACTTAGTTTCTGGACTAAGTGTGTTGAGTCGAGTCAATTGAAGTGAAAACCCGCCCGCGGGTGTGAAATTTAAGTTCTCTTCCCATTTTAGTACGCGACTGGCGTACCACCTGGTGTAGCTTGAGTAGAACGAAGGGGCCCAGAAAAGAGGAATTGGAAGAAGTTTGGAAGGAACTGATGAAGAGAAACAAGTTTGTTACCCTGTAAGTTTGTTACCCTGTTTCTTGCTCAGTACTTGAATAAACGCGAGAAACATTATTTTGACAAAGAAAAAGTTTTGAAATCTTTTCGGCTGTGATTTTGTTTTTAAAAAGCAGACAATGATGTTTTAATTTTAAAATGATTGTTTTTTAGCGGCGATGTTAAACCTGTTTTGAAAGATTTCAAGATGAAAATCGAGTTAGCGGTAAGTTTCCTCTCAGTTTTTTCTTCAAATAGGATTTTTAAGCTCTTTCAGCTATTATTAAACAATTCTATTGCTAATTAAACAATCCAGTGCCCTGTAGGAGCTCTATTAAAAATTATTGGGTCAATTACTAAGTCGGGCACTAAACACTATATTGAAGATCACATTAAATCGTGCCAAGCGATGCGTTTTTTTTCAGAAATACAGATTTTTTTTTAGAATTTTACTTTTGAATATAGTAACTGATTCAATTAAGAATTTTATTAAGAAAAAATATACGTTGTAATTTAGGTAATTATCTGTACAAAAATAGGATCCCGTATAGAACTTTTAGTGAACCATTAATTTCGGCGTTTTTTCGAAAACTATATTTTGAATAGAATGAATTATTTAAAATAATACGTTAGCGGAAGGGTCTACGGTGCGTCATTTATGGGAAGGGGGAGGGAGTTGTATGGTTGATCTGATTGTTCAAATATCCGTATTTGTTTGATAGGGATTGATAGATAACATAGTTTTAGTCTTGGAGGATAACACAAGTGTAGCAAAAGCTGCGGTAGTTAGGCTCCGATGCATTAACGCAGGGGGAAGACGATGTTTTCGTTTTTTTTTGGTATATTTGAGACGTAAAAAATATCTGATAGATGAAGAATTTCATATAGTTCCTAGTTGAAAATGCTTGCTGATTAGATTCAGGTTTATTTGTCTGCAATGGCTAACATGGGATGTAATGCTGATATGAGATCGAATTTTTTTCGTTCGCTCATTTTTTTTTACTGTTAACTGCTGGCTACAAAAATTGGTTTTTGTTTCAGGCACAAGATTGGAGCGCATTCATTAAAGAAATTGTTTATTGCAAAAAGGTTAGAAAATCAGTTCTTAGTTATTGAGTTGTTAATTTTTAAATTAGATAGAAAAAAAGAAGCTTTATGAACTAGACAGCTTCAGTAATTCATAATATTTCAAAGTCAAAATAATAAAAAGCAAACTCTTTCACTGTCACAGTTAAATGTTCTCAAAAAGATTTGCTTCTGTCTAATATACATATTTTCGATACTATCATTACCTAAATTATAGAGGGAAAACCTTTTCTCCAACTAAATTTAGCCCATGACATATGATATCAACTAATTTTAAGCAGAGGTCAATTATGAGGTAGTTGAAACCGATAGTTAGGGAAAACATACAAGCCGTTCAGCTCGTAACGGCGAACAGGTCGTCTGATATCATTTGATAACGAAATTCAGTTTTGCTGGATAATTGGAGCACGAATCATGATAATCCTCGAACCACGACCTCAAGACCTGTCGACTGAGAGACGGAGACTTTCAACCACTTCACCAGTGCTCCTTAAAGGAATTTAAGTAGGAAGATTACCTTAAAAACGAGCAATAGGTGCCCTAATAACTTAGCTCGGATTACCGAAGCAACGTAACATGTGCTTTCAATACTTCTCAGCTACAGAAACACTCTTTTAAATCAATAGTTTTTTACCTAGCCCTAACTCTATTTTGTTCCGACTTTCGAAGAATGTGACGGAATATTTGTGCTCGGGGTGGTATTTTTTCTCCAGACAATTTTTGACTTTTTAACTAGTCATTTTTGACGGATTTTTTAATGCCATTCAAAAGGTATTGTTGCTTTGAGCTCGAATTTAAAAAGATATTTTACCTGTGATCTATTTTTGTTAAGTTATGGTTGTGTAAAGATTGCCAATTTGGTGTCATCATGCGCGATATATTTCTATAGTTCGCGTTATGAACGCGTAAGCGGAGATTTCAAAAAATCGTTCCAAATTGAGTTGAGGCATGCTATTTGGTCTATTTAATACTTTGCTGTATGTAAACCTATCACGAATAGCGTGTGGTCGGATGAATTTCAGAAAAAAAATCACAAAAAAAACTTTAAAAATTTTTTTTTAAGGTTCATCCATTTTTGCAAAGAGAACACTATTCTATATACCTTAAAATGCAGTCGAAACATCAAGAAACACCTTGAAATGCAGTCGGAACATGGAACAAAAACCACTTGGTTATTTAGAGAGCTCGTGTAAGTGTTTATTACTATCATCATATCACTGCGTGTCCGGGTTATTAGCATGTTTTTTTTGTCGATTAGCATGGCCACGTAAACTTCAAGTTTAACGGCAAATGATTGAAATTTTCGATGTAATTAATGTTGCCTACTGAACACCTGATTTAAGCAAACTGGCATGTTAATGGGCCTGCTTCTGTTTCCCATGTTTTGTGCTTACTAATTTTGAATAAATCGTTTGTTCACGCTCATTTTGATTTTTCGTAATTTGACTTGCGATTTCTTTTTAAGTTCAATGCATTTCTATTGTTAGAAGGAAGGCAAACTGCTTCTGTTTCCTGCTTCTGTTTCCCATGTTTTGTGCTTACTAATTTTGAATAAATCGTTTGTTCACGCTCATTTTGATTTTTCGTAATTTGACTTGCGATTTCTTTTTAAGTTCAATGCATTTCTATTGTTAGAAGGAAGGCAAACTCCACTATCGAACAGCAAATTTGTAAAGGTCACGAAAAACGTGATCGACTTCTAATTTCGAAAATGGAAATTAATTATCAGATTTCCCAGTGAAATAAAAAGTATACCTATTGATCCAGTTTTCTCAAATTGGGTTAATTTTAGCCAAAAAGTGTCCATGATAAGTCCATTTTTTTTTCAGTTTCTTTTCGTTCATTTCTTTCTTCCAACTGGCAATTGGCTATGTTTATATTTTGCTCCAGGAAAAATTGTTTTCGAACTTCAAATAGTGATAAGTAAAACGTTTAAATTTTAAAATTTTTCTGCTTTAGAATACAATCAGTGAGAAGCCTGGAATTAAATGTGAGTTGCTTCCTGTATTTATATCATAATTATGTGGAGAATCGATTTGTCATTTCACAAATGTCAGTAATGTGAATATTCAAGATCAGTTTGTCCCTTATTTTGTGATATATTTTTTATCAATTTCACTTAATATTAACATTTATCTGAATATTTGTTTTGAAAAGTTAATGTGTCTTTTCTGTTTTACGGCCCAAAAACTAATCATTTTGCTAGTTTAAAAGTTGTTGAAATCTGATTGGTTGATTATCAGCGAAATTATATCAGCTGATTGGTTGATTATAAGCGAAAATATATCTAAGATGTTAATGAAAAGATAAGCTCATTTAACAGTCTAATAATTTTTGGCCGTATATAGAAAAGACCCAAGTTAATTCAGAAATTTAACAATTATTGTATTTTTAGTAAACATGCTGAAGTTTTCCAGTGGTGAATTCAAGGCGGAAGAGAAGAGGAAGTTGGATGATATTGACATCATCGGCTACGTGTGTAGTCACTGTGCCATAAATTATGGCCAAAAACGGTCGGTAGATTTTGTTGTTTTTGAGTTCAGCGTAGCGTTTTCTCTATCCTCCTTCGTACTACGGAAAAATTGCCTTTCACAAATTCGAACTTCGAAATATTATTCGAAACAACTGTACTAACTGAAATACAATCTGATATATCATCTCCAATCAGACTCGTTCAATAGTAAAATAAGAGTACTGTTTAATACTTGATAGGATTTAATGCACGGAACCAGGTTTGGTTTTAATTCGGCATACCATTTATGTAGTGTTGTCGCTGAAATGAGTGAAATTCAAAATAAAATTGATATAAAATGAAATAAATGTGTATTCCTTTTTATTTCATTTGTAAACTCTGTATGTAAACTTAAATAATTTGAAATAGACGACCATGTACGCTTAAATTATGTATTTTTCGAACGAATCTTAGCTGGGGAACGATTCCTGTCTGGCTTAAAGTATCAATGAAAGAAATGAAGAGTCTATTTTTTTCAACGGTGCCAAGTGCGGGAATGAAGTAAAAGAGCTTTAAGGTCAATTGTCAAAACTGAAAGTTGAAAAAGCTCATAAAATTGATTATTCTTTGTTTGTTTTTGAGCTTATTGGCACTTTTTCATCTGTCTTATAATGTTGAAAAAGTTAAATCTTTTTGCACTCAGAGAAGTTAAAAGACCGAATATTTGGTCTGATGACGTTCTCTCAGGCTGGAATTAGGAAATTATACAATAACACTCTTGTATAAGTCTGAAATTAGTTTATGGTTATTATTGTTTCAGTGATTTAGCCGTTAAAAATTTATGTCGGGATCTTGTGGACCAGCTGCATGTCCTTCTCGTCGAAACAGTAAGTAGTTTTTTTTTGTTTTAAGACTCTTTTTTCGATTCTGTTGGATTAGATTTAATTTCAGTGGTTTTAATTCTTGCTTTGATCGCATTTCAAATCAGGAGTGAAATTTACAGTTTTAGATTTTATCATTTCAACATTTTCCAGAGAAAGTTTACTGGTCGCTTGAAGTTTCACAAAAATCAATAGACAACCTAAGTAATTTTATTCGTGCTAACTGTTAGGCTGCTAATTTTTGCTTGCCTTTGTATTAAATAGTATCAAAAAACATGTTTTTTGAAATGAGTTTAAAAGGCGAAATGAATTCACGGCCACTAAAATGCTAAAAATACATGTTTGACTTCAGATAACTGTTATCACCGTCAGTATTTTATATAAATTTTAATATTATTTCAGAGACAGTCAAGAACAAAGAAAACCGGTAGACCGAAGAAACCAGCTGAGCAAAATCAGAGATGAGAAAACTTAGAGTATAATGAAATTAAACTCAATTAAATTTTATAGACTTGTGATTTGTTAGAATGGATTGTCTCGCGCCAAGTTCGGATGTTGTGTAAATTGCAGCTGCTATATTTTTCATTCGTGTTTTGGTTGTTGATTGTCGGTTGTGTTGAGTTGTTTTTGAACTAAATTCATTTTGTTCTCTTTCCATTGATTTTGGCATCAGGGGGTTCAAAATCTACAAACAGGAAATTGTTTTTTTTTCCACTTAGTTTTACGATACTTCAAAAAACAAGATTTTGATTTTGATACGATTACGTTTGGCGAGCCTTATTTAAAGTTGCATCTCCTAGTTGTTTTTGAAAATTCTGACTTGTTATACAAATACGACTGTTTTTCTAAAAATTGTTGAGAAGTTTGAACCCTGTTTATGTAGATTTTGTCGAATTTTGCTTTAGTTAATTTTGTTCCTCGACTTTTTGTCTTGTTCGTGAAATTTACAGTAGATATGCTTGATACTATACAAGAATTAACTAACACAAACAATTTTTTAACTGTTAAAGGTTTAATATTGGCGTAGAAGAATTGATGAAATGAAAAATATTGATCAATTTTCTTCCACGTGGGGTGCGGTTTTCATCAAGACTGCTTTGATATCATCCTCGATTCTAAGCTAAGACGTGATAATTTGAGGCTAATTTAGAACGCCTCTTGCATTCGAACCATAGTCCTGTCGAAACCTTCTATTAGGTTCTTTTTTGCTACTCCCAATTTTCAACGGTTCACTGCCGCAAATGAGATGTGGGGGGGAAGGGGGGTGGGGGCTGGGGGTGGTTGTGGTAGTAAGGGAGTAAGGGCGCGAGGAGCTTCAAACGAAAAGGCAATATGAGTTTTGCTGTTCAGTGTATCTTGAGATTTTGTAAAGTCAATGTTATCTACCTGAGAAAAGATAAACAAATTTTTCAAAAAAAAATGAAATTCATACCGCCTTCGAATAAAACCGACATCCGCCTCCGATGAAACTATTGTTTGGCAGAAGACATGATTTAATTTATTTATTTCATATAAGTAGGTTGTTTTTGTCTTCAAATGTTCTCATTACTGTAGTAAGAAGACTCATTACTTAAGTGTTTGAATTTATATATTTTAGACCTTTCAGGGGCAGATCTAGGATGTTTTTCTCGATGATTTTCTTTTTCAAAATTTTGTTTTGAAAGTTTGTTGACCTTTTTTAGCATTTTTTTTAAAGGTCAAAATGCCGGTTTTGGACACTTTTTGGAAAATTTAGACAAAAAACGTGATTTTAGCACCTCAAAATAAGTTTATATTGGCGCTGCAGGCGCTTTCAGAAAAATTTATAGTGTCGGTAGGCCAAAAACGCGTTAACCCTACCCCTTCCCCTATTTGTTCAATTTTCCCCCTGCCTGCATTTACTATTTACCCATAAAACCCAACCCCGGGTTAAAGCGCGAGAGGGTTGTAAACATAGGGGAGTGTACACGGGGAAAGGGGGTGTTAATAGTGAGGTGTAAGCTGGGAGTTGTAAACGGAGGGAGTGGTAAATGCGGGGGGGGGGGGGGGGGGGGTAGTAATGTGCAAAAGCAACGTTGAGTTTTGATTATAATGCATTGTGCTTGAATGCATGAAAGCCGTGTGAAGCTCGGTTTGATTGAAAAAACAACCATAACCTTTTCAAAATTTTTTCAAAATTTTATTCTGCTTAAGACTAGAAATTTTCCTCCAAAAACTACATCAGTTCACAGACATTGAGTATTGATATTGATCTAAGTTCTATTTTTGATGAAGCACTCAAATTTATAGTTTTTCAAAGATTGACAAACATTGAAACCACTAATGCTTCTAAATCAAATAAAATTGAAGTTGGTTTTGAATAAGTCGTCAAGAAATTTAGACCCGACTACTTAGAAGTTTTAAACTTTTTTCAAAACTTCAATTCTGAAAAAGTAGACAGCAAGGTTTCAAAATCAGGTTCAAAATTGTTTGCATACTACAATTAACTACTTTCAGCTGAGCTAAAGCAAAAAAAAATTGTCGAGGGTCGTCCAGTGTCGAGAAAAACCGGTAGGAAGTTTTTAGGTTTCAGTCTAATTTCGAGCGAGTGGAGCGATGGAGTAAGTTCGTTACCTGGAAATTTTAGACAAAGAAAACTTAATTTGACTGAAACAAACACTATTTAGCGCTTACTGGGTAAATATTTAGCTTAATTAAGGGCCAACTAGGCAAAAAAAAATTCCAAAAACGTTTTAAAATTATTGTTAAAAATAGAATTTTGAAAAAAAAACTTTTTTGTAAACTATTTTTTTCACTTTTGCCGGTTAATAATTTTTTTATTGGACATATTACATCAATTATGCGTGATTCGCTAATTTTCTATTCATTTGTACACTTTTCACATCATGCGAACAACGACTTTATTTTGAAAAAACTTTAAAAAGAGTTTTTTTTTAAAGTTTTTTATGGATAATGTCGGAACATTTTGAGCTACTTGCACAGCAACCTGCTATCCTTGTTTATTCAGCGAATTAATAATTAGTTTTTCCAATTGAAATTAGAGAGCTCAAATTTTTCCCAAATTAATACAGCTATAACTTTACAACTAATGGTCGCTGGTGAGTTTTTTTTAAATTTCAGCTTTAGACATCAAAACGTTTCGCATGGTAGCAGAAAATATTGTTTAAAAAAACGGCAAGGTAAACAGGCAAAAATTGCGTGTGTAAAAACAACTCTGATCCTAAATCTTCCGCCGAAAATTGGATTTTTTTTCTACTTCAAACAATTAAAAATACGGTAAGTCAAGGCAGAAATGTGAGCGATTCGATTTAATTGCTGTTAATTTGGACTTCAAATCCACTGGTTTGGCATCATCTAACCATCTAAAGAACAACTTGTCTATAATGCGAATCTTCGACCAAACAAAAAACTAGTACGGCGAGGAAATATATCTCTTAAAACAAACCCCATTTTGTAGCCATGTTTTTTGTACAATTTTTTGCGATTTTAAAACAATAACCGAATAATTTTGCTGTGAAATCATTTTCTTACAACACCACTTTGAGATTTTATTTACAGTTGCTTAGAGGGGATTTTGCTTAAAATCTGAAACAAGTTGTTAACTTGAGTTCAAATTGAGGAAAATTATTTTGATTTAAAAATGTTTTTGTGAAATTACGAGGGCTCAAATATTTTCAAATTGGTCGATTAGATATTGTTAATTGACCCTAAGTTCTCAGCTTTCTATAAGAATTTTGCGCATTTTCCGCGCATAATGTACCAAAATTATTCCAGTTCAAATCATTGAAAAATTGAATTGCGAAAGATAGTTTGTACAAATAAGGTGTAAATATACTTGATAAAATCGCTTGTTACCCAGCATTGCTTCAGACAAACAAATACCAGGAAAAATAAGTTTAAAATTTTTTTAGACACCTTAAAGAGCACTAGTAACATCAATGCATTGTTCTTATGCAAGCTCCTCTGTTGCTATGCAAGCAGCACAAAAGGTTCCCACTACAATTAATAATATCAAAAAACCAAACATGAGAAAAATTGAAGAAAAAATGCAAACTAGCCGCTTCGTTAATTTTGTTAAATATTTAGTTTCACTTTTTTATGGTAACTTTTAGTGAACAAGAGTAAACAAGATATTGAATTGTGTTGAAAAACTGATTCAATTGATAGTACAGTTTCTCTTTCTGTCATTTGCAAATTTCGTACCATTTAATTTGAAAATCGAAAACATTCAGACCAGGTTTCTTGACTCTGAGACAGCTTTTTGAGATTTTTTTTCATACAAAATCCAAATCAAGGCCAGCGGTTATAAAGTTGACCGAACATCACGCGAGATTATATATTGTTCCGACCCGATTTAGCCTTATGGAAAGAAATTATTGCATATTATTCTTTGTAAAACTATATGGAGTCTATCATTTGCTAATTTGACTTTTTTGGTATCAAAGTTCTGCCCATAAACTCCGGTATCCTATCAACACGTTAAATCAATCCACCCGAAAAAAATAAGTGCATCAAACTAAACCAAAAGCTATCAGCTACAGTTTGAATTGTATTGATTTTGGTCTGACGAAGATCTTAAAACAGTTAAAAACTACCAAACTTTTTTAAAACTATTTAAAAAATTTTTTTTTTGCCTGTTACCAGATTTGTTTATGTATCAATAATCTTGATTAATTGTTTCTAGCTTAGTTGTACATTCATAAATAATCAGCTTGAAATAGCCTAATCGGAGAGGTTTTCATTAGAAAAATTTTGACGGGTTTCAGATTTCTGATTTTGTACGATTCTCAATAATTGAAACTTTTGAGATGAAAAATTTGTTTTGTAAAATTTAATGAGAATGACACCATGGAAAAAACTGGTACAGTGAAAAAATTTATAATGTTAATCATGATAGCTCATGACTTATTTTAACTACAATCTCTAAAAAATTTTGTTGAGGCTATTTTATTTCATGTTTTGTCCTATTGAAAAAAAAATTTCGAAAAAAAACTCTACGCAAATTCATGTAGAAATGGAGAGGACAATTTAGAGCTTAGTGTTTTTCAGTGTTGATCACAAATTCATATTTTGTTTCAAGTATTATGGAATTTAAAATTTAATGTTCTCTTCCTGAATATCACCGCGAACAATTTCACATAAAGAATTGAAAAGTTGAAGCTGTTTTTATTAACATTTTTTAAAAAATTTCCACAAAAAAACGATTGAGATTTAATTCATTCTTCTAGATAAGGACTCTACTCAATAGTCAATCTGCTCAAGATAAGATCAGTTATAGGTTGGATTGGGACCTCGAATTTTATACTTATACGTTATATTGAATAACAGATTTAAGGTATGTTGGGAAAAAATAATTCACTTGTTGTTTACTTAGTACCTCGCCCAATTGATATATGATTCCACAGTGACAATTAATTATATAAAGACATTTTCAACGTATTTTTGATTTCCAATTTTGAAAATCGAAATACAGACCTAGTTAACGTATTTTTGGAAAAATTTTATTTTTAGATTTATATAATTTTTGAATAGTTGGTTTGTTCGCTCCGTTTCTTAAACGTATCTGTCTTGTTTTATCTCATTTTAAAGTCAGTTTGCTTCCGTCCAACCATTTTTCTGGTTTTAAATGCAATTTCACAATTTTTTATTAAAAAAGGATTTTTCAGACTGAATTTTAAAAGTTTTGCTACATCATTTAAAAAATAAAATGAGAAGTAGTTGTCCTATAATTGAACCCTTTGCTCCATACATGCTGTTGATAATCTATTAAGTATGAAACTAAAATATCATATGCTGGTTCTTATATACCATAATCATTGCAATAACGTTTGTTCAGGAGAAACTTGTGCTCAATGGTATCAACTGCTTTTATTGAATAAAGCAACCTTTACTGAGTGTTGGTGGTTTAATCTGCCTATGGTACCTTCTTAAGAATCTCCACCCCTATTAATAAGTAAAGTAAATTAGCACTGAACTTTCTATTGAAAATTATAATTTTGCTGCATTCTGATTGGTTGCAAAATCGACCACTTTGACCTACTTAAGAATCTCCCTCCCTTTCTTGAAAGGAGTGGAGATTGTTAAGTAGATCCCACTTTTGTTATTCAAGAAAAGCGTACGATACTGTTTATCACAGTTTCATACAGAAAATTCATCGCTCTACCCTGATACAAGTTCTTTGTATTATCGTCTCAAACCTCCATTTTCAGGGAATGAATTATTTCCCAATCATAATTAATGGCAAATTTTAGGAAACCTCACGTAGTAACATTTTCATTGGGGTTTATACTTTTATCACATATTTTGATTATAAATTGATTCAAAGTCGTTTAAACAAGTCTGGGGTCATACTTTCCGAACCAAGAAGGAAATCTATTTTTGTTACATTTAAGAAACCAGGGCATTTGAACAACTTCTTTGTAAATTGGTTCCATTTTAATCAATTTATCGACTCCAATGAAACGTGACTTGGAAACCGATTTCATAAACGAATCTAACAATCGTAGAATCTCGTCGTGCGCTTTTTGCGGCTCACGTGAAAACTTGCTGATTTGTTTCAACTTTTGACGCACAGTTGGAAAATTCTCCCCGTCGGTAATAGTTATCGCTTTGGTTAGTAAAAATGGCAGATAGTTATAATGAGTTAAATGTTGCCCGCCTAAAAGGGCCCCGCCTCCTTTGAGACCTCTTCTATATGACGGGTAAGTTGAAGCTGTGTTAGCTGCTTTGAAGGTCCAAAATGATGCACCAGCGAAAGTAAAAGGCAACTTTTTAATTGGATAATCAGTTTTGAAAGCAGAGTTAACCTCCCCGTATGTGAACCAGATTCCGATATCAAAAACTTCAGTTTGCAGGTCACAATGACGCATTCTATGAATCAAATGTCTGGAAGTTATTTCATCACCGTCGCCAAACCCAATTAAAGTATCGCCCGGTAAACTTCGGAAAGTCAGCCATTTTTTTAGTTTCAACCAGCGATATTGTTCTTCTAGCCTTTCGTACCCAAATAAGCCGGGATCGGGTAATTTTGACGACAAATCTGCGTCATCGAGTACGAAATGAATTATCTTCCGTTCAAATTTTTTAAACCTTGGCTGATCTTTAATCAGTTCCCAGAGCAAAGTTTTCTTAGTGTGGTCTCTGTGTCCTAAAATTGACTCAACAATCACAAAATAATCAACAACATCGAATAATTCGTTTAAATGGATCTCTAGGACGTCAATATCGAAACTGAATTTAATCGAGTGAATAATTTTGCCAACAGGTTTAGACCTCAATGAACCATTAAATACGTTTTTGTTAAATTCGCCCCTGCATAATTTTTCGTCAATCGGAGGCAATTTATCTGCTTTGCAAGTTTCGTCAATCGATGTCATCGGCTCTTTGACCAGGTATGGCGTGAAGAAATTTACACCGGAACTTGTAGTTGCTTTCTCCCAATCGACTTGATACAGCCGTTCAAGAAAATTAGCCGACGGTTTTTCAGCCGGACTACTGTTTGCATTGATTCTTTTGGTAAAAACGGGGAAAAGTTCTTGTTTTTTAAGCTTCATCGGCCATAAAATCAGAACGACCATTGCAATAATAACAACAAAAACAAAGTTACTTCTTTTCGTTGCCATGATTTTTTATAACAAGTTAATATGAAAGCTAAAAAGGAGAAGTTTAAATTACAGATATTCTTAAAAAACTGTATTTGGTTCGAAAATCATATCAGGAACTCTTAGAAATTTGATAAAGGGTCATTTCGAGTTCGCCCTTTTTATAGAAGTTTTCGCTCTTTTCCGGTTTTTTGGACTGACGACAGTAATGATTGATAAAATTCAATTTTTGGCAAATTAAAACTCGGCAAGTGAAATTTGAAATAACAATTTTAGTATGAGAAGGAATTAAATCGGTTATAATAGATCGAATAAAAGGTCTTTACAGAAGAGAATGGAAAAAAGGAATCCGCTAAAAAAACTCCATGTGAAGGTTTTTGTTTTCGTTTGAAGGTTTTCAATTGATTTTAGTTTACCAACATTTATCAAAACCTTTCTTTGTTGCTGTTCTACAGACATTCCAGGCGATTATTTTGTTATAAAAGAATAACAAAGATTTAATAAAATTTAACAAGCTCAACGTAAATGTGATCATAAAAGCAGTCTTAACTGCTCAGTTAATAATGTGTCTAACCAAAAACAGTATAAAAATTTTGCACCATCATTTGCTAGATAGTTTAATGTAACAGCGATAAAATTTAATTTTCATTAAATTTGTTTTTTTTTTCTGAAAAAAGACGCCGGGCTACGAAAAAAAAGATGATAGAAGCGGAATTAGGGTGAGTCTTCTTCCCTCGCAGGGATTCGAAACCCTGGCCTTTTTGAAAGATCCCATATTCGTGTTCCACTATTTACAATATTCACGACTTTCATTTTTTCCTTCGACCAAACTTAGAACTTTTCTTTTTATTTTTTTTCCCATTTTTTTCTTGATTTTTTATGGGAAATAAAGTGATTCAAAAACATACGATAAGTTCAAATAATCTAATTCTATATAGTTTAAGTTTGTTTAAATTAGAGCTTAGTTTTTTCTTAACGTCTTCTATATTATTTTCTTTACGCAGATGCGGAATGGCGCTTCACAACAAACAATAGATTTAGATAATCAACGAAATTGAAGACAGCTGGGACTTAAAATAAGATCAGATAGCTTTCATAAAGTTATGAATCCCTTATGAATAATCCATTCTGATGAATCTTTTTTAATGGCCTCATCATTACGTTTTCGAAGCACTTAGTTCTCCATTAAAATCTTAGAAAAAACGTAATCTGAAATCAGCGTTTTGAAAGAAAAAAATTTAAATCTCAATACAGATTTAATTTCACAAAACTTGATGGAAGATTTTTCAAGACATGTAATTTTAAAAACATTTAGGCTTTTTTTGTAAAACTGAGTTAGGACTGGAGTGTATAACTCATAGAGTAATTTCGGATAGGGTACACCGTCTGCTCGTCACGCTATCTTATTTTCGGCCGGATAGATTCGTGCAACTTCTTAGTCTAATACCGATCCTAATCTTACTCTTATACTATCTAGTCTCAGGTTGTTTAACTAGTCTCTGCTAGGCTCAATAGATCTAGGGTATACTGGTTTATTGCGGCTGCTGAAGTGCTCGGGAGAGTCCAACTAATTTCTAAGTTAAATTCAAATCTCTCTGGTGCTGAAATTACAAGTAACTTCAGCACTTACAAATAAGTGGGTTGTTAGTTAGATGGATCATGATTGGTTAATATTAAATACTTTACATTGGTAAAATATCTAATTTATCCAATCATAAAATGTAGTTTAGATCAGGTTCCACCCATCCGGGTTTTACAGAGTTTTTTAGAATAGTTCTTCTGCGATTCGAAGGATGGATGATGGACGTTGGTTTTTGGCGAACATCATTTTCTTCCGTTTCCTCTTTGTTAAAGAAGTTCCAGGAAGCTGGAGTTAGAGACATAAGACGTTGTGTCTTCTAGTGACAACGACTAAGTCTTTGCAACAAACTCAAATCTGATTTCAGAATGGTTGGCTATGTCAGGTTTTTCTGTTCTGCGTGGAGAACTTCTTTTGTGTCTGATCTAGTTTGGGAATGGCGTGGAGATTGTGCGTGGAGGGGATGCCTGGTTACTCGGATCTGTACGTATACTTGAACATCGAGGTGGTCATTGGTCTAGTTCAATGAAGTCCTTTTCTGCGAAGTCAAGTCGT
Source organism: Symsagittifera roscoffensis (assembly GCF_963678635.1). Classification (NCBI taxonomy): domain Eukaryota; kingdom Metazoa; phylum Xenacoelomorpha; order Acoela; family Convolutidae; genus Symsagittifera; species Symsagittifera roscoffensis. The sequence goes on along the minus strand of NC_087068.1, from coordinate 56,517,713 downwards.
ACTCTAAATCCTTTGAGCTGTGATTGTGAGTGGCATATCGATTGTGGTTGGCCATTCTCTCTCGAGTGTAGTGGGGTCGTTTTGTCTTTAGATGTTCGTCCTTGGTGTTATATTCTGATCTATGTATTGCATAATGTAATTTACATTTTATAAAACATTTATTAGTTTAATATTTTTTAATTATGATTTTAGTTAGTTGTTTTCACAAAAGCTTTTTGTTTTAGTTCGGTTATTTTGAAGAGTTACTCACCCTTGAGTAGCTCTTATTAAAAATAGAGGTGTGGTCACAAAGCGTGGATGTAGCGCGGTGGGTTAGGCCGGCTATAGAGCATGCTCAGGACGTCCTTCCTGGTGGGTTAGGCCAGGAGTGGGAGTATGATTTCATGCGGTTTTTATGAGGGGTCCTGTTATGTGACAACGTTTTATGTTGGGTTTGTTGTGGTTTTTCTTATGTCTTGTTGGTTATGTCCTTTTTCCAAAAAGCAAATTGTTCGTGGTATGGGTTTGTCTTTCGACTTTTTTGTGTTTTATTATTTCTTTCTTAGACTTTATAATAGTCTTCAAAAGAATAAATTATCCAGTTTTAAACTGGGTTAATCCGGTTTGGGTACCGTTGGTTTCCTTTTCTTAGTCATGCTGTTATTCTATGATTTGTGGTATTTAGTAAGCTGCGTTGGTTAGTTTTGTTTAGTATATGATTCCTTTCCAACCGGGTTAAAGGAAGGTTTGAAACATGTTATTATATGTTAGAGTTGTTGAGTGTGAAAACTTGAAACTGAAATTCATTATTTTAAACAATTCTTCGTGGGCGAGCTGTGTGAGTGTGGATAGAATTTCTGTGCGAATGAATGAGAATATCAAAAGGTTAGTACTGCATTTGCATTTTATTAATTTACTGCATAGAATTTGGAAATTTACTGCTAGTTATGGGGGAATTTTAAGTTACAAATTTTCATCATAATTAGATTTACTGCTTGTGGGGAAAATTTTAGAAATGAATTTACTGCATTGGTATTAAATTTATAAATTTATAAGTGTAAGAGATTAATAGAATTTTTGAAATCTGTTTGATGAAATTTGCGATTTTTATTTGTCTTTTGTGGTTTTTGTAGGTAATTGTCGGATGAAGGCTAAAAATCTAAAGAAAACATGGATAAAGTATGGTGAGTTTTTTAATATTTTAATTAGTTAGTAATATTCATTTAATTCATACTTACCTGTTAGTCGTCGGGGAAAAAACCGTGGGGGAAGATGTCGTGGATGAGATCGGAATTTGTTAGTAGTTTAGCTAAGATGCGGATGATATTTTTAGTTTGAAGCAGTGGCCAAAGCAATTGAAGTGCCTTAATAGTGGTTAGTTCTTCAGTGCCAACTGCAAACTCATAAGGTGTGTTTTGGATTAGATTATATAATTTGTGATTGAATTTAGTGTTGTGGATGAATTCTAAAATTGGGATTTCTATAGGTTGTACAAACTCGTGCGGGATAAGGAAGGGTCGGGATTCTTCGGCGTTGAAGGTCTTGGTGATGGGACAGAAGATGTACATTTGGGTTATGGGATCATAATTGCGAAGAATACCATGAAGGTTAGTATCTTTAATGCAATATGTGAAATTTAGGAAAAATGGTGAAGTGTATTTGGAATTAATGAATTGAAAACGATGGTGTGGTTGTCTAGAGGGTGTGTGTAGGTCAAAGTGATTTTGGATGAAGCGATAATAACTATATGTGTGGGTTTGTTTAGTGCGCAACATAATATCGTGTGAGCAGTGTAAATCTCTTTCGTGTGGTGCAAGGAAATGAAAGGTTAGTGAAAATATTTGGAAGCGTTCTTTAAAACTTTCGTATGCTTGTGTGTCTGTTAGTGCTTCTGAAATAATGTGATCAAACTTTCGGTCGAAGATGTTTAGTGTAAATATATATGGTGTCTTGATGAAAAATTTCTCGGTAATTTGTGGATTAGCGAAGCGATCGTCGTCTAAGAATTGATCTTGGTTAGCTCTGATGATGTTGTGATCATAGTATTCGAGTGTATATTCGTTAGCTCTAGGTGCAGTGTGTGTTTTTAGTGATTTTTTATATCCAACGTAAGTAAATTGTCTAGCGGTTAGTGGTGTAGTGAGTCGATATAGCATGTCCGTATTTCGCTCTATATCGATGTGAGTGTTAGATAAAGGTAAGCAAAGAGGGTTAGTAAAATGATAATATGAGGTCCAAGAGAGAGTGGGCATTAAAACGTATTCATCTACAAAGTTGCGTGTTTCGTTAGTGTCGTGGGGGGTGTTTAAGGTGTATTGTGGGAATGAGGGTAAGGTGATGGCTAAAAATTCTTTTGTGTTAGTATGTTTGGGGTGGTTGATGTATTCACGGGCTGTTCCTGGTTTTGCTGGGAAAGGATGGTTGGGGAACTTTCTTTTAAAAGTGCGGTAAGCTCTATTAGTGTTGAGTGAAGATTCAGTTGATGTGGATGATGGTGCTAATGATTCAGTATAATTTGAAGAGGGTGTAGGGGTAGGGGGGTTGGATGAATTTATTGTGGAGGAGATTTGGTTTATTGTTGGGGTATGGAGGTGGTAGGGTTGTTGTTGAAGGGTAATAAAATTATCTAGCTCTGGGGAGATTCGGGGGGTGTCTGGAGAATGAGATGATTGGTCAGAATGAAATGAGGAGTAGATTGGGGTAACTTGGGAAGCATAAGAGGGTGTGGAAGTGATTGGGTCAGGGTTATTGGATAATATGGGTTGAAAAGGGGGTTGAGAAAAATTTGAAGAGTTATGAAAATTATTGGATGGGGATGGTTCTGAGTCGGCAAATTCATCGGGGGTTTCAATATTCGGGTTATTGAGTTGTGAGATGGAATATAAAACTGAGATGTGTGAATTAGTGTCGGAATTCATGCCTGATGTTACATTACTAGATGGAAAATCGGGTGGCGGAAAAGCAAAAATTGGTATTATTGGGATTGGAGAGGTAAGATTGGTTGGGTGGGAATTTGATCGGTGTAGTGATCCAAGTTGGCGGCTCATCGTGGGCTAAAAAAATGATTATTTTGAGACTGAAAAGCGGTGGTATGGGGTTGTTCAATAATTTGTTCATAAGTATTATGATCTTGTGACTGGTGTGTCATTATATGTTGGATGGGACTTTGTGATGTGGTGAGTCGAAAATTTGGATTATGTGTGATGGCTAAATTTCGAAAATTTCGTGGGACTAGGGATAGTGGATGGTTATTTGGTAGGGGTGGTAATTGTGGTGCCGTTGGCGTTATGTCTACATTGTTATGTTCTTCGTCGTATGTATTTTGTCGTGTTGCTATTTTTGTGTTATATTCTTTTATTTGTGCGTCTAAAAGAATTTTGTTTATAGATGTAGAAAAGATTCCAAAAAATCCTGCAAAGAGTATGCGTGCTACGCTTGCTTGTCTGTTTACTTGTGTTTGTATAGCACATGTGTTGTAGATTCCTTTTAAAAGTGAGAAAAGAAATCCAATAAAGTTAAACATTGCGTATAAAATAGTCAATTTTTCTAAGATGTAGTAGGGCCATCCTAGAAAATCGAGGATCTCATTTTTGAGTGTAACAAAGCTAAAAATGTTAATTGGTGATATATCTTGGGGACGGTATTTTTCACCGTTTAGATATATATAATCTTTAATGTCTTTAAAATATCCGCTATAGTCTTGCGTGTAGATATCGGCAAATCCTGCGGTTTCCGCAAGTTTGCGTAAATTTTGGTCTATTGATTGTCTTTGTATAGTGTCCATTTGTGTTAATAATTCTTGGAATTGTTGTGTTCTAATGTGATGTTGAATATCTGATTTTGAATAGATTCCTATTGATTGTAAGTCTATATTTGGGTTTCGAGCAATAGCGCGAATGCTTTCTGGTGAAAATTTTTTGAGTGATTGCATTAATGTGGGATATGGAGTGAGAAGATAATATTTATTTTCATCAGGGTTTAGTTGTACTACATTGTGGCTGTTTTCTGATCCACATGGGACTGCGGTATCCCAGAAATAGGTTCTTCGTGAAAGTGTATCCACGATATGTACTTTATTCTTATAAAAGATAGGGATTCTTTTATAACATCGTTTATCTTCAAAAACGTATAGTGGTGATACTTTTTTAGTACAAGTATAAAACCATAAGATGTTTCCTTCATAGTCTAAAAAGTTTGATCTATTTCCAGATAATAAGTATCCTGCATAGGGTATTTTTAATACTGCTAGTGCAAGTGATTGTAATATTTGTGTTCGTTCTAATTCGCATAGTTGGTGTAGTGTTTCTAATTCGGAGACTGACATTTCTTGAAAAATTCGGCTAATTGTATAATCTAGTTTCATATCTAAATGAATATCATAGTGGATATTACCGAAATATGTAGTATTCATTAGTGATAATTCTTGTAAGCGTGTGCTTCTGGTGTGATGGGGTTTTAGATGTCCACCAGGTTGTCCGTTGCTTTTTTCAAAATTAACTGGTATATAGGATGTTCCTTCGTTTGGAGGATGACCTGTGGCATATGGGTCAAGTTTTATTTTTCCAGTGGTCATGTCGAATCCTTTTTCGTATTCAACTAATATTTCAGAGTATTGTGTTCTGTGAAGTGGATTCCTGTATTTACATGCAAGTTCTGTTTCTTGATATATTTGAAAACGTGTCAATTTATTTTCTATATTGTGTATGTTTCTAAAATTAGTACTTTGTTTTCGTGATGGATGTACTTGTTCATATGGAATTGATTGTATAAAGTATTTTTCGTGAAATTTTATCATACGAGCGTGTATTCTTGCTACTTGAAATGTTGTACATGTATCTTCGGGGAACCAAACAATTGTTGCTTGTGTTCTCGTTGTAGGGTCGCAATAACCTTGATCATTTTTACAAGGTAATCGGATTCCTTGATAGATCATTGTATTATCTGATAAATCTCGTGTTAGTTGTATTTTTTCGAGTTGTATTTTCCAATCGAAAAACATTATTTCTTGGTATCCTTTATTTTTTGTGTCTGCTTTGCAGTTTGATGGGTTATTTATACCAATGTGTGGTATCCAATGTTTATCGTGTAGGTCATAGGTTAATCGTCCGTGTGAGCCGTTATATAGGTGTTTTTCATCTAGTTTTATATGTCCTTGGTGTCTTTCAAGTTGTGATTGATGTACAGAGTCTGAAAAAACTTGAAAGTTAACTAACTTTCTTTCGGAGTTTTTATTTTGTGTGATGTTTAGTCTAAGTAATTCATTTTTACAATCGTCGGGATTGAGATGTAAAAGACGTTCTATATTACTCTGATAGAATGATTCATGGTCAAGTCGGTTTTTGTTTCCGTTCGAGACTTGTGAACAATGTACTTTCTTTTCGGAAAATGTTGCTGTGAATTTATAACCTGTAACTGTTGTTGCTCGGGCTTTTGAATAGAGTGTTGCTATTACATTTGTGGTTTCTATAGCTTGTGGTTCTGTTTCACGTTGTGATACTTGATTTATTGCATATTTATGTAGTGTTTTTTGTTCATTTTCTTCACAATCGTAATGTGTTACTAATAAATCTTGTGGTCCTGTACGAGGGGAAGGGTTTATGTTTTGATTTGAGATTACTAGAAAAAGGAGTTGGAGAAAAATTAATAATTTTAGAATATACATGTGTATGATAATCCTGAGTATGGATTATAAAATGTAATGTAGCCAATTGTGTTTTTGGTATATCTGTCGTATTTGTATATTACTTCAGTAGTTATAAACGGTGGTGGTAGTGATTGAGCTGTTATGTTAGGTGGGTTTAATGGGTAGGGATGTTGGGTAATATTGTTTAACTTAACTGTGATTTCAAACTTTAATTGTAAACTGTTTTGTTGGAGTATTTGAATATTGTGATCACGGATATCGTTGTGAATATCTTGGCGATATTGTAATCTATTAAGTGCCCAGTTATGAAGGCGGTTACTTTCTTGATGTTGTCCAAATAATGGTGGAGGTGCTGTAAATGTATTCCAATCTAGTCTTAAAGGAATATTTATTGATGATTGTTCTCGATATCTGGCGTCGAGTTTATTTGGAAAATTTAAGTTAAAAGGTGGTGGTGAAATCTGGCTTATTGATGGTGTTGATGGTAGTGATAATGTTTCTGGTAGTGATGAGGATGTTGTTGTATCCGTAGAAATATCTATTGGATTATTGACTAAATTTAATTCACCTTGTGTAAATGAATGTGTTGTCCAATATGGTAGTCGTGATGCCTGGTTTGGGGGGTTAAAGGGATTTTCACGTATTTGTTCAGATGTTGGTGTTGAACCTAAGTAATCTGATGGTAGGCTTGAGGTGCTACGTTGTGAAAGAAGCGTAGGGGTTTCTGGTAATATACCAATGGGGTTTTCTGGAGTGTTTTGTGATGGGGATTGAGGTATATCAAAATGAACTCGGGGAGTTTGAAAATTTCTGTTTCGTCGAGGATGTATAATTTGTCTATTTATTTCGACTGTATTTTGGTTTTGACTAGGATTTCTTATTCTACTTAGTTCTTGTGGTAGTGTTGGGTATAGGTTATATGTTGGTTCGCTTAGAGGTGCTTGTCGTTGAACTGGTTCTAGTGGTTCTGATAAACGAGCATGTCGTTCTTCAAAAGTGTATGGATTGTCTTGAAAAGAAATTCGTGTAGATGTTTGAGGATTTTGAGTAGTTGAAGGTGGTGTTGGGTTATCTTGGGATGATGTCGGTGAAGACTGATTCTGTGACTGTTGGGTAGCAATTTTTGATGGATTTTTGAATTGTTACTTTAGTGGGAAGGTTTATGTTTATTATAATATTCTTCCAAAAAAATAATTAGAAAAATTGTTGCTAGGGCAAATGTGATGATTGCTTTCTTTATACATTTGCATATTGTCAAAATGAGGGATGATAAAAATGTTATGAAAATTACAAACAATAAAAAAATATCAGTTCTACTGAAAATTGTTCGTATCATTTAGACAAGTTGTATAAATCGTACCTGTGGATATAATCAAGGGTTTTGGAAAGTTGGAGGAATAGTTCGAGTATAGTGTAGAAAATTAAAAAAATGTTACAAAAAATGATTAGGATTATTAGAAAAGATTCAAGTATATCAAAAAGAAATATTATAAAGGTTTCAAGTATTGTAAAAAAATGTTTAAGATTTATGAGTATTTGAGTAACTGATTGAGAGAAGAGCATTTAAGAAATGATCTCTTGGTCGAATATTTTTTGCTGTTTGAGGCGATTTTCAAGTGTGGTCGGATTATTTATTAGTTTTTTAACAAGTGGGTTGAGTTTTGTAAAAAATTGTTGGGGGCGATTTTCATGGTGATCGGGAGGTCGTCTTTTTCTTTATTTTTGTTTGCCAAATGATCCGGGGTATGGTGAGATTTTTATACTTTAGGCTAATTAAAATGTTCATTTTGTTACTTTAGGCTAAGTTAACAAATTTGTTTTGGGGGTATTCGTGGTCTGAGTTGGGGAATTATTGTTGATCTTTGGGTTATTAGATAAGGGAGGGGTATGGTATTATGGTGATATTTATTTTAGTTGTCAAGTTGGAGTGGTTTGCTTATTTTTGACCTGGAGGTCGTAAAGTTATAGTTATAGATGTGCCTGGAGTTCTATATTATTCGTCTAATTGGTCTTAGTTTGAGTTAGAGAAAGTGACGGATTGGATGAATCCTATTGGTCTATTTTGAACTAGAATTATTGCGTACTTGTCAGCATGTTATTTTGAAAAATGTAAATGAAAAATGTTTCGGAGGTTTCAAGGTTGTGAAGTATAATGTTAAAATTACTTTTGAAATTCCACTTTCTTTAAAATTTTAGATTGGGGGATGAATATTTTATAGTTTTTACGTGGTTGATTTCGGAGTCTTGTTGTTTTTCGATTTTCTGATTTGTCGATCTGTTCTTGGGGTATTATTTGTTCGGTCATTTTTCTATTTTTTCTTTGTTTTGGGGATTCTTTATGGTTTTGTGTATTGTTTTTGGTGGCGGTTGGTTTTGTGTTTTGATTTTCGGTGGGGTTATCATTTTGTTCTGTGTTTTTCAGATGTGGTTCATTTTGAATGATTTTTAATCCTGTGAAAGAATATAATTGAGTTAATTCGCGGAGTGCGTATTCTTTTGGGTAATAAGGTAATAGGTTGTTTCGATGTTGAACGATTTCTTTTTTGTTTGAGTCGGTAATTTTATATGTGACCTCAGTGGGTCTTGCAATTATTTGGTATGGTCCTTTTCGAAGGGGTTGTAATTTTTTAGAAATTCCCTTTTGAGTATTAAAATTAGGTATTAAAACAAATGTTCCAATTTTTAATTCGGAGGCTGGTGTAAAACGTGAATTGATTTGTTCATTAATGTTTTGTCTTTGTAATAACTTTTTTGTTATTTTTTGATAAATTTCATTGTGTTTTTTATCTCTATTTAGAATCCATTCGGTGTGTGTACCGGAGGCTAGTTTAAGAATTTGTGGGTGATGAAAATGATCTTCATCGTGTGTATGTAAAGGTAGGTTATAACAAATTGAGTCTTTATTTGGTTGACAATAACCTTGTGCGTTTTTATGAGAATTTGCTGTAAACATTATTGGTTTGCGTGGCTTTTGGTTAAGAACCATTTCGTATGGTGACATTCCTAAAGTTGTCGTAATTTGTGAATTATATGCTAAGGGAAATAATTTTACATCTGCTGACCATTCGGTATATTTTGTATCATTTCCGTTGATGATACATCTAAGATATTCTTGTAATGAACGGTTCATACCTTCGACTAAGCCGTTTGTCCAAGGTGCATGAGATGTACGTGGTTTGTGTTTAATGTTATATAAATGACATAGTGTGATAATTTCATTATTTATGAATTCTGTACCGTTGTCTGTAACTAAAATTTCTGGTAGTCCGAATTTTGCTATCCAGTGTTCATAGAGTGTTGTGTAAGCGTAATAAGCGTTACAATGTGGTACTGGGTTAAGTGCTACATAATGTGTAAATGCGTCAACAATTACCATAATGTAGGAGTTTCCTTCGGATGAGGGTGAAATTGGTCCTTTTGTATCAAATGAGATACGATGATTAAAGTACAAACTTTGTCCTTTAAAATCTTGTTTTTGTGCTATTTGTTTTTGATTTGGGTAAGGTTTATTTAGTTGACATACTATACAATCATTGCATAGTACTTTTATCCAAATTGGTGCATTTGGGAAGTAAAAATTTTGTATAAAATTTGAATATGTTTTTTCTGATCCAGAGTGTCCTTTAATATTTTGTGTATGTGAAATATTAAAAGCTATAAGAATCATACTTAAAGGGAGACAGGGAACTGTAGATTCATTCAGGTTATACTCTAAAAGGTCTGTATTTTCGTTAATTGTTGTGTTGTTAAATTTGCGAAAGTATCGGAGGAGTGTTTTGTTTCCTAGAATGGTTGAATCTGCCTTGACAGGTTTAGTTTTATATTTGTGCCATGATTTTAGTTGTCTAATTATCGGGTCAAGATTTTGATATTGTTTCAGTGTTGAAATTGTAATTGTTTCTGTTGGAGGGAGAAAAATGTTTTCAATTTCGAATTTAGATAAGGGTATTGTATCAAGTGGGTCGTGGAGGTCAAAAACTTGATTTATTGTGTATTTTGAATCATTTGTTTGTGGTCCTGATAAATTTATTTTATCAGTTAAATTTTCTTTTTCAATTAGTGGAAAATGGTCTTTCTTAGGTGGGTGTTGTTTTGTTCGTTTTTGTTGGGTGTTATTTTTTATCCATTGAGAATATGGGATTGGTTTGAAAGTTGATGTTCCAAGTAGATCAACTTCATAATGATTATTTTGACAATCTAAATAAAGTGGGAAATGTTGTAAACTATTTATTTGTGATTGTTCAATATCAGTTTTTACTGCATATTTGCATTCCAATCGGGGTGATGTTTCGTTTTCTGCAAGGTAGAATTTTATGTTTTTGGGTATTTCAACTGTTGTTTTTCGAGTAAGTAATTCAGGTGGTGTATTTCGACTTAAGGTGTCTGGTAATGCAAGATTTTTTCCTGCAGTCCAAACTATATGTAAGTTTGGAAATTTCATTAGAATTAGTTGAAATCTGTAAACTCGGTGGTTTGGGTTAGATTTTTGTGTAAAGAGAAAGATGATTGGTTTATGGTCTGTGAATAAAACTGTGGGGTGTTTTGATCCAAGTATCAGAAATTCATATTCTGTCAGTGTATATATTATGGCTGTACATTCTCTCATTAGAGTTGAGAGTCGTAGCTCTGCTTGAGTGAATAATCGAGAATTTGCTGATATGAGGTTCATTTTATTTGTACCATTATGTGATTGTAATAGTGCTGCACCGATGCCAAAGTTCGAAGCATCGCACATTGCATAAAATTGTTGATTTGAATCTGGAATTGTGTTTGAAATTTGTTCAGTTAAAAGTTTCTTTATTTCTTCAAATCGTGTTTGATGTTCTGTGTTCCATTCAAAATTATTTTGTTGTCTAAGGATGTTATAAAATGGTCGTAGATATAATTGCATTTTATAAACATATTTACTTAAAAAGTTTAACATTCCAAGAAATTCTTGGATTTTCTTTTTATTTGTTGGTGGTTGAAGTTTTTGAATAGCGTCAATGCGTGATTTCAATGGAGTGATTGTTTTTCTTTCTATATTATGTCCTAAGAATTTAACTCTTGTCAAAAAGAAGTGTGATTTATCGGGGGCGGCCTTCAGATTTTCGTTCTGAAGTATTTGGTGATATTTTTCTAAAACATTGAACATCTCGTCTTTTGTTTGTGATTGCATAAAAACATCGTCTAAATAGGTGATTGCGTTTTTCTTGAGTATTAGTGGTCTAAAAATTTTGCTCATAAAAGCTGAAAATGCTGCTGGTCCTATGGATATTCCATAGAATAAGCGGTTGAATTCATATTGTTGGTTTCCGATAACAAATTGTGTTAAACGTCGTGATTGTTCATCTAGTGGCATTTGATTGTATGCACTATTCATATCGGCGGTTGTAAAGTATTTGCCGTTTATTTTTGTTAAAATAACTTGTATTGGTTCAATGGGCCAATTACATTTTGATTCATCTATAAGTGAATTGAGGTATCTAGCATCGAGAACGATTTTCAATGATTCTCCTTTAGCTAGAATGATAACGGGGTTGATAAATGTGTTCCCTTTTGGTTGTTCTTCTTTATTAACTGGTGATATAATGTTGTATTGTTCTAAAATATCGAGTAATCTGTTCACTTTATCATGTAAGTGAATTGGTACTTTACTTGCTCTCTGTTTTTTGAAAACTGCGTCTGGTTTTAACGGGAGATGTAGTGATGAACTGATTTTTCCAACATCGAATTTTGATGTTGCATAGACTGATGAATATTTAATTAGCTGTTTGGCTAACTTTTCGAATTCGTCTTGTGTTATTTGTGAATGTTGGAAATTAAACATTGTTAAAAATTTCTGTTGGTCCTCTGTGTAGTTACTTATGTTGAATGTAGGTTTGAAATATGGAGTTTTTGTGAAATAATCCGTATTTCTGTTTTCGTTACTTATTATATTATTTATAGATAATTCTTCATTAAGAATTGTAGATTGGCAAATATCTAGTAATTGGAGTATATTATTTACGCGATAGGCTTTTTCGTGTATTGGTGATATTGTAGCGTTGGTTTCACAATATCCTAAAAGTCCTAAAGGTAATGTTACTTGGTAAGGTGTGTTGTTATAGACATGTAAGGAAATGATATCTGAATTCGAATTTTTCAAATATTTTATGGATGAGATTGTGATTTTGAAAAATTTGTGAATAGGTTTGAATTCAAAATCTGACATATAAAATTTTTGTTTGTTTTGTTCTTTATCATATTGGTGAACTTGTTTGATTAAAAAATTATAGATATTTCCTGATAGTGGTTTTAGGTGTTTTCTTTGTTGGTTAAATATCGGGTAGAATTTTGAAAAGAATGGTGGTTGTTTATTTAATCTTTGAAAAAATGTTAAGGATGTTTCTTTTGTTTTTGTATATTTATCTTTGATTAATATTTTACTATTTAGGATGTTAATTGTTGGTATATACTTCGAAATAAATGGTATTCCAATGATATTATATTTAATATCAGTGATATGGAATATTTGTTTAAATGGCTTATTTAAAATTTTGCTTTGCTCCATTGTTCTGGTGGGGAGGAGAAATAATTGGATTTTTCCGTAGTTTATCAATGTTGATCCTTGTGCTGTTGCTAACTTACTGGAGGTTTCAAGAGGTGTTAGCTTTGGGTGTAAAGTTTTTATTTCATTCCATGTGGGGATGTTTATTATGTTTGATTCTGCTCCTGAATCAATTAAAAAATCTATTTCAAGGTCTGGTGGTTGAAATTCTTTATTTCTTGGGCTTTCTAAGAGAAATGGTATTGTCCAAATTTTTTCTTTGGGTTGTTCTTTTTGTATATTTTGATAAATGTGGTTTGTATTCAAGCATTTTGTTTTGATATTTTTATTGGTTTGATTTGTAGTGTTAATCTCATTTGTTTCTTGCGTCGTTGGTGTGGAATTTATGGGTGTAGTGTAATAATTTTGAAGAAATTCTGATTGATTTTCATATATGTGTGATGAAAAAGGTTGTTCATATATGACAGATTCATAGTCATTTTCGACTTTTATCATATTGATAGAAAGAGTGTTTTCAGTATCACTTTCTGAATCTGATGATGTACAGTTTATTTGATTGAGTTGTAACGTATCAGTTACTGTGTCATCAATACCTGGAGGGTCTGATGTTGTTTCTGGATTAGATTGTACTTGATTAATATGTCTTTGATGTTTAGGTGTACTACTTCTGTGGCGATTATTAGAATTATTATAGTTATTATTATTCCGGTGTGGTGATTGGGAATAATTTCTATAACGATTATTATAACTTGAGTGTCGATTCTGTGAATTATTTCGCGATCTGTTTTGGTAATTATTGTTTGGTCTGTTAAAGTTCGATCTATTATATGAGTTATTCCTTGATTGATTGTTCGAGTAATTCTGGTTTCGGTTGTTTGAATAACTTCTATTTCGATTATAGGAGTAGTTTCTATTCCTATTGTATGATGAATTTCGTGATTGGTTGTTTGGATAGTAGTTATTTCTTGATTGGGAATTAGATCTAGAAACAAATCGTTGTGTATTTGAATGTGATCTGGAGTAGTTATTTCGACTATTTGGTCTATTGTAGTGATTTTGTGATGAATTATGCGTGTTTCTTCGTTCTGGTGATCTTCCTCTATAACTTGAGTTATATGGTGATTGATTTCTTGTATAATTTGTATTGTTCGGGAGTGGTTTTCCTGAACTGTTGTTGCTGTAGACTGTTTTGTTCGGTAGGTTTTGATCTTTTTTCATGTATTGATGGAATGATTTATTTGGTTCTTTATATTTTTGAGGTCAATTTTGATTGTCTTGCTGTTTTTGTCTACATTCGGAAATACTATGTCCGTATCGTCGGCAATAATTACACCATTTTTTGAAAGATGGTTTGCCTTTAAAGTTTGGGTTCTTTTCGTAAATATTGAGTATTTCAGTGATTTTTTCAACGAGGTCTGTCTCTGATTCCTGTATATTATTAATATTAGTGGGAGTCGTTTCAATTCTGTTAACGTATTGTAATTTCAGATTTTCCTTTTCTTCTAGTTTCATCGTGATTTCTGCTTGTTCTAATTTGTCTACTAGTTTTCGAAAATCTAAATCGGGTTCTCGAATTGAAGAAGGATGGGATGCTCTCTTTTTTATTGCTATTTTCCTTAATTGTGGTGTTAAGGTCATCATTAAGATTTCTGTCATCTTTGTGTTTTTATAGTCGTGTGTATTTAGTGAATATGCTTTTCGAACTAGTGTTTCGATTCGTACTGCTAATTGCTTGATGGTTTCGTTTGGTAATCTGCGAATTTCATTACATAAAACTCTTTGTTGTTGTTTGTTTCTTTCGGAGTCAAACATTTTTGAAAATTCCTGTGTAAACCTTTTCCAGTTTGATTTTATTTCTAGAGGTAGTACTGAAAACCATTTTTGGGCTGCGCCATCTAAGGTTGTTTGTATTAACGCTGTGCGTCGATGTATCCAGTTTTGATGTAGTGGCGTATTAATTGGTTCAGGTCCAATATTTAAAATCAGGTTTGCTGTTACTGCATTTAAATAATCTTCTACAGAGTATTCAGGGTCTGTTCCTGTGAAAACCATTAAAGGTTTGTTTGATGTTATTGATGATCCACCCATAAGGTATGGATTCATTGTCATTTGTAATGATTCTGCTGCATTTGGCATTTGAGAAAAATTTGAAAGTTGGTTTCTTGTTATTTCATGTTGTTGGAGATAATATGGGAGTGGTATTTCATTTTGCATTTGTGATGGTTGATACGAGTGTGCAGTCATTGGATTTTGTTGTTGAATTGGTTGAAAAGATTGTGTATTAATTAGATTTTGTTGTTGAATTGGTTGTTGATGTTGTGCATCTATTGATTGTGGAGAAAAATTTCTATGATTTGTACGTGTTCTCTGTATTCCTTGTCTACGATATTCTTGAGTATTTGGTGCAAATATATCTGGTTGTAAGAAATCATCATCTGAGGATAAATAATCCATTTGATAAGATGTCTGTTTTTTATTTTTATTTTGTTGAAAAAATGGGTAATTTTCACTGTGATCCTGTGGAGGATTTGTTTGGAAATTTATTGAATTAGGTTGGGTCATTGGGTTATCCCAATTTCGAGATCTTGTATATTGGTTAAAATTTCTTTGTGGTTGATTATATGTTTTTGATGGATGTGTATAATTATAATTATGGTCTGTAAAGTTGTTTCTAGTGAATGTTTTGCGTGTTTTTGATGGTATTGTCATGGGTCTGTATGTTTGGTAATCCATATGTGAATATTTAGGGGCAACCGAAGGTTTAACGGTTGATTGTAAGGTTACCTGTGTTTGTGAAGGATTTGTATTTCTTGGTGTTGTTAAATTTGGGCGTATTGGTGAAATACTTTGTTGTGTAGTTGTTGTGTGTACAATTTCTTCATTTATGAAGTGTGATGGTGTCTGGATATCTTGTTGAGTAAGATTCCTAGTTCCATTGAGGTTTTCATTGTGTATGACTGTAGAGTTTAAACTATTATTTTGTGTATCGGGCAAAAATGTATGATAGTTTAATGGTGTTGCATCAATGGTGAATGGTATTATTTTTACATAATCTCTTATGTAAGATATCGTACTTATTGCTTGACTTGAGATTGATTGTGGGAAGCTTATAAATGCGGGATGAGACCATTCGGGGTCCCAAACATAATCTGATTGTTCTGTGATAGCGGTATCATCGTTCGAGTTTTGGGGTCTAAAATTTTTTCTTGCTTGTGCAATTAAATCAATATTGTGTGTGAAATAATCTATTATGAACCATGCCAAAATTTTTTGTAGATCGTGTTTTGTATGTTGTGAAACGTCGTCTTTCGTGAAATTTTCTTTAATGATGTTTAAATAACTAGAGAGTAGTGTGATTTCATGTCGTACTCTTAAATGTTTAGATGTTTCTGTCGGTGAGATATTTGTTATTGGGATTTCGTTTTCTAATATCGAAATATAACTATATATTATTGCGAAAACTTCATTGGTGAATATGGAGTTTGCTCTTTGTGAGTTATGATATTGGATGCTTTTAATATATTCTGAAAAAACTTTTGAAAATTCTAAATCAAGATCGTCTGTTTGAATTGTATATTTTCTATTATTATGGTTTGGTGAGGTGAATTCTATGGAGTAGATTCCATACTGTTGTGTTATGTTGCATATATCTTTTAAGTAGTGGTCTATGATTTGTCTTTTGATTTTTACATCTGGGAACTCTGTTTTACATGGACTGATTCCGGGTTCAAATAAATTTAATAGTAAATTTTTGCAAAATATATGCTGTCCTCTATCAGTGGTTGCATCTATTATAAAAGGAAAGATTTCATCATCATCTGGGGTTTCGTCACCTGGGGTGTGCGTTGAGCTCATTTTTTCGTTCGATGACTGTTAATATATAATTATTAATGTGTCGAATTGGTTGATTCCAATTGTATAAATGTACTGGTTTGTGTTTATACTGCTTTTTTATTCTTCTTTTTCCTCTTTTTGATGAATTTGAAGTTGTTTCTGAGTCAGAAAAATATAATTGATCGTGAAGTGGGCAATTTTTATCTATTGATTCTTTTAGTTTGTAAAGTTCGTCTAAACTGTTGGTTTCTGATTCTGAAAATGCGTTTCGATTTTTTGAAAATCTTTTTCGTGTTATTTGTCTTTGTTTCGTTATTATTTTTCTTTTTAGTGTTTGTCGTTTTGTTCGAATGTATCCAACTGTTTGTGTATGAGGTGTGATTACAAGGTCGTATTTTTTGTTATCTATTTCACAATTGTGTAAAACGATTGTTAATTTATTTCCTAGGTTTTTAAATGACATAAGGTTTAGGATGACGGATGCAAAAGGTTGTTAAATGATTTCTATTTTCCTAAACTGTTAGTTCTTACGATTTTTTGGTTAGCTTAACCTGGGTCTATTTGTTCAGGGTTGGAGAGAAAAGTATATCGATTCCGAAGAATGATTTTTTACTTTCTCGTGGCTAGTATAAGTTAAGGTGTTAACTTACTTAATCTTACTTAGGGGTAGTGATTGTGTTCAAGGGTTGGAGAATAGTAAATCGATCCACAAGGTTCAGGTATAATTAGAACGCGAGTAGTTCGTTAGATACTATTTTAAACTTACTAAGTCTAAGATTTATCCTGGGTCTGTTAAGAGGGGGGTCAAGTGAAGGATGAATAACCGAAGTTCTTCACTGTTTATCCTAATTTGAATGATTAGTTTTGTTTAAAAATTTCTATTAGTCTTAGGTCTTTAGAAAGGGTTGGGTAGTGAATCGACGTTTGAGGTCGTTAGACACTAATTAAGTGGGTGGGGGAGAACAAAGTTGTTCTGTTTGATCCAAGGATAAGCCTTGATGATCAAATTTGAAATTTAATTAAGTAGAAAATGATTTAAGATCCAAGGATAAGCCTTGATGATCTGGTTTTAAAATTAAGTGAATTTAAGTTTTAATAAAATTTTAAATGTGTGTAAAGGAAAGATTTAGTGTTTTGATGATATTAGTGGGTTTATGATTGCTGTTTTGTTTTAGGTGATGGAGCTGGATCAACAGGATGATTTATGATTACTAACCATTTATTGTCATGCTACTAATTTTTATTTTTTATTTTTCAATAATTATTTTTCAAACATGTTTTGTATATTACTGCAGAGTTTTAGGAAAACGATCTTAGATCTTTTTATCAATCGTTATTGTATATTAATAATTTTGTTTAGCGCCTGAAATGATTTTGAAGATTAACTTCAAGGTTTTATGTTTGCAAATGAAAATCTAAATTCATTGCCAGTAGTATTCTAAATATAAAAGTTTGTTCTGGTTTTTGCCTAACTATCATATAGCTATATGGCAAGTTTCTACTTTGTCGTATGTCGTCTCTGGTTCGAGGTCTTCTTCCAATTCCGGGTAGTTCTGTTATGGTTCGGAATATTGGCTCTGATCTATTGAGTCGTAGAGACATTTCGATTAAATTATTGTCGTATAACATTTTGTAAATGTTTTTGTCTAATTTCTAATCTATTTTGGTTAATTCTAAGCTATTAAGGTCTTGTTCGAGACTTATAGTCGCACCAGATGAGTTAGGACTGGAGTGTATAACTCATAGAGTAATTTCGGATAGGGTACACCGTCTGCTCGTCACGCTATCTTATTTTCGGCCGGATAGATTCGTGCAACTTCTTAGTCTAATACCGATCCTAATCTTACTCTTATACTATCTAGTCTCAGGTTGTTTAACTAGTCTCTGCTAGGCTCAATAGATCTAGGGTATACTGGTTTATTGCGGCTGCTGAAGTGCTCGGGAGAGTCCAACTAATTTCTAAGTTAAATTCAAATCTCTCTGGTGCTGAAATTACAAGTAACTTCAGCACTTACAAATAAGTGGGTTGTTAGTTAGATGGATCATGATTGGTTAATATTAAATACTTTACATTGGTAAAATATCTAATTTATCCAATCATAAAATGTAGTTTAGATCAGGTTCCAAAACACTTGTTTTGATTTTAAAAAAGAATTGAAAATCGCAACAAAAAAAAAGAACCAAAACGAAAATTTTCAACTTTCGCTCTTTGATTACAATGATCCTACTATGAAAAAAGTATGATGATTGGCAAGGAGACGGGTTTGATTCAGAGATTGAGTTCAATAAAATATTATGATAGACAGTAAAGCAAACAAGAAAGAAGCAGTGTACTCTAGAAGAAAATTATTCGCCCAATGTTGAATCACTATTTATTACAGCAATTATTCTTTTTTCGTTCTATTTAAAGGAGAGCAGGGTGGGACACAATAATTTTTTAGTAACCGCCCAATTTATTCAATTACTCGCCAAAATTCCTTCGTTTGGTTTGTTTTTTCTCATTTTTAATTTCACTGTCTAGATCAAATCCGTCTCCTTGTCATTCACCAAAAGCATGACCACTGACCACAATGCTTCAGTGAAGTTGAAACAATTATGAAACTTGATTTTATTTTGCCTTTTTTATTTTGGTTTCTTTTAAACAAGAAACACATAAATTCAAAAATCATGGATCTGAATGAAAGAAGAATCAAACACCAGTTGAAACTTAGATTGATTTTGAGAAATCCAAAACTGAAGAAACTCTTAACGAAAATTGTTGAAAGTAGTTTGCTCAGCTGAAGAAACTGTTCAGAACTTCGCAGTTAAATTCATCGAAAACCAAATAGCAAAAAAGTGAGCAGAATTTTGTCAAAAACAGTTACTACGCCCATAAACTCAATAGGTGTAACCAAAATTTCAAGTTTCTGTAGCGCGTACTCGTAGTCAAAACACTGAAAAGTTCATTGGTATTTTTCAAAAAACTTGAATTCACAAAGTCGGATATTAAGCTAAGCACAACTAAACTTAAACAAAAAGAAAACTGAAACGATTATGGTACGTTTAGAAAAAAATCATTTCAGAAATTATTTAGCTCGCCCCTTTAATTTTGAGCATTTCTAGTTTATGGGAAACTAGTTTGACAAACCTTCAAAATTGTATAGCAACAATTGACATACTCTTTGCAAAATTTCATTAGTTTTAATCATTTGATCAGTAGCTCTAAAACAGGAAGTTTATGAAAAAAGTATTAAAAAAGTTGTTAGCAAATTAGTCGACTAAAATCAAACCAGACTTTTTTGATTTGAATTTAAAAGTACGGACACAAAACTCTTATTTGGTTAGTTAACTATCAGTGTATGTAGTCGTGCGCCTACCTCACGTGAAATCGTGCTACTTTCAAAAACTCTGGAAAACGCCTAACTGCCTCTATATTGCTGAAAAGGATACCTCAAAAAGAGCCTGTTCTAAACAAAGTTTCTAACGAGGTTAAGTTCTAGCAGTTCGGTCTATAAGTGGAAAACTCCTTTATCATACTCGTCAATAAGTAGAAAATTACAACATTAGCCAATCGCAATCGAGATAGAAAAACAACTTACGAACTTTTTTTCTTTCTAATTATATATTTCTTTTGTTTGCTTTTTTATTTGGATTCTGATTGGTTAATATAGTATTTTTCTATTCACTGACGAGTATGAATACGCAATTGATTGTTTAACGCTATCTAACAACAAGTCGCGTAGCTGGTTGAATACTCTTGTTGATCGCACGGTTAATAATTTTGTATGAATTGAGAGTAACATCTGACATCGGCCGATTGACTTGTTTGCATGTTTTTATTAGAATCATTCATTTGAGTTCGCAAGATAAAGCTTGACTAAAAACAACTGGCAAATACTAAAAATTTTACATAAAACACTAGAAACACAAAAAATAAATAATTGAAGACATCTCTTTTACTACAACCAGGGGGGTATCCAGAAAGTTTTCAAGGAAGAAACGAGTTTTCAATGTTTTTCAGTTAATCTTATTGACGGCTTTTGGCATACTAAATTAAATTTGCTAGCTTTCCCAAACACCTGAAATAGCTGGCCAAAAATTTGGGAGATTTTGATTTTTTTAAACAAGTCTTTGAGACCAGTAAGTTGTTTTTTTTTGAGAGTGCTCTCCTTTGAACATTAAAATTTATTGTAGCAAAAGATATCTAGAGAAAAATTTGAGGTTAATCAGATGAAAATTGATGCCTTAAAATAGTACCAAAAGGTGTTCAAAGGGTCGCAAGAGCAAGCGGTTGCTTCTTACCAATTTTTAAACATACATTAGCGCACAAAGATGAACGTAACTTTATGTTTTTACGCTTTGAAATGCCTAAATTGAAGTACAATTTTGGACAATGTTTACTTTGATTTCAACAAATTTTTAAATCGACCGACAGCAGTTGTGCCTCTTTTCCAGTTTGCCGTCCCCCTCGTATAATTATAAAATTAAACTGTTCAAAATTTGCTTACACCGCGATTTGCTTGAAAGAAATGTCTTAGAACTTTGCTCACCTAATCACGCTGACACGTTTTAATGCAATTTATAACATAAAAAATCATTTTGCACAGACTTTCATATATTGATTTTCAGAAAAAATTAAAATGGGGAAACTGGAAAAGACCGCAAATTATTTGAATTACACTCTCTGAAAATCTTAACTTTTGATTTGAAGCAATTACAAGTTTATTCCGAGACTGAAAATGTCTTTTTACTATTAAAATAAGATTTCTATTGGAGTGAATTTTTCTGAATAGGCAGAGAAAAAAAACGGGTCTCGCAATTTGAAACATTCTTAAGCAAGAAACTCGCATTGTTCAATTTGACAACTTTTCTTTTCTCTGTTGTTTCTTATGATTTCACACCGTTGGAATAACCGATCACAAATGGTGGAAACTGACGTTTTCAGACCTGCAACAAACTGATAAGTGTTTCCATTTAAGAGTTGAAAAGTTCAGAGAGTGTAGTTCACACCATCTGCTGTCATCCAAATAAATACTTTGTTCGAACTCTAACAAAAAATTGTCCACAATGGTCTTTGAAAATAGACCTTTAATTTACTAAAAACCTAGGCTTTTGTTTTTTTGTCCTTATGTGTCTTTTTGAACACTATAGAGCTTGTCGTTTTCCTCGCATTTTGCGAGATAATTTTTGTTACGAGTTGTCTTCTGTTGCAAAATGTTGCGCCATTGATTTAGTTCAACATACGCTAAAAAGTTTCAAATTAGAGAACGCTGCAGAAGCAAAAAGTGACTAAAGCCTAAGTCACATTGCAAAAAAGAGACAATGATTCGACCAAACTAACAAAAGCGTTACAAACGGGTATTAACGGAGACTTAATTTTGTTTTCAAATTGAGATAAAAAATTTTCCGTGACAACAATTTTTTTAAATTGACTTTACCCTATTGTCTTCAGAAAAACTGGGCCAGTATGTTCGCTGAAACAAGTCGCCCTGTTTGTTATGACATAAAGTGAATGAAGCTAACGTTATTTTGAAAAGTGGTTCTCATTTTCATAAATAAAATTTCGAACCAAAATTATTTAAAAACAATTAATTCGAACCAAATCGTACTTATCTATCAATGGGAACAAAAGTACTACTTCATGGAGTAAAATGATTTTTTAAAATAGCACATTTGTTTTTTTTTGTTGCATCATTTTTTTGCAGCAACAGATAGGGAATAGACTATTTGGTCTGCAGGCTTTAAGTTAAGATAGAGAAAAGGACTTCCCATGTACTAAGATTGTTTGTAAATTTCCACATGTTATGTGAT
This sequence comes from Symsagittifera roscoffensis, assembly GCF_963678635.1. Lineage (NCBI taxonomy): Eukaryota > Metazoa > Xenacoelomorpha > Acoela > Convolutidae > Symsagittifera > Symsagittifera roscoffensis. The sequence continues at coordinate 56,495,937 of NC_087068.1, read as the reverse complement.
ACGAGGTTTGAGATGGTAAGATTCAGTTTGTAAATTTTCTTAGGACTGTTTTTGGCGCACATTAGAAATGAAATTTCCACGATTTAAGATAAGAAATATTTTACAAGTATTAGGTCATCTTGAGTATCATGGTAAGACATGGAAATTGCGGAATTTATTTAAATCACTTTATGGAATCTATAATAATTTACATTAACTGATGTGTAAAGAGTAGATTGATACCATTTTGTTTTTGCTCTCACGGCAAGTCAATGATAAGTTTCTTGTAATTTAAAAAAATATTTTCCTTTTTTTCTAGAAAATTTGAATTGCGGTGAGATTTGATCATTTTTCAGCTACTTTTTTCTTATTAGTATTTTAACTATCTAACGATTTGCTAAAATTTGGTTAATCTAAATTGAAATTCAATTCAAACATAGATAATATTATCTTCTTCTCCAAAAAAATTATGGAAAGTAACAAATTTGAAGAAAATTTACATGCGAATCATCAATGATAGACTCCAAAAACGTCACTAAGTCAAAATTTTTCTTCTTAACACGCCCCATACGCACAATTAATTGAGTTTTTTGCCCAAAAAGATATAAGTTTAGTGAACAACTTTCATTCCAAAGATCAATTATTTTACCCCGATCTGATTTTTACTTGTATTTTGTCACATATCTTCTTTAATTCATCCACAAAATGCCCAAATAGAGCCCAGATGAGAATTATTTGATTCTGGGCTAAAAAAAATCAACTCAATTTTTGAGAAAGTTTATTTTTGCTCGAGTTTCTTATCCCAATTATCCTCCTAGTTTTTTGCGTCTTCGAAGAAGTTGAGGCGATAAAAAAACATGAAATTGAACAAATGTCGCTAGTTTCCAACAAATTTCATTCCATTCAAGACTGGTGAAGTTGCACAGTTTACTTTAGACTTTAATGTTTTTTTTTCTGCAAAAAAACGCAAAGACAAAAGTAAAATGTCCTCTGAAATCTTTACTATAATGACTGATACTCTTGGTAGGTTTATAAATATAAGATAAAGAGTTATATCATCAATCTAGATAAGAAACTGTTTTTCTAGCAAAAAGACAAAATCAACTACTTTTAATTGTCAAATTTAGCAAAAAATGTTTAGATGACAGAGTACTGGAGTTTGGTAACAACTCCGTTAAAAGGTAGGCTCATATCAGTGATCCAACTTGTAATTCATAGGTCTGCTTATTACTACATCTTGTACGTACTTCTTTTTGACAAAATATGCGCAAAGTTCTTGATCATTATCCAAAATACTTCTAATCTTAAGGTCTTTTTTGTGGGTTTCTCTGTTGGATTCTCATTGAATTTTCGTTTTTGATGAGCAATGTCCTTTAAACTGAGCAAAAGCACTCTTAAATAATATAAATTTGTTAAATTTGAACAAATGGTTATCATACAATTTTCATATTTGGTTATCACACAGTTTAAATTTGTTAAATTTGAACAAATGGTTATCATACAATTTTCATATATGGAAATTGTATGATAACCATTTTTTTTTCAAAAAAATAAACTTGGTTATTTTTCATCACCAGACTGTTGTATTTGGTTCAAATAGCCGGAGAAACTAGATTGAATCTTTTTTCAATGGTTTTTTGAAATTGTATGAAAATTGTATGATTGGCATTTTTCCATAAATTTGATGCAGGCAATTGTATGATAAGCTTTTTCGGTGTGGGGAAATTTAAAAAAAGCATTTTCGATTTATGGATGTCAACCCGGGGTCACATTACCTTTCCAGGCCTTTTTGTTGGTTTTAATCGGTTTTCTTTATAAGACCGCTCAAAAACCGCTCAAATCTTGCTTGAAAAACCGTTCAAAAATCACCGCAAGAAATTAGCGGTTTTTGAGCGGTTTTTTAAGCAAGATTTGAGCGGTTTGAGCGGTTTTTCCAAAAAAAAAACGCCCAAACCGCCCAAACCGCTCAAATCTTGCTGAAAAACCGCTCAAACCGCTCATATCTTGAGCGGTTTTTGAGCGGGATCTCGACCCGGGAAGAGCACGCTTTGAAAGCAAGTCTCTAAACTCAGCTTTATCTACAAACTTCCTGTGAAAAACAATATTAAATAAGCTAACACTATTGAATCTAAAGCAATCCATCTCCTCAAAGCCTCTGAGCCTCGATAAAAAACTTAAGCTAAGAAGTCAAAATTGTAAATTAAATTAGGTTCTCCCTAACTTGATTTTTTTGCCGAAACTGTAATAAACTCTCAATTCTTGATTTTTGGAAGCTCTCTGGACTTTTTTAAATTTATGTTCTCAATTGATTTCTTTAAGAAACTACCTGTGAACCTACGCGTTTCAAGCAAGCAGTTCATTCTCGTTTTATCTAGTAGTTTCCCGAGGAACTTTTTTGCATAGAATTAAACTTAAAAAAAATTTAGGAATCAAATAGTATCAGTTAAACTGTTTTTTTTTGTGGATCTAGGATCTAAACCAGATTGATTTAAAAAACGTTCTTGTAAATTCTTTTATAGCTCTTTTTGAGATCCAATGCGAGCTATTGAAAACGAACGCAAATTTTGGGTAATATTTTGAAATTTTCATCTCAAGTATCTTATTGATGATAAATTACGAGAACTTGAGAACTATCTATCAAAGTCTATTGCAAATCAAACTATAGTCTTCATTCAAAGTTAAATTTCTCCGGTGCTCAAAATCTCTAATTTTTTCTTCAATTTTTTGAGAATATTTAAATACTGTTCACGTTAAAGTATGCAATGCGAGGAAGTTCTTGGTTTCTGCTTCATCCAACGTCTTCCAATTGAAGCTTTATAGCATAAAAGTTTGCTCAAAGCGTTGAAATTAGCTAGTTAATTGCATCAAATATAAGAAAGTTTATAAGTTCAACGCAAAATTAGAAGCAAAAACTCGTCAGATAAGTTCAACGCAAAATCAGATAAGTGTATTCAGACCAACTCTTAATTTTTTATCTGGAATTGAACATCGAGAAAAATATCATGATTATTCAAACCTTGAAACACTCCAATTTCAATTTTTGAAAAAACCAGTACAATTTTCATTTTAATTTCAAAATTGATGAGAAAAAAGTATAAAAGATAAAAAATTATGATTTTCAATTTCACTGTTTATTAAGTTTTGCGCTAGTTCATGAATCTTTTCAAAAACAAGAGAGTGGAAAAACTAACAATTCATAATAACCCAAAACGCTTCATCAGTCGAAGTTTAGAAAACAGAAAATAATATCTTTTCAAATTATACGTATGTTGTTATCGGGTTATATTAAGCGTTTCGTTAAAACATTCAACTCAGCAGAATTTCCATATTGACAAAATCTGCTACTTTTGCAGTCATTACTATTGATTAAAAAATTTTGCATCATTTTCAAGACAAAATCTGACAACACTTTGAACTCGAAAAAAGCTTGAGTCAATTTTTCTTTCAAGTATTTTTTTTGCACAAGCATAAGTGAATGAATGAGGTTTTTTCTTGGAGAACCTCACTAGCCGGATAAGGCAACTTATATTATTATAGTCAGCCATCTGGATGGCCCTGACTCGGCCTTGTCTGCCGTAGTTTGAACTCATTCAAAGGTGCTATTCAATCTAATGTGTCATGGCCAAACTAGCTGGTATTCATGGAAAGTGCATTTACACTTTGTTTCGGTTGTTTTTGTTCAGCCTAGATTGTGAATGCAATTATGGATTTGTATGCTCTTGAACAAAATTTCTATCTTGAATTGAATTTTTATTAATTGTTTTGCTTACGATTACCTTATTCGACTTGTAAGTTAATAATAGCAACCGGTATCCTGGAGTTCCGGTATTTAAGATTAGGTATCCGGTATTCACCAGGACTCCGCACTAAAATGGGATAAAAGGAAACAACACGCTACACTGACAATAATCGGTAAAATGAACGTGGATCTCAAGGACCTACTATAGGAAAAACCAACGGATCTGGTATACCCACACACACCGATAGAGGAACCGGAGCACGCAAATCCAAGAAAACGAGAAGTTTGGAACTTAGCGTTGTTGAAAAATTGGAAAAAGAATGCCTGAGAAAAAAGGCGATAGGGGTCACAATTAACAACACACCCTGGTGTATAGTGGAAAGAAGAGTCAAATCCCATATGTTGCTCTCGCCTGGAGCGGAAGGAAGGATAAAACTATTGGGTACGTATGCGATTGTGGAAATATCCGATCAGAGAGTAACGACCATGAGTCTATGGGAATTGTTGGAGTACCAATCGTAATATGGCTTTCGAGACATACAGAATAATAATCCAAGACAAAAGGATATCAATTTGCAATCCAGAGGCCAACATTCAGAGCTAAAGAGTCCCTGAAGAGGATGCGGCTTGTCTTCAAACCACAAAGTGTGTTGTTCTACAGTGGGAAATCCTGCAGTAACGGCAGGGAAAAAATCAATTCGCACGAGTATGTCAATCTAAGAAGTCCCAAGACAGCAAGAAGTCTTTCCAAAAGGAGACCAGTGGACGGGTAAACTACATCGACAACGACAAGCCAGATTTGGAACGGATACAGAGGACATAGCCTGAAAAATCAAAAACCAAGATACATTGGCTGACTTATACTTGTACAACGTCTCATCGTCCGAAGACAGGTTCTGATGCATGGTTGTCAATGCGTCGGACAAAAAAAAGTTGGGAACATTAACCGAGGAGCTGATTGAAGGACAGAATAATCGTATCAAAATTGGAGAAGTGGAGTTCATGTTTATTGCGGGTAACAGCAGCGTCGCCACGATCGCCCCTAAATGAATGGCTAAAAAGTAGTGGAAACTTGAAATAAGTTTTTCATGGATTCAAATCAAAACCTACCGGCTGTCAAAACGTACAATGACGGAGCGATAAAAAACATATGGAACCCTAGTTGCAGACCTACAATCGGCAGGCTGGCGGGTCGAAGACGCCTACATTCAGGTTACTGACGACCAACTCAAACAGATACTGCGCACGAAATGTTTGAAAAGTTTCGGATTGCGGATGACACAGGAATGTTATGACAGCAGGGACACATCTAAGGGTATGATTATGAAATTGTCTTTAGATGTATGCGAGCTGAAAAAGAAACTTGCCTAAGCTATTAGAGGACTACTCGCATGAATCGGGGTTGCAGTTAATTTCATTTCTTTTTTCTGTCTAAGTTCTACCGAAATTTTACGGATATACATCAAATTGGTAAAGGCATTCCCATTAATCTACATGAAAAGGTAGAAAAAGAATTGAATCGATTGCAAAAGATTAAATAATTTTAAAAAACTAAAGATTCAACTGTACTCAACAAGTCAATCCACAAAAACATTTATCAGATGCCGAAAACCTACATTCTAATGTGCTGCGTAGCACAAGAGATCACGCGGTCGGACAAGGATACGATCTGGTTCTCCAGGTTGGATCTGAAACACGACTACTCACAAGTATCACTGGATCCAGTGGTGCAGTCCCATAGCAATCTTCGACAGTGTGAGGAGGAGAGCAACGAAAACACATCAGTTCCAGATAGGGCACTATGGGCTAACCGAAATGCCAGCCTCCTTCAACAAGCTTTAGACAAAATTTCTCGGGATTACGAGTCACGTACTGTTTTACTGGACGACATTCTCCTTGTAATCACAGGGGACTGAGCAGAACATAATTCTCTGTTGAAATTGCAAAAGCCATTTTTTGAAAGAAGATATTGAAGAGTTGAGATTTCAAGTTAACTGCGAGGGTTCGAAACTAACCAATGGTAAGATACACACGAAAGCAAAACTTTCCAAAGCGAATTTGGTAAAATTCTTGTCAAGCATGACTCAAGATATTTCAGCGCGTTGTCCCCTACTCAAGACTGACGAAATTTTTGTTTGGTTACACCACCACACACAAACTTTTAAACAACAGAAAACGGAAGTCGAAAAAAGTGGAAACGTAAGTATATTGATTCACTTTACAAAACCACTTTGACCAAATCAAACTCAATTGGAATTTGATTTTGTGTGAATCCCGATATTCAAACACATGTGATAAAAACTTTTTTTAATTTAAGTAGAACTTCTCAACTACTTTCGTTAACACCTCTATGTAAAAAACTTTGCTTTGGCCATAGAGCACTACTGACTATTCTTAAATCAAACCGGGGTCGATTAAAACTTATCAATCTAGACTAACAACGTGGATTGACAGGTAACTTCATTTTGAGTTTGAATTGAAACCTATGGCTTCATATGGATCCAAAAGGGGATTTGTCGATAATTTGTCTAAAAATCTATTACAAAAAGCACCTAAACCATTAAGTTTTGATGAAGAATTTGTAGTTGCACATTGTGAATTAGATTAAATGACATACGCAAAAACTCTAAAAACTTGCCAAAAAAAGTTTTCCGGAACATTCTGAATATTCTATAACATTCGCAAGCTCGCACTTGATTGGTCACAATGACAAAAAAGCACGAACGCACACGCTTCATTCAGTAGGGATATTTCTAAACGCAAGTTTCAGAAGCATACAGCTAATAATTATAGCACAATGTTTCAAAGAGCAAAGAAAATACGATAAAAATCGTCAAAAACCTTGACTTGCTGTACCTGGACAAAGCAAGTCAATCCATGACATTTAAACTACAAACAGATAGTCCGACAGTCAACCTCATTGCCGAATGTAACAGCAAAAGTCGAATAGAACCGGATGACAACGAAAACAGGAACAGGGACGTTCTGCTAATACCATCCGACACTGAGTCGGAAACAGCGGAGAAAGTGACCCTAACCGACGAGTTGGATATAACGTTTTCACAAATTCTCTTCCGGAATGTGATTGCATCATTAACCAACAGGTACTTAACACTGAGACAAGTGCGGGAGTGCGGGACTGCATTTTGACTAAACATGAGAGCAGATGTAATGATGGGCAACTACTACCACCAGCGTTGGAGGGACTACCACGGGGAAGGGGTAACCGCGTGTGTGTACCAGAAAATGGCTATACCATCAGATCTAAGAGATAGTTATGTCGATATCTTCCACGCTACTCACACGGTCAAACAGGAATTACCTCAGCTTTGGAGCGGACGTGGTGACTTCACCAGCATAGATCCCTCATTAAAAAAACCAAAAAACCTCTTCCACAATTGGTAGGAACCTCAAATCTTTGATTTCAAAAAACCGATTGAAAACTGCGCTAAAAATTAATTGAACTAAATGAAGAACTCAAACAGATTTCGCCTGACCGATACACAAGGAAAATGGAAAAGAAGTGTATATCGTTTTAGCTATAGATCGAGTCTAAAAATTGCCTTTGGTTAAATTCTTTAACCATGCTTATGCCTGAAACGCTCGACAATTCCGACGACAATATCAAGAGTTATATGGAACTCCGCGCCCTATTCGAGTTAACTAAGCCTGCTGTATAACAAGGGTAACGATAGCCGAACACATCGAACACAACTAAATTGACCACACGGTAGCCCAGCAATCAATCACCGCACTTAAGAATTGGTGGAACGATTGATAAAAACAGTGAAGCGTTGTTTCGGATGCATGAAGAAAGACAAAAAATCCTTCAAACTAAATCACTCACTGTACGAACTGTTAGTCTCCATTAGAACAAAAACTACAGAGAACAATTAGGCTGACGCCACTCGAGGCGAATTTCAAACGCAAACCAGATTTGCCGTAACATAAGTACCAAACCCAGTTGGCTTAACTTAAATTGGGAAAAAGTTGTTCAATCCTGTTTGGGGAAGGAAACCTTGGGAGCGCCGCTGATAGCAGAGGAGCAAAGAAGGCACACTGACACACATATTGATATTGAAGAATAAAAGGAATGGCGGAATGAGAAAACGAGTAAACGGATGGAAAAATTGCTGTTTGTTGTGGTAACAAGGAACATAGACGAACCATCCAACACACACGAGGATAGAGACGTTCCAGGGACGAAGAAGAAGGACCTAGAAGGGGATTGGTCAGAGTTGCCAACAGTCACAATAACTCTACGAGCCACGAATTCGACGACTACGGTGAAAAATCCTGGAAACCACCAAGTGGTCATTCGCAATTGGGAATTATGGCTTCAACCAAAGAGCGGCTCTCTCTGTGGAACATTAGGCAATTAAAAAAGCACCGCCATGCAGTAAAGCTCAGCTATTGATACAATTCAGCCCGGCAACCCAGAACAAGGCGGGAACCGTCGTGAAGCGGCAACAAGAGCATATTCTAGGGAAAATAACAGGTTGCACAAAAAAATCCGTCATAGAAAGGAGGAGGGCGAAATGCAAACATGCCAAATTGCGACAGCAGCCCCATCAAGATCGAAGAGAAAAGAATCAAAAACAACAAAGATCAGACGCCCACATCCAAAAAAAATCTCCATATCACGCCCTCCGAACACAGGGTATAAAACAAGCGAGACAGCGTCGAGACTGGCATCGCGGGTAGGTTAAAATTTAGCGAAGCTAAGTGAAGAGTTCTTCGATACAAAAACCCGGACTTTTTTATTTGCGGGAAACATTTAAACTACTTTCACGATCAATATGATCGCATTAGGCTCAATAAAAAATCAAGATAAAACACCAATGGTATTGACCACAGGGATGGAGCAGCAGGGCATCCGAAAACCAACTTGACAGGAACAAGCGGAACGGAGACACACTGAAGAAGAGCGCTTACTGGATTCAGTATCAGCATCCAACTATGATAGGACACAAAAAGTCATCAAAGATCTCCATACCGACAATATAAGTTGGGAAGAGGGAGCACCAGGAACGGATTCAGAGAAGGGCGAAAACTTTAAGCGCCTAACTCGAGAGAAAGAAAAAAAGCAAAATTAGTCGGAAAACCTTTAAATTTTCTCAAAGTAGGGGCACAAGAGTACCTCACTAGCCGTATAAAGCAACTTAGATTAAAGTGGTCGACCATCTGGGTGGCTCTGACGCGTCCCTTTCTGCAGTGATCTGAATTATTTCAACGGTGCTACCAATCTAGTATGTCAAGGCCAAACTAGATGGTAATGATTGAAGTGCTTTCACACTCCGTTTTGGTTCATTGTCGATCGACCTAGGTTGTGAATGCGGTTAGAGACTAGTATATTATTGAAAAAAATTTTGTATCCTTTTTTGACCTTTGATTACTGGTTTTGCTAATGGTTACCCTATCCGACAAGCAAGTTAAAATAAGTGAAACGCACCGTGGGTTATCCAAGAAACTTCCGGTATCTAGGAGTAGCTCGTTAAATTCTTCACCACAATTCTAAAGAGACCTTGCAACTCTCTCGTTTCTATTCAAGGACGACATTTTAAAAAACGAAATTGTTAATCATTCTCAATCAAAAACTTAGCCTTTTACCGAATAATTAGTAACAAAAGTTTTGAAATTTCAAGTTTTTCAATTGAAAATTTTGATTTAGCTCAGTTCAGTTCAATTTTTTTCCTGCATTACTAAAGAGAATGAATAGAAGCTACAAGCAAAGTTTAAGTAAAATATTACAAAAAAAAATTAGCACGATTAAGTAACTGCTTTCATTTGATAGTGCTACTGTATCTGTTAAAACTCTCAATTGTAATAAAGTCGCCCAGTCTAGTGAGAAAAACATCGTGTTTTTTGTTCGCATTAGAAAGAACTTAAGAGTAAAAAATCAATTTCCCAAAAAACCAAAGAAAATTTTCTGATCAGGTTTTGGTATCGAGAAAAATTGGGGGCTACGGTTTTGCCATCTTAAAACCTCGCATCAAACTTTAAAGAATCAAATCAGCAAGTTAGCAGAAATGAATAAAGTTTTAGTTTTTTTAGTTTTACAAGTTTTTTAGAGGCGTTCGCCGGTATTCCAAAATCCAAAGAAAACTTCGGGTGTCGAAAAAAAACCGGTTGACTGGATCCAAATCCACAGTCAGTATACCTGAAAAGGCCTCGCCTTCGGCTAACTCGAACGTTTTGGCTAACTGGGTCGTTTCGGCCAACTGGGTTGCCACGGCCAACTGGGTCGTTTCGAACAGCTGGGTCGTTTCGGCCAACTGGGTCGTTGCGGCCAATTGGGTTGTTTTGTCGAATTGGGTCGTTTCGGCCATAAGTCGCTACGACCAACTGGGTCGTTTCGGCCAACGGGGTCGCTTCGACCAACTGGGTCGTTTCGGCCAACTGGGTCGTTTCGGCCAATTGAGTCGTTTCGGCCAAATGGTTCGATTATGCTGATTGGGTCGTTTCTGACAATTGGTTCGTTTTGGAAACTTTCGGCCAATTGGGACTTTTTGGGCAATTTTCGGCTAATTGGGTCAGGTTTGGACAATTTTCGGCTAATTGGACACTTTCGGCCAATTGGGACACTTTCGGGCAACTTCAAACAGATAAACATGAAACAAACATTAACTGAAAAAATAAGTTCAATTTTTTCCTGTTAACATGATATCAAAACGTTCTCAATAATCTCAAAAAGTTCAAGAAAAATTGTTGAAAAGTGACTGAGAAATTTCGGCTCATTTTGAAATTTCCCGAAAACTGAACTAAATTAATTTTAAAAAGTTATGCAATGTTTCGTTCGGTTGCTTTTTTCATCAATGAGAAATCAAAACGGAAGTATTTACGTTCGGTGTAGCTAGTTAACAAATCAGTCAACTAGAATCTGATCTCAGAGTTTCACTGAAACTAAATGAGTAAGTTCAAAGAAAAATTTTCATATGAAAAACAAAAATTAAAAAACATTTGAGCTTCCCCAGTTATTGTACTAAAAACGTTACTATTGATATCATTCATGATAAATTAGACGTTGACTATCACCTGTTCATAAATTTTTGACGTTTGCATCTTCAGCGCTTAAGTAATTTTACTTCTTGATCGTGAAACAGACTTGCTACAGATGGCGGATTCTTGATTAATTGTCGGCATTTTTCCGAAATGAAAATGCAGATTTGGAACCAGTTTATCGTACTAGTCCAAAAGCGACGTTCACTTTCACTTTTTTTTGACTTTTGCAATTTTTTTGACGTTTGCATTTTTTGCGTTTAATTAATTGATTTTAAGTGAATCATTCTCAATCAAAAAGTTAGCCTTATACCGAAGAATAAATCATAAAAGTTTTGAAAATATAAGTTTGTTTATAATTGAAAACTCTGATTTAGCTCAGTTCAGTTCATTTTTTTTTCGGGCAATTTTCGGCTGGTTGCACACTTTTGGCCAACTGGGTCACACTCGGGCAAGTTTCGGCTAATTGCACACTTTCGGCCAATTGGTCAGATTCGGACAAGTTTCGGCAAATTGGACACTTTCGGCCAATTGGGACACTTTCGGGCAACTTCAAACAGGTAAACATGAAATAAACTCTATCTGAAAAAATAAGTTCAACTTTTTCCGGTTAACATGATAACAAAACGTTCTCAACAACCTCAAAAATCTGTAAACGTTTTTGATGGCAAACTGACCTTAATCGGACAAACCAGTAATTTCAAGGGTTTTTGTCTAAGAAAATTTAATTTTAGCGTCGTAACTTTCGCGCCATTGATGACGTTATTAATTTAAGCGCAAACCTGTGGTAAGCTTTGTTTCAGGTTTTTTTAGTGATATCTCTTTTTTGCTTAAACTTTTTCTCTGAATAAAATTTGCAAAATTGATTATGATAATTTTAAACTAATATCTTAACGAACGTAAGTAATCTTGAAGAATCTTCAAAAAATTTTGAAGAATCTTGTAGATCTTTCCAAGAATTGAAGAAAATTTCAAATTTGCTTGGTGGGCTGCAGACCCATCATACAGGAATCTGGGGATGTGTTCATGATTTTTGGACGGTTAAAAGTCTTATAAAGTTTTTCAAAGGTTGTTTGCTATCTTTGATAAAGCTTCGAGATTCTTCATGACTTTGGCAAGATTTTCAAATTGACTAGATTCCCGATTGGTTGAAAATGCGAACCAAGTTTTCATCCTACCCTTCTAAACTGCTTTTGGGAGGTGGGAGTAGGATGTTAACCTGGCCCGTTTTTTTATATAAACCATTTATTTGGGTTATTTGAATAGTGTCAGGCTCAATTATCACCTTTTGTGCGACGTTAAAATGATAATAATTGTAAAAGTATAGACGCTAAAGGAGAGATTTCTTTCCAAAACCTCCCATAATTTTTGCTATAATTTAAACGTTCGACGTTTTAATTGATTATTGATTGAAAGAGCTCTAATATACCATGTGCTCAAACGCTCCATTGGCTTTTATTACACAAAATTGCGCATATTAGAACATTGTAACCTATATAGCTATTATTTTTCCATTTAGATAAATTGTCGTTTTTGTTTATATAGTTCAAATGGCGCTTTCGCTGAAACAGAAGAAAAATATGCTAAAACTGGGAATCGTGATTAGTGTATTTTTCATCATTACAGGTTTTACCATTATGAAGTTTCTTGCTACTTATGTTGTCCCGGCTTACGTAGAGCTGACTTCTATTAAGTCAGCCCTTTTTGTACATTACAACGCTGAGAATATAATGAAACATGTCGTTGGTGAGTTAATATATAGAACATCAAAATTATTTTTACCTTTTCTGAAAAAAAAAAATTGATTTTTTAAAAAAATTATGCTAATGGTAGTGCAAAAATAGGACAAAACTCCGGACATTATTTTTTTTTAATGAGATTATCAGAATTTTTGCCCTTACATTTTGCCTCATGGAGAAATTTTGATAAAAAATTCATTAGAGGAAATTTTTTCCGCTACCTTTAGCCCGACTCGAGCTCGAACTAAGGAGCATGGGACTAAAACGTACTTTCAATCAATTTACATGTCTGTTGATTCTAGTACAGATTTTTCTATCAAGCATCACGCATTTTAGATCAATTGGCCAATAACTCGATCAGCGAATATGAGCTCACATCCAAAACGAGGCCAACAAACTCCAACAAATCTAAGGAACTTTCAGGAAATTTTAACAATTTCAGCGGCTTTGAGAACTTGTCACCAGAAATACGAGATGCAATCCTTACCTACCCTGCAATTAATACTTTGGAGCAAGACCTGGACAATTCGTTACCGTGGATAGTGTTTTCTATATTTTGTTGCAGTTTCGGACTTACGCTACTCAAGGTGAGGGTCTTTTTACTAAAACGGCCCAATTTTCCATTTCTGAAAACTAGAATTCAGAAATGAAAGTGCTCGCACGTGATTGGTTGATCAAGTAATATGCTAACTCATTGCTCGAATCAACTAAATATAGAAAAAAAGAGATGCGAAAAAATGTACAATTTTGAGATAGGGAGGGGGGAGTGTTCTTCTCATAGACTCAATAATGCTGGCCGTTTGAGTAAAAAGACCCCTCCAGGTAATCTGGGGAGTGTATGTGTGCTATATCAAACCAGATGTGGAGAAAAATAACAAAGAGCTAGAGATGGAGACAACGATGACCAGAATCTTAGAACGCCAGAAGGAAAAACTCCAGATGAAAGCGGAAATCATAGAGATTGATTCAAAAGTGTAAACTAAGCAGCTGTAGCTGATGTAAATTTTCACCCAAAAAAGAAGAGAAAACTTGGAAAAACATTTATGGTACAGAAAGACAGATTTTTTTAAAAAGCAATTGGAAGGTTTATTCGTTTTTTTTTAACATCATTTTGGGATCTTGTCAACTATTTTCCACTATTGTTATCTTGTAAATAATTGCCAACCATATAAAGACCTAATTCAACAGTTGAGCATATTTGAATTTTGTATGTTGTTACCAAGTTAGACTTTTTGTAATAGGGGAAGAATTAGAAAACAAGATCTGCCTTTTGATTTGACATTAATCTTTTCTAAAAATATTTAATAAACTTCATGTAAATTTTCGAGATATATTCTTACTTAGATTGAAAACTAGTTGAACTTTGAGGATCTTTGCGGTTTTTTGAGGCATCGCAACTGTACAGCTGTAAAGTAGTTTTTGTTCCAACTTTCGAAGAAAGTACCGGAATATCTATTTTGAATTCTCGCAATCGTCTTGGTAAACTTCTTCGAATTTGAAAATTGTCAATTTTACCTTGGTCTAATTTACTTTTTTCTCATTAAAAATTTCAAAAAAACATCCTTTTTTTGCCATAAAAACATTATTTGTTTTAGTTAGCAGTTCTCATCTGAAAGCCCTGAATTTTAAAAAATTGATCTTAATATCACAATTGAACAACTTTCCCCAAAATTAACCCTCCTCCACTGCTAAACAAAGTCAAAAATTTTGCTCGGGGTTTGAAAAACAAATTAGTAAAAAGTTGTTCAAGAGAAAAATAGAAAAAAAGAAACAGTTTTGTAACCAATGTGGATGTCACTTTAAATAATTCAACGTCTATTTTTCGAAATTGTGATTTTACTGAAATGCTTTCGACTGTTTCTGAATAATTTAAGGATATCTGTGAAATGGTAAGAAGAAGAGAAGGACGCTCAAATAAGATCGAAGTCAAATTTGCGGAGGCAAGTTATGCAAATTCAGGGTTTTCAGATGAGAACTGCTACTTATAACAAACAAAAAATTTACCCATTAAACAGCTTTGGAGGAAGAGACTGGGGGAGATGTTATCTTTATTCAAAAACAATCAGAGCTTACAAACAATATTTTTTCAAATTACGAACACTCAGATGCGCAACAGTTTTTTGCATAACTTGCCTCCGCAAATTAGACTTCAACCTTATTTGAGCGTCCTTCTCTTCTTTTTCACCATTTCACAGATATCCTTAAATTATTCAGAAACAGTCGAAAGCGTTTCACTAAAATCACAACTTCGAAAAATAGACGTTGAATTATTTAAAGTCACGTCTACATTTATTCCAAAACTGGTTCTATTTTTAACCGGCAATTATCTTTTTTCTCTGGTACAACTTTCAACAAAAATATTTTTTTAACGCCGAGCAAAATTTTTGACTTTAGTGAGCAGTGGAAGAGGGTTAAGTTCGGGGAAAATTGGTAAATAAAAGATTGCATAAAAACGCAATTTAAAACGCAGAAAACAATCAAAATGTTTAAAAATTTTGCAATAAAACTGTACAGGTTGTGATTTATTCTAATCCTCTATAATGTTTTTCAATGGTTTAGAATTGATTAAACTTTTTTCTGAGAAATTAATGGGTACTAAGGGATTATATTCAAACATGTGGTATCAAAGTGTAAATATAATCAAACTGTAATTTAATGGCAAAAGTTTCGACAACAAAAATTCATTATAAAAGATTTTTACAAGGGAACCGCAGTGCAGTTTTGTATGCGTGAAAAAAAGTTCTTTTTTTTCGGCGGCACTGAGGCTTCGTTTTAATTTTGAGTCATACGGTTTTGTTAGCAGAGATAGCGATTTATGATCATTCAATTTTCACTTTTTTTAAGTGAATTCTGTTTGATGGATACTTAATACCTTTTTCCATTATCTTTGATGTCAGAAGCACAAAATATTCACAAAATAAAAAAAACAGTATTCACTAATTTTACACGCAGAAGCAAAACTCAGCTTCGCACCACCTAAGCAAAACATAAAACACAGAAACGAAGCGGAGTTTCGTAAAATTTGCGATGCAAAAAACACATTGCGCTACAAAATAGTGAACAAAAAACAGACAAGTAAAAAAGGTTCTAAAACTTTTTTAATAGAAAAAATTACTTGAAAAAATAACTTGACAAAAATTGATATATAACAGCTACAAAAATTTCAAATTTGTATCAGACGAAATTCAGAAACAGCCCTAAAAACCATTTACCGAGCGGCATCAAAGGCGACGAAATTTGGGTCGAAACCTGTTGAGCCAAAAACAAAACAGTTGTCATAAAAAATCGTTAAATTTAAAATTTCTTACGGTCCATCCAAACTCAAACACATAATCCCAAATGGACAAACTTTGTAGTCAAAATTATGCGAAATGATTTGACCAAGATAATATAAAACTAATTGAAACTGTTTGAAATGTGGAAAAATTTCAAAATCAGACCTCATAAATTAAAAACTTTGTGAATTTCAGTTATAATGAAAACTGTTTAACTTGGATTAAAACCAATACTAATTTTTTCCATACTTTCTCCATATTTTTTTCCATACAAATCATTTGCACATTGACTTTCACTCTGATTGCTACACTGAACTTTTTCTCCATTTTCCCCATGAGTATTTAACCAATTTGTTAATTTATCAGTCTAAAAACATTTCAAAAAAAGGCGTAACAAACAATTTACCTCGCACACACGCATCATTAATTGTGTGGTACCAAAATGTAATTACGAGCGGTTTTTTTTGGTAAAAATTTTAAACACACAAACTGATTAAAATCGATGTTTATCAATGGAACCTCAG
>NC_087068.1:56430105-56479482 GCF_963678635.1 Symsagittifera roscoffensis | reverse complement strand
TGTTCACTATAAGACGTCCCGTTAAATCCGTCGTTCTAGCGTACCGAGGCTGCATCGAGCCGCGAGTCCACTAATTACAGAATGAAATTGTTCAAGTGACTCCCCTTCCCGCTGTTTTAGCGACAATAGTTGGTAAGCTTCAAACGTGTCATTTGTCTCTTATTTAAAGATTTCTTCGAATTCATTCACCATCCGAGGGTTTCTGGTAGTAGCTAAATCCAAGTGCGGTTTTCGGTTGGCGAGCTCGTCCTGACCACGTTCTCCCAGACATAGATACAGGTTAGAAATTAGCGTTTTTTCCGCTTCGACCCGATTTTCCCCAGCACCTCCGGTGTTAAAGCCGTTATTTGCGCGGTCGTCAACTTTGGCAAATAAGAGCGACGTCGCGTTAAACGCGTGCTTAGCTATCACGACCCACTTGAATCGAATAATCCAATGTTCACACAACATAGGCGGTTCAGCGCGTTTGATCGGCCAGAATGCCGTAATCCCCAACGGATTCTTTCCTCAACTAACTCTGTTCGCTGCCGGCTGCGCCACGGTGGAATAATTTATCCTGCTAAATAGATTCCGAATTAGAACAGTCAACTTAATAGATATGAACTCCGATGGTCAACTGTTTCAGCACCACTGGAGAGTAACAACGCCGCTGGTAGGTATCAATTACTGACCATCAAGGTCACTGCCACAACGGACTATAAATTGAACTTAACTATGATAACATAAATTTGTATATAAATGAATTTACGTTATAAATATGACATTCCCCTTTCTTTAGAAAAAGTTTGAAAGAAATATTATTAAAATAAAATGTTTTAGTAACTGAATTGAGTTTTACACCCTACGCTCAACCCTCTCCCTGGGCTACATGCGCAATTGCAAGTTTAAGCAAACGTTGTAAGGTTTTGGCTATTATAACTCTTCCTTCCTTTCTCCTTCCGATTACTCTTTGTCCCGTCCTCTCTCCGCTGGCTCCCCGTCCCCTTCGTCCCGAATAATGGCATCGATTATTACTGCTCCCAATTTTGAAGCATCCATTCTCTTGCGCGTGCTTTTTCTCGAGCCCGATTTGTCTTGGCTGTTCGATTCTTGAGTCAAATACAAAACCAGTCGTTGCTTTTTGGGTCGCCCCGTGCTTTTTTGCTCTCTCTTCTTCGGACACCGCCGGTTCATTTCCCTTTGCGTTTTCGTTTGCCGTTTTCTTATCCGCCTGCTTCTCCGATTCATTTACCTCTGGCGTTTCCGCGCCTTTGTTCAGCTCCTAGTCCGCCGGTAGAAATTCCGCCGCCTCCGGTACACCGTTTTTCCCGTTTTCGCCGTCCGCTCATCCCGCATTCGTAACCGCTCCGCTGGATCCTTGACCCTCTTTTATTGCATTCGCCCGCCCCTCAACTCCAAATGGCTGCAATTTGGCTCTTATTCTGAATCTGAATCGTCCCTCTCTCATGATTTTGTCCTCCTCTCATGATTTTGCCTTATACTGGCTAAGCTTAGTGTAGTTGCTTTACTAGTGCCGGGGCACTTGTTCATCTCCTCCAGTATTCTGAATCTGAATCGTCCTCCTCTCATGATTTCGTCCTCCTCTCATGATTTCGCCTTATACTGGCTACCCTTAGTGTAATTGCTTTACTAGTGCCGGGGCACTTGTCCATCTCCTCCGAAGGCCGATCATTGTCGGAGGGTTTGGCATCTTACGTCCCCCAGTTGTCTTCTCGGAATCCCGTTTTTCAGCTACGCCGCATTTTCTTAGCACAGAACCGTCGCTAAGCGTTAAAGTGGGTTTAAATTCACTGGCTACTTGTTTCTTGATTAAATTATGCTGTTATTTTTCTCCTTTAGTCGTTGAAACAGGAGTTCAGATCGTCGAGATGGTTTTTTGATTGGCGTGTCCGTACTGTCCTTAGCCTCCCCACAAGGCTGCCCTGGCGTGATACGAGGTTCCCCGTCAGTTTTATAGATCGATTCATGTTCTCCGGATCATACTCGACCTCCGAGCGTATATTCCAGTTCTTTCTAGCGGAATTGGGCATTTTCTGCGCCCTTGGCTCGTTAGTGTCCAAACATACAAATTTTTGACGTAACTTTTTATTCCAATTTAAGTTCTGAAGTGAGGATTTTTCAATTAGATTACCTAGGACCGTGTTTGCCTCCCGAGCATGGTGTGCCTCGAATGACCACATTTTTATCGTAGCTGTAGGCGCAAAACGAAGGGCACCAGGGGCCCTCTCGACCATTATTCTCAAATTTCCGTGTTTTTCTTCCTTAACGTACGTTAGAATAGAGTTTTTAATACTCCCTAAAGTTCGTTCGACGTACCCGGTGGCTCTGTGGTTGTTTAACGAAGAATATACAATTTTGATTACCTCGGTGTTACAGAATTCCTTAACTACCTCCGAGATAAAACTTGACCCTTGGTCCATACAAATCTTCTTAGGGACCCCATGCGTTATTGTGTACTTCGAAGTTTTAAACCTTTTCCGACTTATTGTGAGTGCGTATAATTGCCGATGGCCATCGGGAGAACCGATCGATTTCCACCAAAACGTGTTTCTCCGATTCGTTTAAGTACTTTATAGGCCCCGGAAATCTAGCTGAATACATTCATTCGGTTCCTTCGGATCATACACTGTGCCTAGGTCATTTTTACGGAGACGAGTTTTGAAGTTTTTACCTGCCGCTGTGCACATGGCCCACTCCTCTGCGGCCGACGCCAGGCTCCGGTGAATATACGGTAGCCAAATGTCCCTTGCCGCGTCCAACATACTGGCATTTCCGTGATGGTAGCTGAGGATTCGATTGATGATGGGTCGACGTAACGGAATGGGAATAGCCAGCCGCTTGTCCACCCAGAGACACCACCCAGAGACACCCGTCCCTCGCGTGAAAGTCGTTTGTGTATTGCCCCAGGTAGCCGCCCATGGCTCTCACTCTCTCCGCAAAAATAGGTTCTTTCTTTACTACCATGTCGCGAATGGCTTCCAGTTGAGGGTCCGCCTTATAGTTCACCTCCACCAGCTTGAGGCTAAACAGCTAGGGTAGACAGTCCTGCTTCTTGACCACCTTGCATTCCCGTGGAATGACACTCATAACAATGTTACCGGGGTAAACTGGAGGGTGAATTTTCCCCGTAAATCGTGAAGAAATCGAAATAGTTATGTTGGACTTTGCCTCACGGTTTGGGTTATTGTGTTTGATTTTGCCAATAATATCACGATACTTTTGTTAATAACTGAAGTGAGTTATTGATTTGTTAAGGCTTACATGTAGCTTACAATTTTAAAAGTAAAATTTGTTTACGATTTCAAAGTTTGAAATCAAAGAAAAATCAAAGAAAGTTATCAACAAATGATCAATTCTATTGTTATGTCATGATTATGTTATGTTACTTGTTCTTCAAGTTCTTCGTATGCAAAATGTAGAGAAAGGAAAGATTATGAGAGCTATCAAAAGCGCCGAAAAAAATTGTCTTCGCTAGATGGCTTGTCAAATGAAAATTGCGAGCAAAATTGATGTTATTCTCTTTCTTAAGTGAACCTTCTGAATAAAAAGAAATAAGTAAAAGGATAGAGTTCCTGACGATATTGAAAAAAATAATAGCAGAATAAAAAGTATAATTTTCCATTTTGTAATACTTTACAAAAAGCCGTAGTAGCGAACGTCGACAATGCTTAAGTATCTGTTCACAGCTAAGAGCAAACAAGCAACTAATTGAGCGCCTATTTTATCTATGGACGATAAAAAATACTTATTGTTAAAAGCGTTAGTGAAAAATGTTGGGAAATATATGGTCCCAATCGAGATATTGTAGAGGAAAATGGTCGACAAAAAAGAAGGCAACTCAGACCCTCGTAAGCCGACAGGGCAATGAATAAATATTTGTTTCGGGTTGTTTTTTCTCGGGTATTCTGAAATTTTAAATAAATACAAGACTGCTCGTATCAGAGCGAAGCCTTGAATGTTTCGACTGCCTTTTAAGGTCTATGAAGCAGTAGTAACATGAAGAGATTAAAAGTAATCAAAAAATAAAAAATATATTTATATGTTTGCTTAATTTGAGCTTTTTTGTGAAAATCATCCCCCACACACCATATAAAACTCAAAGTGATGAATTTTGCTTCTAGTAACAAATCAATTATGATAAATAAGCTTCGTTCAACCAATTGGAACGATTTCTAAGACGGATTAAGTCGCCGCTTTCGCCTTAATAGCGCTAAATATATCGCGCATTAATTGTACCTAATTGGCCAAGATGGCACTGTGTATACCCCAATAACTTCACGGAAAATGATCCAAGGTGAACTATCGTCCTAATTTAAGCTCAGGACAACAATACTTTTGAATGATATTTAGAAATCCAGTCAAAAATGGCTAGTAAAAAAGTCGAAATTTGTCTGAAGAAAAAAATCACCCCGAGCACAAATATTTCGAGTAAAGGCGGAACAATAACGTATACGTGGAATAAAGAGCATATTTGAAAAGAACACACTTGTGATATAAACAATGTCAAAGATATGGGTATCGTACTTGTTAATTTTATTACCGCGCAGATTATCAACAAATAATTTTAAACTTATGAATAACCAAATTAGTTGATTCATAATTCTCACTAATTTCAACTAAAATTGTTCCAAGACTGGTTTCTAAGTAGGCCAAGTCCAATGTCATTTTAAAAGTATCATCACTGACAATGGATGCCAAAATATCAAATTTAAATTTTCGAAAACCGACTAACTTTACCGACTAACACTCTTTAATCACGAGCTTAAGCTATATGTTTTTTTTTCTAGCAAAACAATACCAGCTAAATAGTTTTAATCAAGAGCTAAAGCTTAAGGTTTTTTCTCTTGTATAATATTTACCAGCTCAATGGGGCTGCTTTATAAGTGAAATTAGATTAGGCAAAAAAAAGTTTTTTTTGTATGAATAATTTAGTCATTCGGCTGCTGCATACCAAATACACGCAATTTTGTTCAAACAGCAAATCATTAGCAAAAAGTGCCCACTGCCGTCACGCCACGGCGGTAACAGCTTGTCAATAGAGGGTTGGATTCCATTCAAAAATTGCATAGTAGTGCCCTCCGGCGACATTAAAACAACACTCGGTTTTGTAGTTTCTCAAAATGTTTGTTGTTCTCAAACTATTTGCTCATTGATAACACGTCTTTTGACTAACATAATTTTTGCATAATAAATACAACCACAGCTGAAAATCATCAAAAACAAGCTGAAGTTGGACTTTTAATTTTCGTGTGAAACATTTACCAACTGAATAGTTGTAATTACGTGTTAAAGTTGAAATTTCTTTTTTTTGTATATTATTTATTGGTTTCGTTGAACTTCTATACTAAGTGAAAAGCAGATTTGGGTAAAATAAAAGTATTTATATCAGGTAAAAATTTGATCATAAAAATTTGCAGATATCGTATTGGATTAATTTTTTGCGTTGCGTGCTTGCCAACAGAGGGAACAGAGGTTAGGAATCTACTCGAAAGTTGGAACCGGTTAACCCGTCACTCCCACCGGCGACATTGAATCAACACTCGGCTTTGTATTCTCGACCGCTTCTTGTCAATGCAGTATGGTGAATGCTGATTTTTACTAAAACGTACGTTTGTTTTATCACATTGTTCGCCTAAGATTAACACGTCTATTTTTGTCTAATATAGTTACCGCCTAGTAACAACAACCCAAGGTCAATAGCTTTAATCACAAGCTAAAATTTTACTTTTCTTGTATAATTTTTACAAACAATAAAGTGAAAAAGACAACAAAAAAGTCTACAAAAACATCAAAGAAAAACGCAACGCTTTCTTTATTTCTCTATCTCTGCTAACTAATTTTTTGTATCAATCGAACAATCTACCGCCACAACTTCCCCTAAGTGACCTACCGTAGAATGTCCTCCATGTATTAATTAGTTTTGAAAATTGTTTACGCATAAAGTATTCATTTCAAACAAACACGCTGGAGAAACTGCTGGAGAAAATTTTTAAACCGAAAATCTACTTTATACTATTAATATCGTAAGTATATTTATCACTATCTGATATCGGTTGACTTTCTGACCAAACAGATTTACGGTTAATCTAAACGGTTAATTCTTGGGCAAATGTACGGTTAATCTAAACTTCGGAGTTGAGCGCGAAGTTGAAGAGATAAAAAGTCTCCAGCCGTAACAAAGTCGAAAATACCTAAGCAGAAACCCTCTAAGCCGAAAAAAACCACAATTTCTAAGCCTTTTTAAAAAATCATCAAGTCCATCTGACCCTCAAAATACACACACTCAAAACTTTAGTTTCTTGTCAAACGAAACAGGATGGTGCCACTAAGCTGATGTACTATACGCCAAAACCTCTTAATCCGAAAAGCAGGAAAAATATTTTAAAAGTCGCTAAAAATTAAGATTAAAAAAATCCCCCCCATCCTTAAACACACAAGGCACATATAATTTTTTCCGCTGGTTTAAAGACGCAATATGATGACAATAAGCCGATGTAATATATGCCAAAACCTATCAAGCCAAATGGAAAGGAAAAAAAAACAGAAAAGTCTGAAAAAAATTGTTATTTTGAAAAACTTGAACTATATTTATATTCTATTGAAAATTTTGAGCAATCCAGAGGTGAGCATTAAAAAAAATTCCATCGAAACGAGTCGAAATGAGTCACTAAGCCGATAAAAGTAGACCGAAAACATTTGGGCAGAATACATTTTCCTAACAAAAAAAATATATATACGAAGTCAATTTTAGTAATTACAAACACCTGAGGATAAACAGGACACTAAGAGCAACTATGTAAAAAAATTAAAAAACCTACAATATGGCAACTAAACCGACAAAGCATAAGCAGACAAAACTAAGCCGACACTTGTTTTTCTTTCGGCGTGCAAAAAAAGTGTGCCTGAGACGCATAGAAATTTGATTTCTTTATGAACCACAATCTCTATTGATTCAAAAGATTTTGTTAGGCAAGTTTTTAACTCGAAAAAAGTCTATATTCCAGTTTGTTAAATCACAAGCGTAGCAAACAATAACCGAGTTTAGCAATTTTTTAAAAATTTAGTCGAAACAAGTAAAGCAAAAACACATTGACTGACTCATACTTAACCTTTCGAAAAAAAATTTTCGTTTCTTATTCCTTTCTTATTTCAGTTCCTTCCATACTGTTTTGACCAATTAACGAAGTTGGAATTAAATATGACGCAGGGTATAGTTTTTAGTCGATTTTGACTACGCAAAAACTTAGAAAGAGCTAAGCGTGGTATCATATTGAAGCTCTTTTAGCCTTCATTTCAGTCTTAAAAATGGCAAGAAAATAACACAGCGTTGAGATAAACTAGTTTAGGTTATTTCATTTTTCAGAGTGTTTATCAAACGAGAACTTTCTGACTAAAAATTCAAAGTCAACTAATTTGAACTTTTTTTGCTATTGCTATCTATTCTCAAAGCTAAAAAGCCGAAAAAACTTAAAACCGAAAAAATCACTATGTTGAAATTTTATTGCGTGTTCGAATATATCTGTAATAATTTCCTTGCACCCAGCTATCTTTGATTATTGTAAGAGAAAATAAACTGAATAAAATGGTTATTGTTCCGACTTTCGATACGAAAGTAGCGGAATATTTGTGCACGGGGTGGGTTTTTTTTCTTCAGACAAATTTCGACTTTTTAACTAGCCATTTGTGACGGAATTTTTTTATATCATTCAAAAGGTATTGTTGTCCTGAGCTTAAATTAGGAAGGATATTTCACCTGTGATCATTTTTCGTAAAGTTGCGGGGGTTTAAAGATTGCCATTTTGGCCAATTTGGGACAATTACGCGCGATATATTTAGCGAAGGGTTAATCCGTCTTAGAAATCGTTCCAAGTTGGTTGAAAGAAGCTTAATTGCCATAATTGATTTGTTACAAGGAGCGAAATCTATCCTTTTGTACTTAATATTGCGTGTGGGGTGATGATTTTCATTAAAAAAAAATTCAAATTTTAGAAAAAAAATTTTTCGTTTTGTTTCATTTCATTAAATTTTTTAAATGTTATTACTGCTCCATAAACATTGATACGAGCAGTCTTGTTTTATTTTTTGGAGAGTTGCTTCTATTGCATTAACTCGTTCAGGAAAAGCTTTTTCGTCCGCTTTAAACGTATTTTGCTTATTTAACCCAATTTAAAAATCATATGGGTTTTGCAAGCGCGTGAATTAGTGAATTTTACTCGATTAGTTTTTAGATTTTTGAAATACGTAATCCAGAAAAAATGGTTTAAGACTGTTTGAGCTACAAAAAAAGTTTAAGCGCAAAATTTAATGTTCTTCTAAAAAAAATTGACAATTTTCCAGTCAAGATTTGTGTAAAAGCTTATAAAATCTTGAGTTGTGTTTTAAGATAACAAAAACTGATGTGAGGATCTAACTTGGATGCCTAGATTTCGAACGAACAGTCTCAAGTTCAAAAACTCACTTTCCTTGTGCTGTTTCCAAGGGTTCTCTGAAACTTAAATCACCTCATCCCCTACAATCGTGTAAGCGACCAAGTAATCCCTTGAAAAAAGCACTGTCTGTTTTTGGCTCAGAAAATTATTTTAAATACTCTCATTGGTTCTGTCAAAATTTCAGTCATTAATCTGATATGGTTAGAGAAAACTTTAGAAATGTTTAAAAAAGTTCGTTCAATTGATCGGTTGAACCGCAAAAGTTACAACCTCTATATCCCATAACTGTAGAAACTCGGTTGAATCATGTAGGAGCGATTTTGGTATGTGCCAGGGTTCGATCTTGATTTGTTTTCAAAAACAGTGACAATCTGATCCCAACGACAGATTAATATTTGTCAATGACTAGTCTAAAAGAACCACAGCTTTCTTAATCTCTGTGTGTCTTTCAGAATCTGCTGTCCTTTTAAGTGCTTTCTTTATGAATACAATTGTAGCTATTCAAAAAAAAAATTGAAAAAATGAAGGCTAGATTTGAAATAAGCAATTGATTTTATTCTTAAACACCGTCGTCTCTTATGTAAGAACGAACCGTCTATAATTTTTTGGCGCTAATGTTGCAGTTTTTTTTTCACAGTTGCTTTCGTCACAGGTCCGTAATACAGTATCGTAATATTCGAAAAAACTTGAAACAGCAAAACGAATGAGCTCAGCATACTTCACAAAGTAGGCTGACGCTCGACCAATGTTGACAGCCAATCTGCATCACGAGAAGGTTTGGATTTAAGAAAGTTTATGAAACTCTAGTATCGAGCTTCCAACCTTGAATCTTCTATTCTGTCGGTATTCTTTTCAACAACGAAATGTCAAAAATGTACATTGAATAGGTTTTTAACTGCCCACCCGGGTTTTAATCACAGCAAAAACAGCTCATGTTCATCAATTGGCATAGGGCATTTCTGCAATTTTCTGTACTTATAGAACTGCATGAAAAGTGTTTAACTATCATTTTTCCGTATATGGAAATTGTTTGATTAGTATTTCGGGTCACCCCGAGGAATCAGCAATGCAAAAACAATCGCACAACTCTAAAAGTAACCATTCTGTAGATTATAACCATGATTATTAAACAAAGTCCTTATCTTAGTCCACTTGAAAAACCATCTTTGTCGGGCCAAAGTCATCAAATTACGGAAAATTTGGAAAAAATCATTGGGTTTCTTGGTCAGATTTTCTTCTTGCAAAAATCTAAGGCAGACGCCAACTGCAGTATAATCCAGTATATAGGTGTTTTTACACTGCCGTTAGCTAGAACAGAACACGAGCATATTAGCTGGTCAGGCCCAGAAATACCATGAGAAGGTCTATACATGGTGGCAAGGTCAGCTATAAGCAATACTTTGGGAGAATGACACAATTTTCACCAAAAACAAATACCAGAAACCACCATATCAAACGTAACAACTTGAGAATTAAACAACTATTATCAACTTCAAAGATAATTATAGTATTTGCACTAATTTAAACCAATTTGATTGAATAGACTTTTTAAAAATCTCTACGTTTTTATGTATAAGTTTTAGATTCTAGACTGACAATCGAACAAGAACTAGAGGCGCTTTCACCCAGGGAAGTGGAATAAGGTGAGGTAGCTTTTCTTAAGGCCTTAATTTAGGTTGCCTTTAAGGAAACAAGAGTCTTTTACTTTATCCTTTAAGGAAGGGCAGAACGTACCTTATAATGCTTTATTTACATATTTTGTTTACATAGACCGAGACGCAAATTATCACACACACGAAACCCTGACTTGATTTACGCCTACGTCTCTTCATTTCACTTTCTCCTGGCTCTCAACTGGATTTTAATTAACACGCATTATTACCCAGATGTAGCAAATCACTTGGCAAAAAATGCCACTATTGTCACATCGCCTAAATTCGAGAATACCCTGGCAAAGGTGATCAAATTTCGGTCCTCGCGTATTCTTCGTTTTGTGCCAATGCACTTGCGGCCAAAAGGCGTAAGAAGAATGTCCCAGAGCTGAAATGGATTGACAGGGGAGTACCAAA
Organism: Symsagittifera roscoffensis; assembly: GCF_963678635.1. Lineage (NCBI taxonomy): Eukaryota > Metazoa > Xenacoelomorpha > Acoela > Convolutidae > Symsagittifera > Symsagittifera roscoffensis. The sequence continues at coordinate 56,468,984 of NC_087068.1, read as the reverse complement.
AACGGAAATCAGTTCCAGCTTGCAGGAAATTAAGCTTTTATAGAATAGGATAGCTTTTTTTCATTTTTCTAGTGGGGTCAAATTCAGTTGTGCTTAAGATTGAGAACAAAAATCGTCACATGATTTTTGCAAATGGTATAGACGCCTATTTAGGAGAAGAGTTTTTTTGATTAGGTTGATTTCGAAGATAATTTTCTTGATTTCTCTTAATAGCGCCTTAATCTTAACAGCTAAGTCTGCTTTTTTCGAAAAATTATGTCACTTATTTATAACTTTTATCAGTGAAGGGACCCAACACCCAAATCCTGGACTCCAAAAACTCATCATCACGCATGACTAACGCTTTAAGCTCTCTTTCAATTGTTAATCAAAATGAAAACGAGAAATAAAATTCAATTCCATAATTCTAGTGAGAGTCAATCTCAAGTTTACAAATCATCAATCAAAAAGAAACAGCAAGCAACTTAAGCTTCGCTAACGACCATCAAAATCAACAACAGCAATTTAAATTAACTTACATCAAATTAACCAAAAATAAGTTTTTTAACTATTGTGATCAACTTCAATTTCGTCCTAGTAAACTGGTAAGACCAACAATCAATTACCAGACTAATAAACATAGCCAACTAACAGTTGGAAAAGAGCAATGAACGCAAAGAAACTGAAAAAAAAACGATTTCCATATTTTTTTTCGAAGAAAAAATCAGATGGCCTTAAAGCTCTTTGAATTTGTGGAACAATCTATGATAGACCCTTTTTTGCTAAAAAAAATAACCCAATTTGAGAAAACTGTATCAATAGGCAAAATTTTTATTTCGCTGCGAAATCTGATAAATAATTTCCATTTTCGAAGTAAAACCGCGAAAAATCAAAATTGAGCGTGAACAAATTTTAAGACTTTTTCCTAAACAAAAAAGACCCATATAAGAGTACTCACTACGTTCATTACTCTTAAAAAATTGAAGAGAACGTTTGAAGCTTTATGCAGATTGAGACACGAACAAAGAAAGTTTTCATGCCTGACGAGACTTATTCGCTCATCTCTTCTTCTTCCGGCCCGTCCTCTGGGAGCCCCTCGGCTAACGGTTCGTCTCCCCCTTTGCCTCTCGTGGACCTGTTAATTATAGAAAACGGTAATAAAAATAAATAAATTATTTACCTCAGCCGATTTAATGCCGATAGTGTCAAAGTGACGAAAGCGCTTCAAATTTGCTGAGGTACATTGCTCTCAAATCATTCTGTACATAAGTAGCTAACCTTGTGCTTTTGGTCTTGCTTCCCGATTCAGTGGCGTCTTCATCTTCATCATCTTCTGAGTCTCCCTCCGACTCCTCTTCCTCTTCCTCCTCCTCCTCCTCCTCTTCTTCTATGACGTCATCGTTTTTCTACACACACGCAAACGTTGCCAACAGAAAAATCGAAAAGGGTCTATGAACTGAATGAAATAAAAAAAATGATTCAGAGTTTTTCACCTTCAAGCTCTTTTAATTTCAAAAATTGTTTATGATTCACACTTTTTTTTATAGTAAACTAACCTATTTCGAGAAAAGTACACAATGGTGTTTTTCACTCTGGGATTTCTGAAAATTTAGTCCCAGTTTCAAAACTAAAATTCATCACAACCTCGATAAGTGTCTCCTTTTGGTTCAAAGTCATTTGAAAAACACGCTAAACTTCTGATCTACAATGCTCATGTTGCTCTGGATTCAATAGCTTTTGGATAACTTACCTTAGCTTTATCACCACCACCACCTTCTGCCTTCTTTTTCTCTTTCTTCTTTTTCTCCCCTCCCTCTTCCCTCTCCCCTTGGTTTGATGAGTCATCGCTGTCACTGATGAACTCCTTGCTCTTCACATTTGCACCTCCCGCGCCACTACCGACTGTTGAGGAAGCAGACTTACTACCACTAGTTGACTTTGCTCCACTGCTCGATTTTACTTTCCTAGAAACATGGCGGCAGCTCTTTTTAATGAAACAAAAATTAGACTGGGTTTCATGCCCGCTTTATCCAATCAATGAACTTAATCCTATTTTACTTTTTCACCTCATACTTAAGGTAGCAAACAGATTTCTCTCGGGAATGCAAGAAATGAAAGCAATAAAAGTGTCGAAACAAGCCTCTGATAGAGTTGTTTTCACATCTCTAGATTTAATTTAACATAGCCAACAGACGGTTGGAAAAAAGTCAATGAACGAAAAGAAACAGAAAAAAATGTTGACTTGTTTTTTGAATTTTTAAATCAATTAATGATTGGCACTTTCTTGATTAAATTAACTTAATTTGGAAAAAGGTATCAATAAAAAAATATCGTATGTCGCTGAGAAATTTGATAAGTAAATTCAATTTTAGAAATTAGAAGCCTATCACGTTTTTCGTGGCCTTTACACTTTTGCTGTTCGATAAAGGAGATTGCCTTCCTTCTAACAACAGAATTGCACTGATCTTAAAAAGAAATTACTAGTCGAACCGCTAAAAAATGTAATTTTGAGCCTGAACGAAGTTCATTGGACTCTTGAACATAACGAGAGTTCAATGATCACACAAAAGAACAGAGATTATAAATGTGGTTGTACTCGACCCACTCACTTCTGCTTGGGCATGCTGGCTACCAGTTTGTTGTATTCCTCTTTCAGTTTCGCCCCCTTGTCCATGTACCCCTACACACACACAAAAAAAAAACATATTATAATCCAATGGAAAAATATCACAAAGCGGTAAACTGGAAAAGTCTGTAATTTTTGTAATTTTCTACTTCCGATCAAATCAATGTGACAATGTCAAAAAATTTGAAATGATTTTCTAAATTTTGAGACGACTTTTGATAATTTTAATCTGATGTTCAAAAAATTTTCAGCTGGCATAATCGCAAAAAAAAAAAAACGTCGCATTGTTACAAAAAAAATTGATTATAAAAAATTGTCTTAGCTCAAGATATCTCAGCCCACCTGTTTTTTGTCAGCGTCCATATCCTTCCACATCTGTCCCGCAATCTTGCCAACCTCCGTCACTTTGATGTCGGGATTCTTGGCCTTGATGCTCTCCCGCTCCTCGTTCACAAACAGCATGAAGCCACTCATAGGTCTCTTGGGCATGTTCGGATCCCTGTCTTTCTTCTTCTTCCTACTTCCTCCCGAGGACTCCCCTCCTCCGGAACTCCTCTTCTTGTCTTTCTTCTCGAAGCCCGGCTCATTCTAATAGATAAACACACCTATCTTTGGAAAATACATAACACATTATTTGTTGCTTTTTTCGTTTTGTGACATGAAACCCAAATTTTTTGCTTATGAACATGTTACAGCTATCCATTTCATTATTTCAGCATCTAGAGCCTAAATTCGATTATCAGCAGCATTTTACGGTGATTCTGAGATAAATTCAAGCTTCCCAACTCAAACTGTGCAATGAATATTTCATTTCACTATTAATATTTGAACATTTTTAAATTTAGGAGCCACTAACACTTCAAGTTTAAACTAAAAAAAAAACAATTAACATTGATCACTGATTACCACACACTCTGTCGCATACTTTATACTTACAATAGTAGAGGCTATCCTGCGCTCTTTCTTTTTCTTCTTCTCCTTGTCCCCTGAAGAAGACGCCGCCCCTCCCTCTCCCCCCGCCCCTGGCTCGCCCTCCTCCGATGAGGTCACATACTCCGCATGACTGTCATACTCCTCGGCAACATCGTCCTCCTCTCCCGGGGCGAAGTCAGAGTCCTCCTCACTTGAACCCCCGTCACCTTTGACCTCCCGCTCTCTGCCCTCTTTCTTGACCTTCTCCAGGTAGGGGTCAAACTCTCGCTTTCTGCTGCCACTTCCACGGCTCCTACCAATCACACTTTATTCAAAGTAAATATCAACCCCCCCCCCCAAGTCAAGCGGTGCGTGAAGGGTTAGATTTAAGGAGGGGAGTAAGCGATGACTCGTCGTAGTGGGGGAGGGGGGAGAAGATCGTGGGAGGATCTCGATAACTGCGTTATTTCGAAACTCAAGAAGAAGACTTGCGCATACATCTATCAAAAACTCAATTTTTATCATTCTTTCTGGTTTGCAAGACTGTCTCTCAATTAATAAGCGTTCTAAAAAGTCTTCAGAGACAAGGCTCATTTTGTTCAAAGATACATTAAACTTGAAAACTTCATCTTTCATGGAAAAAGCCTGCCTTTCAAAATAATTTACAACTAATTTCACGGCGCGGTTTGCTATCATGTGAGGAAACTAAGCCGTTCACTATATCTCAATTTTTGCATAAAAACAGCATGATTGAGATTTGTAAACCCAATTGTCAAAACTACGCTCCAAGTTTTAGGGAGACTTCAGGCTCGGTATTGGAATTAGCCTCAGAATCAGAATTTAATGATCAAATCAGCAGTTGTCAAACAGCAATCACATTACACTGACTCAGACTTTATAAATCATTCAAACTCAAAAATGAATCAAATCAAAACAGCCAACTTGTCAAAAATATTCCTATGAACAGAAACAGTTGTTTACGCTACTCATTTTATGATGTTAAGTCAATGAGATCCAATAGAAGAAGTCCAAAACAGAAATCACCCTGCAAATGGAACGAAGAAAAATCGGTTAGTTGCTTAATGTTAGACGATTCGATGGCCATGCGTAAGCAGTTGACGAACTGGACAGGTTATTTTCGCGAAATAGTGAGAGCCGCGTCAAAATTTAGATACAATTAAGCGACTGTAGTTTTGCTTCTGATTTTGAACATTCACACTCAAAAAACAGAACACTGTGTGGCGTAAACGAACATATCCATCCTACAGTTGAAAGAGAAACAATGAACACCAAGACATCGAAAAAAAATGACTGGCTTGTTCTTTGAAAAATTTCAGCTTTCGGATTGCAATAAATTGCCTTAAAGATGATTGAACTTCAAGAACAATTGATACTTGACACTTTGCAAATGAATTAGAAAAAATTCAACCGCAAACGATCAAATTGGGCCTGAAAAAAAAATATGGCCAACACACAGTTGGAAAAGAGTCAATGAACGCAACAAACAGAATTTTTTTTTGAAAAATCTGTTTATACGAAAAAAATAAAATGCCCTTTAAGCTCCTTGAATTTCTAGAAAGACCAGCACTTTTTTGATAAAATAAGCCCAATTTGAGAAAATTGGATTAAAAAGTAAATTTTCATTTCGCTGGGATATCTGAAAATTAAATTCAACTTTCGAAACTCGAAGTCAATCGTGTTTGTCGTGACTTTAACACTTTCGCTGTTCGATAGTGGAATATGGCTTCCTTTTAACAGGAAATGAACTGAACTAAAAAAATGAAGAAAATCCGAAAAAAACAAGGTCCGTACAAACTCACTATCAGCTGGCTAGTGTAATCACGACTCAGAAGGCTTTACTATGATATGTAACTCGACCTATTCCAAAAATTATTTGTGGTACCTACGTGATTTTAAGTGGAAAAAAAAAGAAAATAAAACATAGCCAACAGACAGTGTGAAAAGAGTCAATGAACACACAAAAATAGAATGATAGTGACTTGTTTTATAAAGAAAACGTCAACTTTTAAACTCTAACGAATATATGCCCTTAAAATCTCTTTGATTTGCAACCCAAAATTATGACTGACAATAATTAATTAAGCTCAATTTGAGAAAACTGGATCAATAGGTATAACTTTTATTTCGCTGGGAAATCTGAAAATTAAATTCCACTTTCGAAACTAGAACTCGGTCTCATTTTTCGTGATTCACACTTTTGCTGTTAAAAGGTAGAGTTTGCCTTCCGTTTAACAAAGGAAATGAACTTAAAAAGAAATCAAAAGACAAACCGCAAAAGAGTAAATTTGAGGTAAATGTGAATTTGTAGCACAAATATTCATATATATTCTAAAAGCGGCAAAATCTGCAACCCCCTTACAACCTTGGTCTTCATACTTAACCTTTTAAAACCGCTCGTTTAGCATTAAATTGATGCTGATGTAAGGTGGTGGTGGGGGGGGGGGTTTCCGAGTTGAGAAAGGTCTATCAACAAAGGAATTCTACCCATCTAACAAGACGAAAAATCAGTTAGTTCAACTTTTTCAATACAAGTCATATCATTCTCGCGCCAACTCAAAAACATAGGCAGCAGAAAGTTAGAAAAGTGTCAATGAACAAGGAAACCGAAAAGAAGATTGACTTTTTTCGAGACATTTTCCGCCTTCGAATTTCGGAGAAAAAATACATAACGATAGAGCTCTCTGAACTTCGAGAATCTTTTATGATTAGCAAATTCTCTACTAAATTAACCCAATTGGAGAAAACTGGGTCAATACGTTTTAATCTTACTCCACTGAGATCTATAATCATTCACATTTCTGCGGGCAATTTCCATAATGAAATCACCATTTTTTCGCGCCATAATTGGAGAGAATAATTTGTTTTCAAAATTGCAAACAAATTTGAACTGAACTCAGAAATCAAAAGTGAAACTGCGAAAAATTACATTTGAGTGATCAAATTTTGAGACACGTGAAAAAAAATCACACGACCTTAAATGTATTCTTTGCTTTCATTGACACCTAATCACGTGAGGAGTGAACACATGTGCATTTTCCATCACTTGCACGTACAACATTCAATGCGGCGACTATTCCCATGAAAAAAGAAACGAAGGCGCAAAAATTCTCAGCCAATCATAGTTCTTTGAACAAATCGAAATTGGCTAATTTTCCGGCGCATTTCTTTCGAAATTTTGAAAGCTGAAATCCGATTGGCTAAAAATTTGTTGCTGGCATTCGATCCTTCTGGTATGAGTCACCCTCACGAGCCATGCAATTGAAAATAAACTAACAGACCTGGATTTTGCCCACGATCTGAAACTGTAGGAACATACAGAATGCAATTCCAACAATTGAAATTTATTTCGCCAGTACAAGAAACAAAATGTTGCATTACCAAATTGTTATTAATTTAACTCTATTCCGACTTTATCCGTTATTTATAAAAAAAAAACATTTGAATACATTCGAAAAAATGTAATATAATTAATGTAACCTTACTATTTGTTTAAATAAAAAAAAACACTCAAATTGAAGTAATTGAGATAGTGGTTATAAAAAAAGCAGTTGCAAATTGAACTAACTTGCTAGCTTCCGTTTCCGACTCGTCCGAATCTTTCAAGTCCGAGTCAGTCTCGCTCTGGGCCTCGTCTCCGATATTCTTGATCGGAATGTTCTTCTGCTTCACAAAATCGAACAGTTTGTTGTACTCGCCTCTCTCTATCTGAGAGAATGTGTAGCTCTGTTAAACAACAAAATCCCCATTATCTAAAACATGCGCTTCTTGCATCGAAACGTCTGATACTGATTCGTAGCTTTCATAATAAAAATATCGCCAAATTTCCAACCACGCTTTTTTCAAGGATTTGACCCCATCACCAAGCAAAAAGACCCCCCTGTGGTATTTGCCAATATATACTAATTTTGAAGGGGTCCGCGATATTAAAAAAAAAAACGCTATATTTTTATCATAAAATTTCCCAAAAAATACCCAAAATTGGCATTTTGGCCTGTTTTTTCAATATATTGCCTGTGGCGCAGAAAAGTTTGTCAAATAGGGTACGAGATCGATAGAAAAGATTATTTGGTCGACCTAAAGAAAAGGTCGACAAACATTTCGATTTTTTTTAAATCACCAAGAGAAAATCCTAGATCCGCCCTTGCATTATTTCAAACATAGCCAATCGAAGATAGGAAAAGAGTAATAAGCGCAAGTAAACATAGAAAAAACACTGACTTTGTTGAAAAAATCTCAAATTTTGAATTTCAAAATAAAAAATAGATGCCCTTTAAGCTCTTTGAATTTCTAGAACAATATATGATTGGCGCTTTTTGATAACATTAACCCAATTTGAGAAAACTGGATCAATAAGTAAAGTTAATATTCTGCTGGAAATCAAAAATTAAATTCCACTTTCGAAACTAGAAATCGTTCACGTTTTTTCGCGCTACGATTTCCACGTTCGATTTTGGAGAGTGCTATTTACGTCACTTTCAGCAGATGAGATTCAATTGAACTCAAAATGCATATATACCTAAGTGCATTCATAAACGCATCAATATGTATGAATGCACAGCTGTAACAAAAAACAAAAAATCACTAGGCTCACTACGTTCATTACTCTTAAAAATTTCTTTTAAAGAAATCTTTAACATAGCCAACAAGCAAAAACAGTTAATGAAATTGAATCAGTATCTAAGAAAGAAACAATTATTCAAATTTTAGTCGTTTTTCAAGCTATGAAACGTTTTGAAGTAAAATTTTCACTGTTCCCTGAACCTGAAACTGACTAAGCCGATATAGCGAAAGCCGAACATAAAATTATTAAATATAAAAAATATTAAAAACCAGTTGGTAAATTTAAAACAAATATATGGCCTTGGAGCTCTTTGAATTTCTGGAACAATATGTAGATTGTTTAGTCAACTGGGAATCGGAAAACTTAAATCCATTCAAAATGAGAAGTTGATCAAGATTTTCGTGGCCTTTACATTTTACTTTTGCTGTTCCGCGGTGGAGTTTTAACTTAAGAAGAAATCATAACTCAACCCGCGAAAAAACTAATGCACGAAATCCTGCTGTTTAATTAAGCCATAAGCTTGGCACTTTAGTATGCGAACGTTTTTTTTTGGAAAATAGTGACCAATCTAACACAACGCTAGTGATGGAAATTAAATTTAAAGCAAAAAGTTAAACCGCTATTCAAATCCTCATTTGAGAGCATCATTTGATCTCCACTTAAATTCAAATTCAACCGTGAGCTTTAAAGTCCAACCAAAAAAGAAAATCTTAAACAAATCGAATTAATTTTAAAATGCAATCAATATACTTGAAAGAAACTAATAGCTCCTGGAAACTCTCAAAATTTTCAACGACGAGCTTGCGCTGAGAACTCTGAAAATTATAATCTTATTCAAAACTACACTAAATGTATCACATTTAATTTGTAGAGCGAAAATTATGCTCCACCAAAAGACAATCAGAAAAGCAGTTTCATGCCAAATTAGAAAACAATAAATGCCAAATTGGAACACAGAGGCAAAAATGCGCTTCGCAAACACTAGCGAGTACACGACAAAAAGTAGCTCTATAAAGTTCAAAAAGAAAAAGTAGAAATAAGCCTCGAATTAGTATGAAATCGAATACGTCTCGGCTTCGAATCTACGGCCTACAGCGACCTAGAGATTGTAAATCGCACGCACTAACCACTGAGCCACGGAAGCTTCAGTGATGAAAAACACTAGCCACAAATAAAGCAGAGAACAGATGCTGTGCGATTTCCAAAGCTACAGTAAAAATTCCATATAAGTGAACACTTTCAATGAAAATTTTTATTTCCGAGTTAGGTTAAAAATAAAAGAAAGTTCGTAGTAATACATTACACTGATCGCTAGTGTAAACAAGAAGGCTGAAAAGCACTACTCGCGGAGATATCCTTACAATATGTTTGCAAAAATAACAAACAGTCGCTTTAAAGAGTGGTGGAGAGGCGAACACACCTGTAACAGGCCTTTTCAAAACCAACCAGGAAAACTTACGTTGTTTGGAGCCAAACTCGATAGGAGACAAAGCCAAAATGAAAAAAAATCAGAAAGCTAAAAAAAAACGGTATGCATATCAACCAGCGTTAAAAAATCAGTGGAAACTAAACCATTAAAAATACGACAAAAATCATGGACAAAGAAAACCAATTTCTAAGTTTAGCAATCTCGTAGATAGCAGATGTTCGAGTACGAAGATGCAATTGCACCTATACACGTAGGTTGGGATGTAATTTCGTAAAAAGCTTGAGCAATTTAGGGATGTGTGATAAAGGTTAAAAAAAAACTCGAGCGTCGTTTATGATCTTCTTTCGAGAAAAGATAACATAGTCAACACAAGGTCGGAAACTATAGACACAGAGGCGAAGCTGCGCTTCGCAAACACTTACAAGAACACGACCAAAAGCAGCTCTATCAAGTGAAAAAAAAAGTAGAAATAAGCCTCGAATTAGAAAAAATTCGACTACGTGTAGGATTCGAACCTGCGACCTACTGCAAAATAGAGATTCTGAGTCTCACGGACTATCCACTCAGCCACGCAAGCTTAACAATCGACAAACACTAGTGATGAATAAAGCAGTTACATATGCTTATAACTAGCCAATGCCATTCAGCAAAAGTGGTACCAAATACAAGACTCAATTTTGCATGTAATAACTTATATAACAAACTGAAGGCATCCACACTAACTTTGAATGCAACTAATTGCAAAGCAGAAAAGCATATTATGTATAATTTATGCAATTCAAAAAATTGCGAGATATATTGAGTTACAAAACTTCGGAAATCGACTTTTCATTATTGTTATGTTGTTTGAAACATCACTTTTTTCGGTTCATTTGATGAATTAAAAATGCATCAGTTAACCTGTTACTATTCGAATTTCAATGCACATGCTATCAAAAAAACTGTAGCAGTCCCTCAAAAGTGGCACCAATATTTGCGACTTAGGTTGGAAAAAAAGAAGGTTCGTACTATAAACTCGCTTCGCAAGTGAAAAGAACAAGGAAATCGCAAAAAAAAATACAAGGGATTGAAAATTTTTCAAATTTCGAAGAAAAAAATATATCAAGCTAAAGCTCTGTAAATTTCAAGAACACTTTATGGTTGACACTTTTTTGATGAAATAAACCAATTTAAGAAAAGTGGATCAATGAGTAAACTTTTTATTCCACTGGGAAAACTAAAAATTAATATCTTTTGAAAGTAAAAGTCGTTCACGTTGTTTCGCGTCATTTCCACTTTGTATTTGGAGAGCGCAATTGGCCTAACTTTTGACAAATGACCTTAAACTGAACTCAAAAAAACAATATACCTAAGAGCATCCATAAATGCATTAATATGTATTAATGGACTTCGGTAGTTAATAGAGCATTTTAAGACTTTTCCTGAAAAAAAAAGAAAACAAATCATCAAGACCTATTTACGTGAAAATCAGTTCGTTATTTACACTTAAAAATGCATCAGTTTCTACAAAAACACTTTCTAAGCTTCATGAGCATTCGATAATTTCCTATTTAAGCATCGTTCAATTGTTATCATGCAAAAAAAGACCCATGTGAACGAACCCCCCTCCCCCGCTAAATTGCCCAAGTGATCTGTCCCCCATACGCCCTCGACTACTTTATAAATTTAAAAAAACGCTCGCCAAATTTGCTAAATGGGAACGCATTTGCAAACTGTTTATCACCTAAATTATTACATGAGTTTTCATCAGAGAAAACTCAGTAAACTAAATAATTTCTGAAAAATCTATATTTACTTTAACCCCTACATCACTTTGAAGGGGAAGGGGAGTCGAGAGGGGGTTGTTTGAAGATCGTCCACATGGTCCGAACCAAATTCTAACAATCAACTTTTTGCCCACTAACCTGTTCCTGTTTACTCGTGACCTCAAAGTCGAAAGACCTCAGAGTTCCAGTTCCTCTAGCGAAGTTGACATGAGCAATCTCGTCAAATCTCAGGTGAATGGGGGGTCTGGGCACATAGAGGAAACCCCTCTCTAGGGGGTAGAGGTAACCAGTGTTGCTCTTGTACCCGCAGAAAATTGAGGGTTTGTCGCTTTGACTAAAAATTTCCACATATTTTACAAACTCAATTGAGGCATTTTTAATATCATGCATCTTTTAACTATTATACTGCATTAAACTCATCACCATTTTTCTTGCTTGATCTTCAAGAAAAAAAATTGTTGTCCTTGACTAAATTTGACTGGCTCAAGGCTTTTTCTTATCCTTATTTTGAAATTATTCTTGATCATGCAAACACGTTTTACGTAGAAACTTCGAGCGCAAGCATGAAATAGAACACTTGAATTTTTGAAAAAATTCGAAATAATTTCTGTAAAAGATTTGAAATTGACAAGTTCATCGAGCATTACCTTTTGAAGCTGCCTGGGACTGTGATCTTTCGGTTGGAAAAGGCCTTCATGCCGCGACTGAACATCTCATAGGTGAGACCATTCATCTGCTTGTCTATCTTACCATCGTACTTTTCTTTAATCTCTTCTCTGAATAAACAAGCGAAAATATTACCGGAAAAGAAGGGTACAAAAATTCGCTATAATAGAGAACATAATACTTAAACTTTGACACTTCTTCTTATTAATTCAAATAGAATTAATTCATATACCAAGCATTGATTAGTGATCCATGCGTTCGAAGTAAGTAAATAGGACCTGTTTAAAAATATGCGTTTAAAGGAATGTACATATCAATGTAGCAAGATAAAATGTTAGTTCATATTTCCTTACTCTGTAATGTTAAGTTCTTGTTCAATTTCCTCGTCCTTGTGGAACTGACAGATTACAAAGTGATGTCGTGTCATTCCTGCTTTCAAAGGAGGATCCAGTGAAATCTAAAATGCCCATATGATTGTAAGCTTGATCGAAACATTTTCAATTATAGTAAAGATATGAATTAGCATCTCAAAAAATGGTTAAATCAATCAACACCCAGAACGAATTCAGAAAAGTTAGGTTGCGGCTTAGTTTTAAAAGATTTTAAGCCCAAATAGGATACAAACCACAAAAAACATTTGATTGCCGTCGTTGTGAGGTAGGAGAAAGAGACGTAGCATAGAAGTATATTGCACAATCCAGACATTCGTCTTTCCTCGCATCTGGATACAGGTGGGATAGAATTTGATCTCGTGACGACCTCTGAAAAAAAACTTTGCCCAATTAAAAAAATCAACCTGCTTTAAAAGCTGCATGATCGCAACCAGTATATTAAATGACAATAAATTAATTCTATAGCGATATCTTAAGATACAAGTAAAAAAAAAACTTTTTAAAGCTTAAAGCATTTATTTTTCTTTAAAAACTGTCTAAAATAAAAGTATAAAAATTGCTTCAGCTAAAGGTTTACTACACGCAAATCAAAATTTTCGACAATAATCCGAATATGTTTTAAAGTATGTATTACTAAGGCTATTTCATACTTGGGCAGTTGACACATGACTTCTTCGAAAGACATAATTGTAGTTCCAGTAGCCGACAGAATATCTGCGGATGCCATTACTTTATCGTGAAAATCGGTCACCAAATCCACCTCGGGGTCGGCACTATTGGGAACCCAAAACCGCATTTCGAACAGCTCAATATCTGCATCGTCATTTTGGTGAAATTCTATCGCAACCTGGTTAAAACAACGAGCTGATCAACCAAAATAATTAGTTAAAACAAGTGCTTTTTTCGAGAGATCAAAAATTCTGACGATTTATTAAGACGAAGTACACCCCAGAAACCAAAACGACTGATTTTTATTTACAAATCAAAAAAAGGATAGCCAGTTGCAGTGAAAGTAGCACAGAATATTCCAACTACACCCATAAAAAACTTTTCTAAAAAATTATTCAAACTGGTTTAGTTTTTTTTGTGCGAGGTAAGATGAGAAAGCTTAACGAACGCGTATAACGCAAGCAAATAAATGACACAGTTGTCTTCAAAAACCCGACAGCAAACAAAAATTTCTCCAATCTTTGAATCACGACTGAAATGGCTTTTTTATCGTTATATTAAGTTATATCCTTTTTTAAGTTATATCCCTCAACCCATTCCGAAGATTATTTAAGGTACCCGATCTTGAATGAAAAACCACACCCAAAGACAAAAGTTCTTCCCCATTTTCAATGATCGGGACAGAACAATAAGATTAAGAAGGTTGAGAGAAAATATGGTTCTTGGCTGTTTTTTTTTTACTTCCATCTACTGTATACAAAAGATTATGGGGATAATTTCAAAATCTTTTTCCTCTAATAAAGCAAAAAGCAGGTATCTTTAAATATGCTAAATTAGTGTAACTCTCACCTCGTTTTTGCCAGGAGTATCACATTTCGTAACATTTCTTAATGGAACTTCGAAAGCTGGTTTATCGTCACTTTTATTGCGAAAGCTCATAACATCGTGCTCAAATTCAACAGCGCCATGGTTCCAGCCTTTAACCGACATATCTTGTTTCTTTAAACTGATGTCCAAATTTTGAGTTAAAAACTTCTTAATCGAATCATAGTGTTCATCCCGAAAACCATCATATTTCACGACGCTTTTGCTTTTCGTCAGAAATTGCAGTTCGTAGTCATACGCAACTTTTAGCCACTTTACACTCAAAATATCATTGGGTGAAATCTGATCGACCTTTCCTGTTGAATCACTTTTGAAGGAGACGCCATTCAAATGAACTTTAAACTTTCCCTCATACTGAAATGAACAGAAACGACATATAGTCAATAAAATTTGATGTTCTGAAAAAAAAGAACTCCAGTCACATACCAGAGCTCCTCTAACAAACTGCTTGATTCCGCTAAAATCTAGGGTATCAGTCATTTCATCTGGAAAATTCTAAATCATACAATTTATTGAAAACGACTACGATTAGGGATGAAACACGGAATTTTAAATTTTTTTCTTTTTTTTCTAATCAGAAGGTCAAAAGTATCATAGCAACCGAGGTCCCTTCATCACGTATTCCAGTCAAAATCCTTGGAATTTTCTAGATATGGAAGTGATAATGATAAAAGAAGATGACAAGTGTTTAAGTCCTTTTCAATTAAAATCGATAAGGGTTACGTTTCTTCAATAAGAACACGCAACTCGACACGAGAAAATATAATATACAATTGTTACAAATAAAAAATTTCGTCGAAAGTTATTTTGTCATTTATTGTTCCGAGTACGCAAGCGGCGTTCGCAATCTGTATTGCCAGGGAGATTCTCTGTTTTAAAAAGCTGCCTGCTCGGGGTTCCTCAGTGCATGTGCTTAAGTTCTTACAAAACTTGCTCAAAAAAATTTCTCTGCCGGGGCCGGCCGCGCCCTGAATTTCAAAAGCTAGCGGTTGAAAAAGATTATAAAAGAATTTTATACAAGCTTTTATTTCAGTGTCTGACGATGGTGATTATTTCATTGAAAAGCTTAACACAACATTGATGTTTTATTCCTAAGAGGATGTTGAAAAAGATATCCATCATTTACAAGATCTTTATACTTGTCAATTTTTCGCTCTTTCACTTCAGCGGCAGCCGTACCAGGGTTACAAACAGACCCGGCATTAATCCTACAAGGAGCTAAGGAGTCTACTACCGTTACATCCCACAAGAGCTGCTTACCAACAGCCCATGGAACGAGCGTCAAACCGTCTGGTCGCTTCTGATCGGTCCTGAAGAGGTGTCCTGGTTCTAAAACAGACGGAATGTGAGTAGAAGATAAACTCTGCTTTATAGGGGCATTCAGGTTTGAATGCCTAAAGAATCTCCCTGCACTTTTGAGGCAAGAAAGGCCATGCCAACCATCCTCGGTAACGTCTTTTCCGCACACGCATTTATGCCGTTCGCATATTTTTGAGCCTAATCGAAGTCCTATTGCAATTCTGAGTTGTTGGTTCGACAGTTTTAACCTTAAGTTTTTGCACGGGATGACGTTCAAACATTGGGAGCCAAATCTATCTTGAACGCGTTGAATCTTTCTACGTCCGTTGTTTCGAGTCGTAAAATCACGTCTGCAATTTCGCTGTCAAAAATTGGCTCCGTAAATTTTTTTTGGATTTCATTTTCCGGAGCCATTTCATTTTTTCCAAGTTCAAACCACCGTTTAAGCGCATTATCATAGGTTCCATCGACATGCTCCAAACCAAAGATTTCGCTCAAGGCATCTTTTGCTCCTGCTGCTGAGGCTAAAAAAGCGGGTAAAGCGAGTAGACGAGCGGAAGAAACGCCCAAGCCACCTTTGGCTGCCGGGAGAACTGCTTGTAAAAACTGGTTATCATCCATTTTCATGTTAGTGACCTTGTATAACGAATTTCTTAGTCATTTATCGTAGCAAAAAACAAGGGCTCGTACGCAAAAAATATCATCCATTTTCATGGTTATCATCCATTTTCATGTTAGTGACCTTGTATAACGAATTTCTTAGTCATTTATCGTAGCAAAAACAAGGGCTCGTACGCAAAAAATATAGGAGTTTTGGCATGCTAAAGCAACTTTTCAGGAGGTAAAAACCATAATTTTCATGTTAGTGACCTTGTATAACGAATTTCTTAGTCATTTATCGTAGCAAAAAACAAGGGCTCGTACGAATTTCTTAGTCATTTATCGAATTTCTTAGTCATTTATCGTAGCAAAAAACAAGGGCTCGTACGCAAAAAATATAGGAGTTTTGGCATGCTAAAGCAACTTTTCAGGAGGTAAAAACCATAATTTTCATGTTAGTGACCTTGTATAACGAATTTCTTAGTCATTTATTGTAGCAAAAAACAAGGGCTCGTACGCAAAAAATATCATCCATTTTCATGGTTATCATCCATTTCATGTTAGTGACCTTGTATAACGAATTTCTTAGTCATTTATCGTAGCAAAAAACAAGGGCTCGTACGCAAAAAATATCAGCCATTTATCGTATCAAAAAACAAGGGCTCGTACGCAAAAAATATAGGAGTTTTGGCATGCTAAAGCAACTTTTCAGGAGGTAAAAACCATAATTTTCATGTTAGTGACCTTGTATAACGAATTTCTTAGTATAACGAGTTATCATCCATTTTCATGTTAGTGACCTTGTATAACGAATTTCTTAGTCATTTATCGTAGCAAAAAACAAGGGCTCGTACGCAAAAAATATCATCCATTTTCATGTTAGTGACCTTGTATAACGAATTTCTTAGTCATTTATCGTAGCAAAAAACAAGGGCTCGTACGCACAAAAAAATATAGGAGTTTTGGCATGCTAAAGCAACTTTTCAGGAGGTAAAAACCATAATTTTTATGTTAGTGACCTTGTATAACGAATTTCTTAGTCATTTATCGTAGCAAAAAACAAGGGCTCGTACGAATTTCTTAGCTATAACGAATTTCTTAGTCATTTATCGTAGCAAAAAACAAGGGCTCGTACGCAAAAAATATAGGAGTTTTGGCATGCTAAAGAAACTTTTCAGGAGGTAAAAACCATAATTCTCATGTTAGTGACCTTGTATAACGAATTTCTTAGTCATTTATCGTAGCAAAAAACAAGGGCTCGTACGCAAAAAATATCATCCATTTTCATGGTTATCATCCATTTTCATGTTAGTGACCTTGTATAACGAATTTCTTAGTCATTTATCGTAGCAAAAAACAAGGGCTCGTACGCAAAAATTATCATCCATTTATCGTATCAAAAAACAAGGGCTCGTACGCAAAAAATATAGGAGTTTTGGCATGCTAAAGCAACTTTTCAGGAGGTAAAAACCATAATTTTCATGTTAGTGACCTTGTATAACGAATTTCTTAGTATAACGAGTTATCATCCATTTTCATGTTAGTGACCTTGTATAACGAATTTCTTAGTCATTTATCGTAGCAAAAAACAAGGGCTCGTACGCAAAAAATATCATCCATTTTCATGTTAGTGACCTTGTATAACGAATTTCTTAGTCATTTATCGTAGCAAAAAACAAGGGCTCGTACGCAAAAAATATAGGAGTTTTGGCATTCTAAAGCAACTTTTCAGGAGGTAAAAACCATAATTTTCATGTTAGTGACCTTGTATAACGAATTTCTTAGTCATTTATCGTAGCAAAAAACAAGGGCTTGTACGAATTTTTTAGCTATAACGAATTTCTTAGTCATTTATCGTAGCAAAAAACAAGGGCTCGTACGCAAAAAATATAGGAGTTTTGGCATGCTAAAGAAACTTTTCAGGAGGTAAAAACCATAATTTTCATGTTAGTGACCTTGTATAACGAATTTCTTAGTCATTTATCGTAGCAAAAAACAAGGGCTCGTACGCAAAAAATATCATCCATTTTCATGGTTATCATCCATTTTCATGTTAGTGACCTTGTATAACGAATTTCTTAGTCATTTATCGTAGCAAAAAACAAGGGCTCGTACGCAAAAAATATCATCTATTTATCGTATCAAAAAACAAGGGCTCGTACGCAAAAAATATAGGAATTTTGGCATGCTAAAGCAACTTTTCAGGAGGTAAAAACCATAATTTTCATGTTAGTGACATTGTATAACGAATTTCTTAGTATAACGAGTTATCATCCATTTTCATGTTAGTGACCTTGTATAACGAATTTCTTAGTCATTTATCGTAGCAAAAAACAAGGGCTCGTACGCAAAAAATATCATCCATTTTCATGTTAGTGACCTTGTATAACGAATTTCTTAGTCATTTATCGTAGCAAAAAACAAGGGCTCGTACGCAAAAAATATAGGAGTTTTGGCATGCTAAAGCAACTTTTCAGGAGGTTAAAACCATAATTTTCATGTTAGTGACCTTGTATAACGAATTTCTTAGTCATTTATCGTAGCAAAAAACAAGGGCTTGTACGAATTTCTTAGCTATAACGAATTTCTTAGTCATTTATCGTAGCAAAAAACAAGGGCTCGTACGCAAAAAATATAGGAGTTTTGGCATGCTAAAGAAACTTTTCAGGAGGTAAAAACCATAATTTTCATGTTAGTGACCTTGTATAACGAATTTCTTATTCATTTATCGTAGCAAAAAACAAGTGCTCGTACGCAAAAAATATCATCCATTTTCATGGTTATCATCCATTTTCATGTTAGTGACCTTGTATAACGAATTTCTTAGTCATTTATCGTAGCAAAAAACAAGGGCTCGTACGCAAAAAATATCATCCATTTATCGTATCAAAAAACAAGGGCTCGTACGCAAAAAATATAGGAGTTTTGGCATGCTAAAGCAACTTTTTAGGAGGTAAAAACCATAATTTTCATGTTAGTGACCTTGTATAACGAATTTCTTAGTATAACGAGTTATCA
Source organism: Symsagittifera roscoffensis (assembly GCF_963678635.1). Classification (NCBI taxonomy): domain Eukaryota; kingdom Metazoa; phylum Xenacoelomorpha; order Acoela; family Convolutidae; genus Symsagittifera; species Symsagittifera roscoffensis. Next base: position 56,450,161 of record NC_087068.1, on the reverse strand, counting down.
TCCATTTTCATCCAAGCAAAAAGCAGGTATCTTTAAATATGCTAAATTAGTGTAACTCTCACCTCGTTTTTGCCAGGAGTATCACATTTCGTAACATTTCTTAATGGAACTTCGAAAGCTGGTTTATCGTCACTTTTATTGCGAAAGCTCATAACATCGTGCTCAAATTCAACAGCGCCATGGTTCCAGCCTTTAACCGACATATCTTGTTTCTTTAAACTGATGTCCAAATTTTGAGTTAAAAACTTCTTAATCGAATCATAGTGTTCATCCCGAAAACCATCATATTTCACGACGCTTTTGCTTTTCGTCAGAAATTGCAGTTCGTAGTCATACGCAACTTTTAGCCACTTTACACTCAAAATATCATTGGGTGAAATCTGATCGACCTTTCCTGTTGAATCACTTTTGAAGGAGACGCCATTCAAATGAACTTTAAACTTTCCCTCATACTGAAATGAACAGAAACGACATATAGTCAATAAAATTTGATGTTCTGAAAAAAAAGAACTCCAGTCACATACCAGAGCTCCTCTAACAAACTGCTTGATTCCGCTAAAATCTAGGGTATCAGTCATTTCATCTGGAAAATTCTAAATCATACAATTTATTGAAAACGACTACGATTAGGGATGAAACACGGAATTTTAAATTTTTTTCTTTTTTTTCTAATCAGAAGGTCAAAAGTATCATAGCAACCGAGGTCCCTTCATCACGTATTCCAGTCAAAATCCTTGGAATTTTCTAGATATGGAAGTGATAATGATAAAAGAAGATGACAAGTGTTTAAGTCCTTTTCAATTAAAATCGATAAGGGTTACGTTTCTTCAATAAGAACACGCAACTCGACACGAGAAAATATAATATACAATTGTTACAAATAAAAAATTTCGTCGAAAGTTATTTTGTCATTTATTGTTCCGAGTACGCAAGCGGCGTTCGCAATCTGTATTGCCAGGGAGATTCTCTGTTTTAAAAAGCTGCCTGCTCGGGGTTCCTCAGTGCATGTGCTTAAGTTCTTACAAAACTTGCTCAAAAAAATTTCTCTGCCGGGGCCGGCCGCGCCCTGAATTTCAAAAGCTAGCGGTTGAAAAAGATTATAAAAGAATTTTATACAAGCTTTTATTTCAGTGTCTGACGATGGTGATTATTTCATTGAAAAGCTTAACACAACATTGATGTTTTATTCCTAAGAGGATGTTGAAAAAGATATCCATCATTTACAAGATCTTTATACTTGTCAATTTTTCGCTCTTTCACTTCAGCGGCAGCCGTACCAGGGTTACAAACAGACCCGGCATTAATCCTACAAGGAGCTAAGGAGTCTACTACCGTTACATCCCACAAGAGCTGCTTACCAACAGCCCATGGAACGAGCGTCAAACCGTCTGGTCGCTTCTGATCGGTCCTGAAGAGGTGTCCTGGTTCTAAAACAGACGGAATGTGAGTAGAAGATAAACTCTGCTTTATAGGGGCATTCAGGTTTGAATGCCTAAAGAATCTCCCTGCACTTTTGAGGCAAGAAAGGCCATGCCAACCATCCTCGGTAACGTCTTTTCCGCACACGCATTTATGCCGTTCGCATATTTTTGAGCCTAATCGAAGTCCTATTGCAATTCTGAGTTGTTGGTTCGACAGTTTTAACCTTAAGTTTTTGCACGGGATGACGTTCAAACATTGGGAGCCAAATCTATCTTGAACGCGTTGAATCTTTCTACGTCCGTTGTTTCGAGTCGTAAAATCACGTCTGCAATTTCGCTGTCAAAAATTGGCTCCGTAAATTTTTTTTGGATTTCATTTTCCGGAGCCATTTCATTTTTTCCAAGTTCAAACCACCGTTTAAGCGCATTATCATAGGTTCCATCGACATGCTCCAAACCAAAGATTTCGCTCAAGGCATCTTTTGCTCCTGCTGCTGAGGCTAAAAAAGCGGGTAAAGCGAGTAGACGAGCGGAAGAAACGCCCAAGCCACCTTTGGCTGCCGGGAGAACTGCTTGTAAAAACTGGTTATCATCCATTTTCATGTTAGTGACCTTGTATAACGAATTTCTTAGTCATTTATCGTAGCAAAAAACAAGGGCTCGTACGCAAAAAATATCATCCATTTTCATGGTTATCATCCATTTTCATGTTAGTGACCTTGTATAACGAATTTCTTAGTCATTTATCGTAGCAAAAACAAGGGCTCGTACGCAAAAAATATAGGAGTTTTGGCATGCTAAAGCAACTTTTCAGGAGGTAAAAACCATAATTTTCATGTTAGTGACCTTGTATAACGAATTTCTTAGTCATTTATCGTAGCAAAAAACAAGGGCTCGTACGAATTTCTTAGTCATTTATCGAATTTCTTAGTCATTTATCGTAGCAAAAAACAAGGGCTCGTACGCAAAAAATATAGGAGTTTTGGCATGCTAAAGCAACTTTTCAGGAGGTAAAAACCATAATTTTCATGTTAGTGACCTTGTATAACGAATTTCTTAGTCATTTATTGTAGCAAAAAACAAGGGCTCGTACGCAAAAAATATCATCCATTTTCATGGTTATCATCCATTTCATGTTAGTGACCTTGTATAACGAATTTCTTAGTCATTTATCGTAGCAAAAAACAAGGGCTCGTACGCAAAAAATATCAGCCATTTATCGTATCAAAAAACAAGGGCTCGTACGCAAAAAATATAGGAGTTTTGGCATGCTAAAGCAACTTTTCAGGAGGTAAAAACCATAATTTTCATGTTAGTGACCTTGTATAACGAATTTCTTAGTATAACGAGTTATCATCCATTTTCATGTTAGTGACCTTGTATAACGAATTTCTTAGTCATTTATCGTAGCAAAAAACAAGGGCTCGTACGCAAAAAATATCATCCATTTTCATGTTAGTGACCTTGTATAACGAATTTCTTAGTCATTTATCGTAGCAAAAAACAAGGGCTCGTACGCACAAAAAAATATAGGAGTTTTGGCATGCTAAAGCAACTTTTCAGGAGGTAAAAACCATAATTTTTATGTTAGTGACCTTGTATAACGAATTTCTTAGTCATTTATCGTAGCAAAAAACAAGGGCTCGTACGAATTTCTTAGCTATAACGAATTTCTTAGTCATTTATCGTAGCAAAAAACAAGGGCTCGTACGCAAAAAATATAGGAGTTTTGGCATGCTAAAGAAACTTTTCAGGAGGTAAAAACCATAATTCTCATGTTAGTGACCTTGTATAACGAATTTCTTAGTCATTTATCGTAGCAAAAAACAAGGGCTCGTACGCAAAAAATATCATCCATTTTCATGGTTATCATCCATTTTCATGTTAGTGACCTTGTATAACGAATTTCTTAGTCATTTATCGTAGCAAAAAACAAGGGCTCGTACGCAAAAATTATCATCCATTTATCGTATCAAAAAACAAGGGCTCGTACGCAAAAAATATAGGAGTTTTGGCATGCTAAAGCAACTTTTCAGGAGGTAAAAACCATAATTTTCATGTTAGTGACCTTGTATAACGAATTTCTTAGTATAACGAGTTATCATCCATTTTCATGTTAGTGACCTTGTATAACGAATTTCTTAGTCATTTATCGTAGCAAAAAACAAGGGCTCGTACGCAAAAAATATCATCCATTTTCATGTTAGTGACCTTGTATAACGAATTTCTTAGTCATTTATCGTAGCAAAAAACAAGGGCTCGTACGCAAAAAATATAGGAGTTTTGGCATTCTAAAGCAACTTTTCAGGAGGTAAAAACCATAATTTTCATGTTAGTGACCTTGTATAACGAATTTCTTAGTCATTTATCGTAGCAAAAAACAAGGGCTTGTACGAATTTTTTAGCTATAACGAATTTCTTAGTCATTTATCGTAGCAAAAAACAAGGGCTCGTACGCAAAAAATATAGGAGTTTTGGCATGCTAAAGAAACTTTTCAGGAGGTAAAAACCATAATTTTCATGTTAGTGACCTTGTATAACGAATTTCTTAGTCATTTATCGTAGCAAAAAACAAGGGCTCGTACGCAAAAAATATCATCCATTTTCATGGTTATCATCCATTTTCATGTTAGTGACCTTGTATAACGAATTTCTTAGTCATTTATCGTAGCAAAAAACAAGGGCTCGTACGCAAAAAATATCATCTATTTATCGTATCAAAAAACAAGGGCTCGTACGCAAAAAATATAGGAATTTTGGCATGCTAAAGCAACTTTTCAGGAGGTAAAAACCATAATTTTCATGTTAGTGACATTGTATAACGAATTTCTTAGTATAACGAGTTATCATCCATTTTCATGTTAGTGACCTTGTATAACGAATTTCTTAGTCATTTATCGTAGCAAAAAACAAGGGCTCGTACGCAAAAAATATCATCCATTTTCATGTTAGTGACCTTGTATAACGAATTTCTTAGTCATTTATCGTAGCAAAAAACAAGGGCTCGTACGCAAAAAATATAGGAGTTTTGGCATGCTAAAGCAACTTTTCAGGAGGTTAAAACCATAATTTTCATGTTAGTGACCTTGTATAACGAATTTCTTAGTCATTTATCGTAGCAAAAAACAAGGGCTTGTACGAATTTCTTAGCTATAACGAATTTCTTAGTCATTTATCGTAGCAAAAAACAAGGGCTCGTACGCAAAAAATATAGGAGTTTTGGCATGCTAAAGAAACTTTTCAGGAGGTAAAAACCATAATTTTCATGTTAGTGACCTTGTATAACGAATTTCTTATTCATTTATCGTAGCAAAAAACAAGTGCTCGTACGCAAAAAATATCATCCATTTTCATGGTTATCATCCATTTTCATGTTAGTGACCTTGTATAACGAATTTCTTAGTCATTTATCGTAGCAAAAAACAAGGGCTCGTACGCAAAAAATATCATCCATTTATCGTATCAAAAAACAAGGGCTCGTACGCAAAAAATATAGGAGTTTTGGCATGCTAAAGCAACTTTTTAGGAGGTAAAAACCATAATTTTCATGTTAGTGACCTTGTATAACGAATTTCTTAGTATAACGAGTTATCATCCATTTTCATGTTAGTGACCTTGTATAACGAATTTCTTAGTCATTTATCGTAGCAAAAAACAAGGGCTCGTACGCAAAAAATATCATCCATTTTCATGTTAGTGACCTTGTATAACGAATTTCTTAGTCATTTATCGTAGCAAAAAACAAGGGCTCGTACGCAAAAAATATAGGAGTTTTGGCATGCTAAAGCAACTTTTCAGGAGGTAAAAACCATAATTTTCATGTTAGTGACCTTGTATAACGAATTTCTTAGTCATTTACCGTAGCAAAAAACAAGGGCTCGTACGAATTTCTTAGCTATAACGAATTTCTTAGTCATTTATCGTAGCAAAAAACAAGGGCTCGTACGCAAAAAATATAGGAGTTTTGGCATGCTAAAGCAACTTTTCAGGAGGTAAAAACCATAATTTTCATGTTAGTGACCTTGTATAGTGACTTTGGCATGCTAAACAAGCGCTCGTACGCAAAAAATATCATCCATTTTCATGGTTATCATCCATTTTCATGTCAGTGACCTTGTATAACGAATTTCTTAGTCATTTATTGTAGCAAAAAACAAGGGCTCGTACGCAAAAAATATGGGAGTTTTGGCATGCTAAAGCAACTTTTCAGGAGGTAAAAACCATAATGGGCGTCTAGTTTGTCAATGACATCCGAGATTTTTTCAAGCTCTTTAATTTTTTCGTCGGGCAACTTTTTTCGGCAAAGTTCGCTGGTTGGAGATCCTAAAATGAGGAGATCTTTTTTTGTTTTTTTTTATTTTGGGGCATATTTTTCGAAATTGTGTTTTTCTACCTCAAACAGTCGGAGAATTTTAAAAGAGGTGCCTCACTGCCAGGCCATGATCAATGCACACTTTGGCAATAGAGTGTGCACTTGACAATACAAAGACTGTAACGGTGGCGTGTCACGGAGCCGAATACCCGAAACAGATCGATCTCGGATATCCAAAAAAAAATTCGTTTCCGGATAGCCGAAAAACTTGGTAACTTTTCTAATTTTCTCATTAAGCCTGTAAGAGTCGCCTACTTAAGTCACATATGAGGTTAAAGAAAAATAGGCCCTATAACTATTGGCTCAAGAGTCAGGGACCTTATCTCTTGTGTTTTTCTACCTCAAACAGTCGGAGCCAATTCGGTTCACTTGCGACATGAGACTAAACCTTTAATACAGCTTAAAGGCCACTACCAAAATACACCTCCACTCTAGAAAATAAGAACGTCCCTATACGTAGGTCTCGAAATACCTAAAACACGCGAACGCCTTTAAAAACAGGGTTGGAACAATCCGTATAGTTACTTTTTATTAGACAGTGGACTTTTGATCCATTCCAAATGGATCAACCTAAAACACTCCTTACCTCAACATAACAAAATAAAACACACTCAAGAAATTGAAATTGGGTAATCACATACCGGCACACTCTAGAATTCGAGTAATTAATTTAACCAAAAACTCTAGCATAAATGGGTGATCAGGTTAAACTCAAAAAGTTTTGAATAAGTCAGTTTTAACTCAAGAGACAAGTTATGGCTCTGGACCATTGGGAGACTTCGCTTGTCCACCTTTCCACCTAAGGCTCACTCTGGTCCACTTCTAATTTGTCTCTTCTTTACTCGTGATTGCTCTGCCTTCTTTTTCGAATAAGACAGCTCTACTCTCGTGTAACTTTACATCTGAAAATTGCGAATAGCCTTTTCCAGCTGTTTTTTCGACTACTTTCCCGCGATTGTAATTCGGTTCTTCTGGTAATATTTTCTGATAATTTCAGTTGTCGTGAGAAACTTGAGCATGACATGCTCAATTCAATTTTTCGAAAAAATCCATTTCACCCCAAAATCATGTTTCTTGCGTTGCTCAAAGTCAAACTTCCACAAATGACCGACTGGCACATACTCCCCGGACTCAAAATCGATGTCCTCATCGCGTGTCGCCGTCTGCCAGTGAGTCCCCAGAACGTTGAGTGGTGCTCAAGATACAGTGCCAGTGGTAATTTACAGAAGTTTGCAGCAGATTTAACTTCATCTACACCCCGAAATTCACAACCATGCAAAATGGTCACATTATCACTAAACAGCAATCAAAATCTGCATACACCTGCACCCTACATTTCCAGCTAATGATTAAAATCTCTTTTGTCTTATCCAATCAGAAAATTGTAATGCAGCATTTTTATTCATATAATAGACATAGCATATTAATAACAATAATTTGGTTCATAAAATTTTCTTTTCCGTGACCTCAGGTTTCGTCCGAGTTCACACTCAAGGCCCCTTTTCTTTCCCTCCCAAGACTCAGGAGACCGACACTGAGCTTCCTGCTCATTTCATGCTTCTCGCCCTTGAGGTGCTAGACCCTGATACATTCGACACTGTAATCTGCCTCAGCAGCGCTTCCTCATCGTCGAAGCTGATCACGATCTCTTCCCAAGCCTTTAGTTGTTCGTAGGATCGCATCCACTCCCTCTGCTCTTGCAATCTTTTCGCCTGGTTCGTCAAACCCTTCACTATACATTCCTTGTTCAGGCAGAAAGATTTATGTAGGCTCAAGCTCACGTTCTTCGCTAAGTCCTCTTCCAATATTGACTCCCTGGCCTTGGTATTATTTCTAGACACCTTAACAGCTCTTTTCCAACCCGTTGTGATTGCATTACGATGGGTCAGCAAGGGTCTTTTGAAGGCTTCCGGCCCCATCTCAGCCAGGAACTCTCGATATTCTTATTAATGCTTCTTCATGTGCTCCTTCGTAACCACGTATAAATGTCGCCCGAAACCATGAGAAAAATCTTATGCGGCTCCACACGTGCCTGACCTCCATAGGTATAGCGAATATTTTGCACGCAGTCTCAATCAACTCAAGCCTCCTGCTGTAATCAATAGCGTGTATCGATTCCGCTGTCGGTGCCTTCGACTCCCGATATTTCGTCACGTTTTCCTCCATCCATCGCAACACCAGCATTGAACTCACTACCAGGAGGGTCACCTTCTGCCGATGATCGGGTAATCCGATTGACCGAACTTCCTCAACGTTCGGTCAATCGGATTACCCACCGCGGATACCACACCGTTTGTGCCAGACAGTGGCACGGGCATTCTCCATGTGTGAGGTTTTTACTCCGGAGGTTGCGTTCTCCCGAAGCTTCCAGCAGAGGCTCCAGCTCCATCATCTTTCGTGTGTCACTTCAATCTCCTCCAGGGCTGGGGTACTGTTCATCGGCTTCCCGATCCTGTTCTGTCTCTCGAAGTCACTCGTGTTCTCACCTTCCAGACCCAAAAGTTTATCCCCCCAGATCTCACTCAATTTATCTCTTTGTTCCCCCGGTACAGTTCCCAGGACCTTTCTCAACAGTATGTGCGAGTGATGCGACATTCGCGCCAGGCGTACGCACTTGGGTACCGAGAAGGCTTTGTCGATTAGTATCCTCTGGCTCGATACCTCCACCATTGCCATGTGTAATGGATAGTGGCTTCCACACAGGTTGGCCATGACCAATCCCACTAGGGACTTCGCGTTCACTGGCAAATTATAGGCTTCACTCACGGGAAACCCCATTTCCGCCTCAAGACCAATCTTCCACCCTCTGATGTGCTTCTGGGTTGTTTGCAACGCCCCAGGCCATGACTCCACGCTCAACGCTGTCACTACGTGGTGCTCGGACTCCAGTATCTCCAGCGACTGCAAGCTGCACATCCTTGAGAAGAACCCCAACGCCAATGCTATATATACTGTAGTGTTCGTGTAACACTCAGCCACTATCTGTACTTCACTCTTCTCCTTTTCTGTGATGTCGCCAAACCAAGTGGCTAGATCTTCCTTCTGGAAGGACTGCATCCTGACACCGGACCGTCCATCGCAAGAATGCTCTCCACTTCCACACATCAGATCCAGACAACTACCGGGTTCCATTTTCTTCACTGATTTATCTACTTTTGTCATTGTTTCTCCCGACTCCATACTATGGGGTAGGATCAGTTTGTGTAGCACATTCAGAGTTCCCAAATCTTCATCTTTCGTTGGTGACAGCCTTACTCGCTCCGTGACTTCTTCAATCAAACTCGCATGGAGATGTGGGCACCGAGAAGGCCTCAGCACCTTTCAAACTGTCCCCGAATTCGGAATCAGCATGCGGTTTCCATTTCCCATTTTCAATTTTATCCTCTTGTTCGAGCTTGGCACGCTAATTACTTCTGGTATCTTCTCAAGTGTCAGGCCTAGGCTTGGCCCTTCCCATCCACAGGGTCAACCTCAATTATGTGCGAGGTCAACACCTCCAGCTCTATTCCCACCAAGCTCCATGCGAACATCAGCTGTCCTACCATCCTGACGAAAGGATTTGCCATCAATGGCAACGCGGACGAGGGTGTTCTCATCGCCTCTTCGAAATATTCCTGCAGCAAATTTTGCCAAGTTCCCTTCAGCTGGTTCCCCAACTCTAACTTGTTGATCTCGGCTTTTTGTTGGGTAGCCCAATGACGACGCTTGCGGGACACTCCACGAGCAAATTTCTTCAGGCAATCTTCCAGTTCTTTCATGGTCTCCACAGCCACCCACCAAGGTCTAGCGGTATTCCTCGTCGCATTTGTCTCAAGAGAACTGCTAGCCATTTGTTTTCCAGTAGCCTGATGTTCAGTGGAGGGCCATTCGTTGCCATCGTCGACTTTGTTGCCATCGTCCACGTGGGTCCACTCGTCGAACCCCTTTTGGTGTTTGCCTTCTGAGGTCTGAAGTCCTCCTCCGTTGTCGAGCTCGTCGAGACTTCCATTCACTTCATCACCTCGGCCAGCTTCCTTGGTGCGGAGCTGCCCTTGTAGGCCGCTGTCTTCCTCCGCGTTAGAATCATGGGAGCCGCCTCCTTCAGATTCTTTTCTGAGACTGCGTCCGTCGAGGGACTACTTAACTCTTCTGTCTCTCTTCTCCTTTTCCGAGACCTTATTCCTTTACTTGGGGGCGTTGCCACTATCATCACTGATTCGACATGTTTTTTCCGTCCGGCCTTTCCAACTCTTGCCTCCTCCTTCTCGAGCCTAAAGAATATTAATATCTTTAATCATATTACTAGTCTTGTTCTTATCATCCCTTTCAACCTTAATCAACTTAATATCATCAGTTGAGGGAAACTTAATATCATCAGTTTTTTGTTCAGAGTAGAGCTGTCTTTAAATGCGTCATCTTTGGTCTTCTGCTCCGTTTCCCTCAGCCTGATCATCTTGCTCACTAGCTTCTTTCTCGCTTTTTTGTCCAGACCGGTACCCATCAAGACAGGATCCCCGAACTTCACCACCGTGTTCCACAACTCTTCTTTGAAGTCCTCCAGCGTAGTCTCGCTCTTCACTCTCTGGTCAAACTCGCTCAAGAACTCTCGCCACGCCCTCGCATCCAGAGTGTTCAGGATCATCCATTTGTTGCCTTCAAAAGCGTTCCTCTTGCTTTCTTCGGCGCTCAAGAGCTTCATCCCCATCTTAGAAGTCTCACTCGTTCAAGGCAATTCGAGATCTTTGCGAGGGGACCCCAGGGGTGGTGTGGCCGTGTTCGCCCAGTCGTCTCCACTCAAGTCTTGCAGCAGCTCCTGTGTGGTGAAATCCCTTTCAGCTGGGCTCTGCTCTGGCGTATTCTCCACCTCCATTTCTTCTCCCGCTTCACTGAGGGTCTCATTCATACTCTCCCCTTCCTCTGACTCAGCCCGTCCTTTCTCAATTGCATCCCTGAACCTGTCCTCTACGGGATTGCTTCTTTTGTCTCCAAGTGTGCCCACCGATAAGGGTGAGGGTGTTGCCGGGTCCAGCTTTTTGTATTCAGTAAGGGCTACATATAAGGAGCCTGCCGCATCTAGCTCCTTTTCCTCTTGCTTCATTTCTAGCTGCTCCAATCCGTAGGGCGCTCGGTATTTCCTCGTGGCGAACCTCATTTCATCTTTCAGAGCAATGTGTTCCTCCTCCACGATCATTCTTCCATCATCCCAAATTGGCAGCTTGTTCGCCAGCTTAGCCTGATGGAGCGTCCTCAAGATATCCCGAACCTCGAACTTCGGAGGCATTGAGCCTCTCATCTTTTTACCTGTGTCGTCCATGAGTTTATCTTGATGTCACACGTGTGGAAATAAACTGCGGCTGAGTATCCAATAAACAAGGGATGCCAACAGTCCGTGAACTCCTTCTGCTGTTTCTCCACAGTGACTCTTGCGTGTAGGGATTGGACCACCAGCGGGCTATTCATCCCCAGGGCCATTCTTCTGACCATCGGGAACTCAGGGACAGTAGTGAGCAAAACTTCTCGCTCAAGTATCATCTCCATCTCCTTCTTCACCAGTTCAAAACTCCGTTTCCACGCCGGGATTCTCAAGATTCCCCGATTGTCTGCTGCTAGGGGATTCAAATTCCAGAACTTGGGGTAGGCCTCAATGGGACCCTCATGGTTCCCCCCCCCTTCTGCACTGCAATTTTCCCCGGAAATTGAATACCATCAACTCTGAGTCCTTCACCTTCCCGAAGAGTACCGTTTCGCTCATCCGTGCCCTCAGCTCTTCCTGCCTGCACCAGTTCAGCGCTGTCCCATCTAGAACACTTATCAAGCTCACGTGCACCACTGAATTCCGGTATGCCGCCACAAGCGGATCATGAAAGTCGTATGTTACCGCCGGCTCATAGATTCAGGTCACGACGTCTCCAAGCCCCCTGATCATCCCTAATGGGTCAGATCTCACGGCCAAACACAGATCAGTCAAGAGAGGCTTGCCTCAATTCGCCTCCTTCAACTCTTCTTTCGTCTTTGGATTCCTCTCTTCACCCGTCAGGCATCGATTTTGCATCAAGAGATACTCCACCAGCAACGTCTTTAGTCCGGCAGTGCACTTGTGTGAGTAAGTTTCTGCGCTTGGTTGAGCCTCCCCAACGACAGGGGTTCCCCGCACTTCATCAGTCGATGAAACGCCATCAGTTCCCCGTGGGTCAAGAGTACTAGCGTGAAGTATCCATCAATTCGGAGCGTTTCCACACCCCTACTGAACATGTAGGCCGGACCCATGTTGAACAGATACCTGGCGTAGACCAAGTACAGAGCCAGTAAGAGATTAATGGGCATGTTCAGTAATTCCTGCGCGAACGCATCGAAGATGGCATCTTTCGCATAGAACACTCTGGCCATGTACCTCTTCTCCCAACAAGGGCTCAAGAATCTCAAGATCTCGTGGTTCTCTCTAGTTTTCAGCTCGCCCTTCGCCTGCTCCCTCCAGAATCCTTCAATGGTGACTTCATTTGCCGCTGTGACAAATCTTCCCACCGTCATATCTCTGCCTTCTGCCACTTCTAGATGCCCCTCAAGAAACTCCCATATCTGTTTGATGAGAGGTGGGGCACTCTCCCGCGTCTTGTCCGTGGCATTCTCAAGTCTTGGGGTCAGAAACGGCCACCTGCCTCTTTCTTGCGTTATACTTTACCCCATCAATTCCAACAGTTTTTCGGCCGCAGCTACAGTCTTCCTTTCATTACTCGGTCCCCTCGCCTTGCTGGTGGAACTCGTGATTGTCAGATCCATGCATCGAAACCACAGGCTGGCTGTCAAGTGGCCTATTATCAGGTGATTGTCCCTTATCTCTGGATTGAACTTCAATTGCCGAGCGAGATTCGACACTTCAAGACAGAGGATCTCATCCAGCACAATGAGAATGTCCGTCAATTCGTAGAATCCTGTTAAAGCTTGAGACACATTTGCCCATGCCGCTGCCATTTCCGACTTAAGAAGGCTCAAGTTTGTCGGTTCCAGCTCGCGATTGGGAGCTGCCATAGGTACTCGCCACGCGTTCCCTTCCGCTATCAAGATCAACATAGCATGCACAAACTGCAAGGCAGGCCGCATACTCGCGTAGCCCGGGGACGTCGTAAATGCCACTCATGTCTTGGATTAAAATCGAGAAACCACAGGTTCCTGCACCTCATTCATTGCGGCGAACATTTTCTGGATTGCTTCCCAGATTTTCTTGGGCTTTGGTGCCTCGCCTTTCAGGTGCTCCAGAAGCCCTGCCGCATTCAGGTGGTCGTTCATTCCTGAAAATAGCAGCAGTTGCGGCTCGCAAGGCGTTTCCGACTTGATCGCCACCACCAGGGTCAGCATCTGACTCAACTCCGCACCAGGCAGCAGATACACTAAGGTTTCTGGCCAAAATAGCTTCGGGGACGTCCCCTCGAAATCCGAACCCGCCACGATGATCACCCTCGCTGCTCCTGGATCCGATCGATCATACACTGCCAAAGTTTTGGCCAACTGTGAGCTTCCATAGGGTTTACCATATCTTGTATCCTCGGCCAGCTTTGGACCTTTATACGCGGCATCTGGGAGCCCCATGTCTTTCGGCTCAAGCAGCTTCTCCTTCACTCTCAGCTTTGCGGGAATTGCTACCATGATTCGGGCTATGCTCGTTCGATGCTTGGGAGGTTCCACTATGAGTCCTGGACTCCCCAATTGCTTGAGCGGCCTATAGTTGACTGGTCCCAATATCGACTTCAGCGGGATCCCAGTTAAGTCTGCTGTCTCCATTGCCCTTGCTCTTGAGAAATGTGCCTCGTGGGCCTTCAACCAATCCACACAGTGTTGTCGACTCAAGTCCTCGAGTGACACGTTCTTGAGCCCAGGACTTCTGCCAATTCCTGCCTGCATTCCAAATCCTCCAGATCCAACTCCTTTACCCTCTCTAGATATCGTGTCTTGCTCGTCTCCGCCTGTCTCTCCACCTTCTTATTGTCCACCACCACCACTGAAGACACCACCGAACTTTGGGGCGTGGATGACTCTGCCTCGTCGGCTTCCATCGGTGTGGATCCCGGTTTTCTAGTCCGGCTGCTCCTTGAGCTGTCTCTCGAGTCGACTCTCGCTCCCAGACGACTAGATACGGGGCCTAGTGGCAAAGAAAGGAGGTGTCGGGGTAGACCAAATTTAAACTGGGCTGTTTCCAGCATGTCTGACTCTAGCAAGTTTATGTGCCTCTGGAAGACACCATTCAGCCACTCTGTGCCCCTGAGCCTATCAAAATGGATGCCATCCGAGAACGCATCGTCTGGAAGTGAGTGTTCCATCATGTTGCCCACGTTCAATAATCTCACGGGGAGCACGCTCCTTTGATGAATCTGTCTGATTACCTCGTTTATTTTGCGCACCTTCTCATTCATCTCTCTCGCGTGTTTTTCAGCCCTCACGTTGTACGGAACAGTACAAATGGTGAGTATCGCGGCATCTAGATAAATTTTCAGCTCCTCAAAAATGCAACTCATTTTCTCGTGCAGCCTCATCAACTTCCTTGGCTCTCCCCTGGACACGTCATTGGTCCCCATCATCAAAGTGACCGTGTACATCTTCACCATGTCTAACATCTCCAGGGACGCCAACATCTGCGGCGTCGCAGCTCCAGAAAAACAAAAGACTTCAACCTGCCAATGTGACTGGATTCCTGTCAGTACTCATATCAGACTGTGCCCTAAAATCAAGTGGACCGCACCCTCTGGTATTCTTGGCTGAGTGAAGTACTCAGCCCAAGCCGCGTCATGGAAGCAACCCCTTCTTGCCCGTTGTGCGGTTGTGCCTGTGATATGAACCATCCGTGTTTTTCTTATAGCTCGCGATTATTACACTCCTGACTGGATGGTCCCTCCAGGGTGGAGGTCGCTCTTCTCGTATTGAGTCGTCACGAGTCCTTGACTGCAACCTATCATGTAGCTATTTGAGACGTGATGAACTCGCGCCAATTTGGCTACTGATTGGGGTTGAACTGGGATTATATCCTGGGAGCGTAACCTCCATCAATGGCCATATTGGTTGCGTATCTAGACTGCGCACGGTGGGCACCGGCTCGGGTGGTAAATACACTTCTAGCCCCTCGTTCATGTGCTCCTGGGATGCTCGCTCTAAATTGAATCGACCGCTGGGCCGGAGAAACTCATCCACCTCCATTTGCGACTCTGGTCTCGATCCTGGGGCGGCTGGTTTCGTCGTCCTCGTCCTCTTTTCTTTGTGCCTCGCGAACTCTCGTTGCCTCCTCTGAATCTTTTCCATCTCCGACTTTAGTTGCTCATAGTTCGCCTCTTTCTCGCGCACCTTCTGCTCCTGCTCGTACTCCGCCCTGATCATGTTGAAATCACGCCTCGCTTGATCCCTCTCGAGGATAGCTTGATCTCTTTCCAGATTTGCCTGGTCCCTCTCGAGTTTCGCACCATCCCTGTCAAGATTCGCTTTGTATCGTTTCCTCTGGGCACTTTCTAGTTCCCTCTTCAAGTTACTGAGGTCCGGGTACGCTTCCTCTGTCTGCTCTGACCGTATCATAGACAATACGAATATAGCCGGCGGTCTGGTGGGAAGTGGGAACTCTCCCGCACCATACTCCGTGTTATTATTCAAGTCGGGATTTCTTGCCAAGTCGAATCCCCTCACGCCTCCATCCACGGTCCAGGATAACCATCTGGTCTGCTCTTGATTGGATATCCCCTCCGAGGTGTAGCCAACCATCAACACGGCTTCTGTCTCTGATTCCCTACATTCACCCTGCGCCTCTTACTATAGGATGGCGTTCAACATCACCGCCAACCTCTCATCGACTTGGGTATAGTCGAAATCCCTCAAGAGCGTATATAGTTCGTCGAGAGTAGGCCTTTTGAGCGCTGCGGGCATAGAGTTCCAGAAGCGATCCGCCATTGTCACTATCTTCAGATGATCTCACGCGTCAACCAACTTGAGAAATACCTTACCAGTTAAACTTGAGAAATGTTTCCCTCGGACACTGATGATAGAGAACTTGCTCAACATCTTCTTTCTCTCTTCGAATGAGTGTGGCTTGGTCGTCAATTCAATTTTGCAAATCAATCTGAAAATAAAATCCATTTTTTAGACCGAGATGTTCTGTTTGTGTTTCCCTCCTTTCTATCTCGTTCTGCTCCAGATCTGTTTCTCGTTCTGGTTTCGAGTAATCCTCCTACAAGTAGTGTTTACTGTCGTTGATGATTTGCCATTCATCATCGGCTACCAGCTCGCCCACTCTCACTAACTCTTCGCCTATCTCATCAGGTTGTATCTTTTCAATCAAAAAGTCATCCCCATACCTATTGTATCTCTTGCCTGTCCGCCTGCGATTGCCATTCCTTGTTCCTGCTGTCCTCGGCAAGTCTGGTTCCGTCCCCTTTGGCACCTCGTTCTGCTCTGGATCCTTAGGATCCAGCATCTGAGTCTGCATCTATCTTCTCATTATCATCCATGCTCACGTCCTTGTTGCCATCATTCTTTTCTCTGGTGCCTTTTTCGTCACTTCGCATGCTGGCTACACCAATAGGTACTCGAGTCCTTCCATATTCTGTGGTACACAGCAGTCTTCCGGAGATGGGACATGAGGTTTCAGATTTTCATAGTGCGCTGCACGCCCTGTACTCAAGCGCTAGAACCCCCCCCCCCCCTGCTGATGTACCTCCGTTATCATAAACGGTCCCCGCCATTTCTTTAGTAATTTTTTCGTCCCCTTCGGAGGTATGACATTCTGGAACACCCAGACATATTGTCCCATTGCATACCGTTTCGCCTGTAGTATTTTCTCATCATACTTCTTCCGCTGCCTCATTTGTGCTTGCGCCGTGTTCCTCCTGCAGAGCTCGTTTAGCTCCTGTTGTCTCTTGACCGCTTCTTTCACATAGGTTTGAGGCGACGTCTTTTTCGCTTCGTATTCTGGGTAAAAGAATGTTAGGGGCATCGCGTTCTCCCTGCCCGACAACATCATGAAGGGGCTGATTCCTGTTGTCGAGTGTTGCGTGCTGTTGTACGCCCCTACCACTTGCGGCAGATACTTATCCCAGTCTGTCATTTATCTCGAGCAATACACCCTGTGCATGTTCACCAGCGTTCTGTTTTGTCTCTCAACTAGTCTGTTAGTCTGAGGATGGTAAGAGTGTTCTTGAGGTTGAGTGTTCTTGAGCAATGTGCGATCTCCTCATCAACTCTTTTGTAAGGTCCCCCACGAAGGCTTTCCCTTTATCCGACTGGAATGTCATCGGAAAAACATAACGTGATATCCAATGTGTTATCAAATAGTCACGAGTCTCCTCCGCTGAGTTTGTTTGACATGGCACCGATTCTGCCAACTTCGTAAAGTGGTCTATTATGACCAGTATTTGATTATATCCCGAGTCTGTCATGCAGATCTTCTGATGGTCTATCTCCACGACTTCGTTAAACTCCGAGCTCTTCACGGATTGAGCGGGAACTTCATTTTCCTTGGATCTTTTACTTGTAAACACGCCAAGCATGCGTTCACCCATCTCTCGCAAGCCTTTCTTAACCCTGGCCAATCAAAACTGTGTAGTATTCTTTGTTGTACCTTGTCTATCCCTTGATGTCCCATTTGGTCGTGCGATCTGAATATAACTCCCGTCTGGTACAACTGTGGTAGTATGATGAGGTTACGTTTGTGTAGTATCTTCTCCTCATCTTTTCCTCAGGTTTGTTCTGACATTTGAATTGCACTATAGCTTCCTGAACGGTTTCCTTGATACTGCAATTTTCTCAAGTTCTTCACCTCCGCACACTTCCTGCTGATCCAAATTGTACATACCTGAGGAAGGGTCAGTTTGAAGTTCCCTGTCGCGGTGCCTCATTTTCGCTTCTGCCAATATCATGCATAGACTATCCTGGTAATTGCTGCTCTTCTCTGAGTCTTCATCCCAATCATCGGACTCCCCGGACAGTTTCTCTTCTTCAGCATCTTCTTCTGATGAGGGCCACTCCCCGGACTCTTGATCCAATCCAAGTTGTTCCGCCTCCTCCCTAAAAGTCACTTTCTTCTTTCGAACCGGGAATTTCTCAAGTAGTGACTGCACGACATCCTTGTCTTCGAGTTGCTTTTCTTTCAACGAGTCCTCGCCATACGTTGCCTCATCTCTTCTCAGAATTGAGACTTCTGGCTCATCTTTATCATTGTTCCGGACAACGGGTCTATCGTCTGCTAGGTTATCAAGTAATCCCCTCAAGTCCTCACCTATCTTCGCACTTCCCTTCTCTACTTGATTGAGATCGTAGCCTTTTGCCGTTAGTGTTTCTCTGACTATTTTTGACTTGAGCATTACTTCCATTGGCATCCCTCTGTTTTTCCTCAAGATTTTTCTCCCTGGACGCTCCTCTGGTAATTTGGGATGATCCTCTATTCGTTTACCTTGAACGATGATCGTCTATTTGTAACTTTTCGAGCCACCTCGAGAGTGAAAAGCTGTCGTTCGTTTCTTTGTCCATAAAAGAGAAGATATCTTTGATTTCTGGCTTGTCCGCCTCCCTTTGTTCCTGTCTTTCGTAGTATTCCATCTTCTTACTCCAGCTATCGGCATTTTGATGTTTTTCCCTTGTTCTGTGTTCAATGATCATATTTTAGCCATCCAAGCGAACTATCCATCTCCCAATGTAACTCTGATCCATAGTTTTGCAACATGAGGAGTGTCGTAGATAAAATTTCATTTCATAATTTCAAGATTTCATATGTCTTTGCCATAAGAGTTTCAAACAGTACCCTATCCCACCAATTTTTCGAATATTGATTTTCAATTCATTGTTTCCGATTTTGATCCATTGCCCGGTCAAAAATTTTTAATGCTGAGGTACTTATAAAAACCCACTGATACCGGCAGTATTCTGAATTTTAGAGGCTGCACTTCTTTGCAACACAAAAAAAACGTTTTGAAGGGACGGTCCCTTCAAAAACGTTTCCTTTGTATTGCAAAGGTGCGCAGCCTCGAAAATTCAGAATGGTGCTGGTATCAGTGGGTTTTAAGTACCAACCACATGTGTCATTTTTTTCCTGAGTCCACGTTGACATTTAAATCCAAAAAGGCCAAATTACCGTTGCTATCAAATTTTCCATGTTGAAGTGCAAGTTTGGATGCAACTTATTGGCAGCCTCGTGTACTACCCCAGGATCACTCATGACAGTTTTAACTATGTCGTCCACATATCTTAGAAAAACTTTAACACTTTAGCGCTATTATATCTCATCAGAGTCCGATTTTGTTTTCTCCAAGATCTCCCTAGCCGTTTGAGTGATCGTTTCTATGTTTGCCCCCTCAATTTCATTAAAGTATTAAGCCAAAGTTTTTTTTAGGTGGTCATATGAGCTACTAGGTAAAGAAAGGACAAGACGAAGTGGTGTGCATTGGTTATGCACTTTTGCTAATTCATACAGCCTAGCCGGCTGCGCCCCCTTTGATCTTAACCTAGTATACAGCGCTTCGCTAATCTCGTCCTTCTTCTTCATGGCGAGTAATTCTTTGCTTATGTCTTTTTCAATTGTTAAGATCACGCTGTCTGTCAGATTCTTCCTCTCACTAAATTGTTCTGACTGTAATACATCTTTCAGGTTCTTCTCATATGTCTCCTTATTATTTCACAAAAACCCACCCCTTATCAAACGGCACTGCAAGACTACTGTTGTCCTTCAAATACTTTCTGATTTTTCAACACCTTTGTCTGACAGGGTCTCTTTCACATTCGGAGCATATCCCCTTGAAGCTGCTTCAATCTCATATTTCTTTTTTTCGGGTATTCTCTCCAATTTCAGTTCGGGCAAAAAACTATTAATAACCGCAAGAAAGTGAATTTAATTGAACTTGTCTCGTACCGGATGTTTTGGTCCAAAATTTGAGACTTCCCGCACCCACTGAGGCAAAATCACTTCATCTAAGATTATTACTGATATATCATCCAAGTTTCTCAATGCTCTCTGAAAGGCTTTCAAGCTTTTTGTTTGTGTCGGCTTATCAGGTTATTGAGACTATACCTTGCATGCAGGTTCAGATTGAATATTACCGAAGGCCACCACTCCTCATCGTATTTGCCTGGCTTATCTTAGATCTCAGGAGTCTCAATGGAAAGCTCTGCACCGCTTGATCCGAAAAACACCATTATCAGGCATGCGAAACCGTAAAAAATCTCGTATCATGTCGTTATCGAGACATTTACTCAGATATTTATTTCTCAGGAAGTTGCTATTAAATTTACTAATATTTTTTCAGTAATCTAACAGGTGAGTTTT
>NC_087068.1:56199192-56429905 GCF_963678635.1 Symsagittifera roscoffensis | reverse complement strand
AACAGTTTTTTTCATTTGTGTGCAGTTGTGTGTTGAAATTTCCGTATTTTTACTGAAAAGTTATTCCGGACAAGCAGCAGAACAATGGTATTTGCAAGATACGGTGATTAATACTGCACATAGCTGTTGGTTTTCTTGATGCATTTGTGACAACTTTGACACAGTTTTTTTTATCACTTTCGAGCTCACTTCATTTTTTTCAAGTCCGTAGTTTGATTAGTTTTTTTAGCATGGCGGACATCTTCGATCTGAGAAACGTGCCTTTTAAAGCGCAGCCTTATTACTCCCTAAAAAATCACTCTAATTGTTAAAATGTAGGTTCGATGATCCCCATCTTGTGCAGGTTCGATACCCCATATTGATACCCCACATGTAGGTGATGCTGATTTTTTTCAGATAACATTAGGCAGAGGCACGTTGTAAAAGTTACTGGTGTTGCGTATGAAAGAGGATTCTAAAATTATAACTAATATTATTGCGTATAAAGTGCCTTACAGTGTAACTAAGCTCGCTTATTTTGAAACTC
The DNA here is from genome assembly GCF_963678635.1 of Symsagittifera roscoffensis. Taxonomy (NCBI): domain Eukaryota; kingdom Metazoa; phylum Xenacoelomorpha; order Acoela; family Convolutidae; genus Symsagittifera; species Symsagittifera roscoffensis. The sequence continues at coordinate 56,429,379 of NC_087068.1, read as the reverse complement.
AAATTATGTCTAATTATGCTAACAAATTATATATAGACTATGTTTAAATGGGTGTGACGCTTATGTTGCCAGGTTTAGGCGTTTTTTTTTGCAACATCTAACGAATAAAGTATGTATGCATAAACAAAGTATATTGTGTATTGTAATGTTTTTTTCCGGTTTTTCAATTTATGTGCTGGGCCATTTGGATGATCAGAATTTAACGATCTAGCTATGATGCCAGCATAGGGGTGGAGAAGGAGGTCATTGCTGTTTATGGTCGAGTAAAAGTTGGATTTATCCATCTACGCGTTATGTAACGGACGTTTTTCGTTTCAGCGTCTATTTCACCATATTTCAGCGACTAGCAACACTGTCAGGTTCTTCTTTCGGCTGGAAAATTTGGCCTCCGAGTATGAACACCCAAATTTTTATGTTGTACAAGAAATGACGATTTTAGTGATTTTACCAAAAAAAAGTCAAAGAATTTTCATCTTGAAAAGCTCACAGAAAATTAATTTTCCAAGGCTATAATTGGATGCTGTCAGAAGACGCTCGCTCAGAGTTCATTAATCTTGATTCCAATTGTGTTTGCTCATATCCTGTGACGCCCTTCTTAATAAAAAAAATTAGGATTGAAAAAAATTTCAAAGCCTCCCACTTTATAAAACTATAGTTTGGTACTGTCAAGGTAATCCCAACGATTGCAAATATCGTCTCCAATGACTGCACAAAACCTTCCAGTTCCCGAAATGTTCTGCTTTTTATGATTTTCAAAAAATTTGAAAAACTAGATTTAGAAAACCTTTGAAAACTTTTGAAACTCTCAACTGCATTGCGGGTTGCTGCCAATATACTATCAAGATGCTTATTTCTGGCTCTTAAAATGAATGTTAAATAAACACATTTTTATTTCCGAGATATGGCGTTTTCATGACTTTTCAAATCTTTTGTAAAATTGTAAGATAATTCTAAAAATTTTAAATCGCCGACCCTTTGATGGGTGATTTCAGGGTATTCCCAGCAGTTGCAGATATGGTACCTATCCAGATGATTGCTCAAACTCCTTTAGATTTATCCTGATTTATCTATCAGTTTAATTGCGGCATATCTGCAAGATCTTGGTTTGACAAAATAGGTACACTAGTCCTATTTAATGCTGCTGGCGTTAAATATATTGAGTTTTGGCACAATGCGTTTGATTTGACTGATTCAATTAGGTAATCAACCATGTTTTGACATGTTAGCGACTTTGTGCTCGACTGTTTTTCGAGTTTTTAATTGCCTACTACTCGACGTTTCGATTGGTTGTTTTTTTTGGCTCGTGTTCTTCAATGGCTAAATTTCCGTTAAAGTTGTACGCGAAAAAGTGCAAACAAAAAACTTGTATGTTTTTGTACACATATTTCAAGCTTCAGATACAATATATGCATATTTTTCAAACCACAACAAAACTTTACTTAAAAACACCAACTTTAACTAGTGGCTGTCAAAAACTCATGCGGATTCCCTTGTGATACAGTTCGAGAAAACCGTCATCAGAAACACCATGGATCAATGAGTGTTATTATTGTTCCGACTTTTTTAAAAGTGTGATAAAATTTTGTTTTTAAGTGTGTTTTAAAATTTTCCCACGCAAAAGCAGGTATCAGAAGTAATCATTGGAATGGGCCGAACGATATATCATATTTATGCCTTTTTAGTCGTGATTCGAACGACCTTGAAAAAGTTTGCGATAAAAACTGCCCCAAGTTTTTGATCTGTGATCTAAGGTCGATCTAATAAGGTGAGCATGCAGGTTTAAATTAGCTTATTTAGGCTTCAATAAACTGTGAAACAATGATCATACTGAAAAAGTTGGGTTTACGAATTTTTTAGCGTCATTTTGGGATTCAAATAGTTCAAAAATTATCCGACGTTTTCAAAATCATTTATTTTTACCGATTTTGTTTTTCTAGCCAATTTGCAATTTTTCTTTAAAAATTATTCTGCAAGTGGCCTAATTGAGTTTGATTGTCGCATTTGCCTAATTTTCTTTTCTGCGTGTTTTTATCACACCACACACCAAAAAAAAACGACAATAATTTGAAAAAAGTATATGTTTTTTTTACAAGACCTTGGTCGGAACTATCTGTTCTTCTTCCACAGTAACTGGATAGACTTATTTACATTGATGATTTGAAGTTTGGTCCTTAGAAATTTAAAATTAGACCAAATAGTTGACATAATTTGTGCTAAACATTTTTGATTGACATAACTTTGATTGCTGGCAGTCTTCTAGCCATTAAAAACTCTAGAAACCAGCCAAAACATGTGGACCATTTTATTGAGGACGAGATTTTTTTATGTTGTGAGCGGCAGCTCCAAATGGTTTTTTTAAATAAAACATATCTAAAAAGATAAACGAAAAAATATGAGAAAAATTGAGTGTTTTAATGTGAGCCATCATAAAACGTTTCAAGGTAATTTGCTATACTAACTCGATCAGATTTCTCAAACCCTCAAACCAAATAATTTTGTATGCCAAGCCCACAAAAACTAACCTTGATGTTTTAATTCTTGACCATCTGGTATTGACTGAGAAAAACTACATCACCCACCTCAAAGTTTAGAAAATTGAAATATAAATGTTCAAAACTCTCTGCTTTTACTAGTGATCTTTGCCAGTATACGCTTCTGATGAAATGATGACGCCCAAATCCACTGCATTTGGAGTCATTAGTCTGTCACTTGTATTGCAAGGTAAATTGATTCAAATCATAATGCTGAATTCAGAGTTTAAATGGTCATTTTTTTGTTCACCTTTGAGATGAATGTATTAATATTTATAGACTTCTGGAAGCATTAAGTTATGTTAAAATTCGGTAAAATTTTGAAATAGTGGATGAGGACATTTTTTAGTATTGGACATTATATGTTTGTTCAAACAATGAATAACAAAAGCATCGGAAGTTTTGAGGAAAAATATATCAGCTTAATAAAAAAAGTAAGTTTGTTGACATACCGAAGGAAAAAATAATTTTAGATTTGAATTATGTAACACTCCTTCAAAACCCAATTTTGTACACCCGTATTAACATCAGCTAACAACACGAATAACACCATGGTCGCAGAGTGGACACCGTTTGATGATGCTCGTGCCGAGTCGGTCGAATCATATTGGAACCAGTTCTAAACTAGAATTTATAATTGGTTATAAATATAATTCTCTAATTCTATAAAACATTCTTAACTAACCAATCAAATTCCATAACTAAAATTTACAGTTATTTGTAAAAGCTGAAACTACCAGAGCAATTTGAATATCGCATAAACCAGGATACACTAGATCTATTGAGACTAGGAGATATAAGAGTAAGTTTAAAATCGGTATTAGACAAAGAACTTGCACGAATCTATCCGGCCGAAAATAAGAAAGCGTGACGAGCAGACGGTGTACCTTATCTGAAATTACTCTTTGAGTGCAGTCAATAGCGCATAACTCATCTGGTGCGACCAAAATTCACAAGCAAGACCTTAACTATATTAGATTTAGAAAAATAGATTTAGAATTAGACAATTGCAAAATTGCAAAAAAGTTACATGAAATAGTCAATTGAAATACCAGGTATTGCGAGAAGTAAAGAGAAATACCAGGTATTGCGAGAAGACCAAGGACAAGGCACGATCTACGCTTAGGAAGAAATCTACTGATTGATTTCATGATAGCTCAACGGAAACCGGAACAAAGCTATGTAATTAGAATCCTTTCCGCAGTAAATTTAAAATTTTATTCAATGACATAAAATTTGAAGAAATCTTTCAGCACCTTTAATGATGCTAAACCTACTATTTATACAATAACGACTGATAAAAACAACACAAGTCGTTCTCTCCAAAAAATCTGCAATAAATTAAAACATTTGAATAAAATAATTTATTGGATGAAAACACAAAAATTAGTTGAAACAGAAAATCATCGTTATTTTTAATAATCTGTCGTATCATTTCTTCATCCCAGATTCATCACCTAAGAAATAACAGCAAATTACACAAAGCTAACATCATCTAAACCTTAATCTTAAATTTTTCACACTTGAAACTTTACCTTAAATTATATCAAGGCATATCCTTGTTTTCTCCTAATTTATCTTAACTTAAAAAACAGATCATCAAGGCTTTCCTTGGATCTTTAAACAGCCACTTAAATTAAATTTCTTTATTTCCTGATCATCAAGGCTTTCCTTGGATCAAACGGAACAATTTTGTTCTGCCGCCCCCACATTTAAAAAGTATCTTACGACCTCAAACGTCAATTCACTACCCAACCTTGTCAAAATTACAGGAATAATAGAAGTTTTCGAAAAAACTAACCATTTTAATTAAGATAAACAGTGAAGAACTTCGATTACTCATCCTTCATTTGTTTCCCTTCCTCTTAGATGACCCAGGCTAAAGCACTTAAACTTAGTAAGTCATAAAATAGTATCTAACAATCTACTCGCGTTCTAATTATACCTGAACGTTGTGGATTGATTTACAATTCTCCAACCCTTGAGCACAAATCACAACCCTTAGAAAGATTAGTTTAGTCTATCTTAAATTAGAACTTAGTCACGAGAAAGTAAAAAATCATTCTCACGAATCGATATACTTCTCTCTCCAACCCGCCAAAACCACGACAAGTTATGACCCAAGATAGGATAACTACACAAAAGGCATAAGAACTAACAGTTTTAAGAAATTAAAAACCTCTAACCCAATTATTGCACCCATCATCCTAAGCTTATGTCAAGAGATAATCTAGGTAACAAAAAAACAATCGTTTTACATAATAGTTTAATTAAAAACAAAAGATAGGACTTTGTTATCACACCACCCAGACAAACAATAGGATATATAAGATCAAAACGGCAAACATGAAAAAAAAACAATCATAACAAAACAAGAACAAATTATCAGAAAACGATTTTCAAAACAACGAAACGCAGTCTCAGAATCAGACACAAACACAATACAGGAACTTCAAGAATTAAAAGATTCCATAAACAAAAATAAACCGATCGACTACCATATATGTTTTTCCGGCTCAGAAGCCACAACACCATCATCAATAAAAGAAAACGCAAAATAAAAAGTCATACATTAACAAACCATTACGTCTATCTAATTGGAATCAACCAATAGGACGTATTGAATGTTACACACTAACAGTCTTACAATATAGAACATGATCAAATAAAACGAAATCTGTGACGATAACTCGATGTTCCCATTTTTATTAAAACCACTAATCGATCCCTCCAGAGGACAAATACAATTTTGTCATAACTTAACTGTAAATTAATTTGAAAAAGGAATTAGCCCCTGTAAACATGAATTCCCTGAATCACAAATATAGCGACAAATCCGTGATCATTACCTAAAAAATATATGTATATCACATCACATTATGGTATAGTTACAGTCGAAATCGCAGCACCAAATCTAAATCACAAAAAAAAACCAAATACAAACTGACGATATAGATACAGAATTCTCAAAATTTTTTATAGGCTATATAAAAAATATAACACCAAAATTCATTCAGAGCAAATTGTACATTCACAAATGATGTATTTTCAATTATTCATAGCTATCTATCTATACTAGAAGTGAAAGAAACTTAAGGTGACTCACCAACTCAAACATCCCGACACACAGCTGTAAGACAAGAAATAAGTATTTTCTCAAAATTTTAAATACAATCCGTGAAAATCTCACTAATAACGATATATCACAGAATGTTAAACACGATCTACAAAAAATACTAGCATGGGTTATAACTGATTAGTTTGCTTTTAATCTTGAACTAATATCACTAGCAAGCAAAAAATTTCAACCACAAAAATCAGACGATGAAACTATATTGACAGACGAAACAAATTATGTTTGGGACCCTGAATGGTGTCATCCGTCATTTATTAATTTACCAACTGACATATCAAGTCAAGCAACCACCACAACTTCCATTAATAAAGATTATGTTAGAAAAACCCCACTTACCATTGATGCAACACCTTTTTACTATAAATCAAAGTTCACCGATAGAGAAGGAAAGAATAGTTTAAATTCTACAATTATTAACCAAGAATATTTAAATGGAACAAGAATTCTTACACAATAATAAAATCAAACTCCATCACATTTTGTAAATAAAGAAATAATTGAAACAATACCAACAACACAACAACAAATCATTTATCCTATTCACCCAATTTTTACAACTCCAAAAAAATAAAAACACAGTATTTCCACAAACAACTATACAATCGACAGTGAAACCTTCAGTCAGTCCAAAATATTCACAGAGGGACTATCAATCATTTAGACCAGTAACAACGTCAAGACAAACAAATAAGCAAAAACATTAATTAACTTCTCAGATCATAATTATAGTTTTTTCCAAAAATCCAAAACAACAAAACCCCCCAATACGAATAACCAAAACTAATTGCAATCACAAAATCAAAATGTACCACAGTTTTTTCTCAGGACCAATCTAAGGATTGGTGGAGGCAGTAAAACTGCGATCATCTCTTCTTTTCAGGCAACGAGCATTCAAACTCATGTAGCACCCAGCAAAAAAAAACAGCCCCAACAATATCTTACCACTTATTGGTCGTTCAGCTCCAGCTGAAGGTCCCCAGCCAACACATCCGCCCTCAGCGCCTTTGCAACACTAATAGTTTGAAGAAGTGCCATACATTTGATCCCACTATTATATACTGCTAGTGCCTTTCTCTTTGTCTGTGAGGGTCTGTTCGTGGCTGATCTTGTCTTTCCAATCTGTCCTGGTAGACCTCCCTGGTTCTCCACTACCAACTTGAGTGACTGAAACTCCAGGGCACTGTCTTGGCGGAGCTTCAAATACTCTCTCATCAATTCTGGCTCGTGTTTTCCCTTCCTCTTCGATGAGAGGTACTTGGTAATGGGAATGACCAAAATGTCCGTTCGTCACAGCGCTTTCTCAATGTAGGGCAGGCCCTTTATCCTACATTACATAATCGGCCTGATTTGCGTACTTCTCGTCTTAAGATATTTGGAAATATCTTTGGGGCTGCCGTGTCGATAGTTGTTTGATCTGTGGCTGCTAGTTTAAACGTCTTCGATTGGATGCAGGTAGCGAAGTTTTTTCCCTATTGTTTGTATTCGGATTAAGAGAGAGTCTGGGATTAGTCATCACGATTGTTGAACAGACCCTTCTGTCTTCCGATTCCAGATCCTTTAAACTTTGGTGCAACAATCTGAATCGGACCTTATGAATGAGTACATTAAAAAGAAGAGACACGAGAAAAAGCAATAAAAATTTCGATGTAGAAAATATGTTTTTTTTTAAAAAAAAAATCTGTACTTACTTCTATATGCAATTAACTATATTAACTTCTATATGCAATTGTTTTCAAAAAGAAGAAAAACAAGAATGACTTTGTACAATTTTCTGTACGCGTTCCACTGGTTCTCAATTAGGGAAAACCACCATCTCCATTAAAGGAAGAACCTAATAGAAGGAGCAGTTCATCGAATTTTTAGAAGCATTTAGGCTAGGAATTAAATTCCAAAGGCCATGAAGATAATTAGAAAACAATGGACTGACAACCAATGACCAAAATCTTGCACTGATAAGATTGTTTCAAGAACCCTTGACAAACTCATCAAAGGAAAAGTCAACAAGATCCCTGGCTAGGACCTACATCAAGTGGGTTTTGGGGGTTTTGATGAAACACTACAGGGGGTTTTGATAACACAGACACACGACCCATGACTGTTTTGCAGTACCGAGGCAATGTGAGTCTGATGTTTGCAAATAAGGTGCGGAACTTAATCATGGCACCAAATGTTTTCAACACCAAAACAGCCTAAAACTTGCCTTCCATACTTAAAGTCTTCTTTTTCGTCTGAACTAAAATCAAAAGTGGCTTAAAAGATTTCATGTTGTGGATGTAACTCAACCTATGTTGGCCAAACGGTTCGACATCTAACCACTAGAACTGACCAACACCAAAAAGAGGGTTCACCCGTAGGATAACATCCAAGGCAGTGTGGAATTGAGGGCACGAGCGCGGGAATGTCATGGGAGGTTGTAGACCAAGCTAACACCAACGTCAAGCTACTGGCATTAGAAGCACTTCACATCTGGAAAGAGAGATCGAGTAAAAACACGCATGATGTTCAGGAGCAGAGAACTGAACCATAAGTTATAGTTCCGAAAACTAATTTTTTGGCTAATACAAAACTAAATAATTTTCGAAAAGCAAAAATGACATGTTTAGAAATTTAAACTGAAAAATGGAAAAACTAAGTTTAAATTTCATTTAATTAAAAGATAAAAAAAGTGCTTAATGCTTCATTTTTCGTGCAATGGAAGTTTCAGCTTTACTATCCCCATAATAGCAGATACACCCGGACAGCCCAAACAATGTCTCCTTCGAATGCATAACTCTGGGATATCATCGTGTGGTGATCCAGCGTTGTTCTATAAACTACAACTTGCATCAGAAACAAAATTTTTCTAGCTAATCTCATCTCACTATGTGTCATAAAGAGCATCATAAGGCTACTTTTTTAGTGCCTTGTCAAACTTTGCACAAAGTTTGCACCATGAGGAGTGTTGTAGTTAAAATTTAATTTCTGACAACTTACGCCATTTGACAGATCAAATTTATTTTGTCTCTTTTTAAAAAAGGTTAAGGACGTGGCATGGCCACGCGCCACTAAAATTAAACTTAGAGTTACTCAACAAGTATAATAGTTTGGACAAGAAATTGCCCTAAGTTTTGAAACTGAGAAATTTTGTGGCTAGGGAAGGTATCGAGATACACGCCCTTTTCAGGCGATCGTAAGAAACGCAACCAGATTGCCACAAAAAAAAATACTTTTCCTATGCAGATTGAAAACTTTCAGTCAGAACTAATTAAATTATTAAACTGGTTTATCTATCTATAAAAAAAAAATACCAAGTAATTTTTTTTTTGTATTTTCACTATTAGCAAAAATAATAACATTAACACCTGGTCTGACCATATTTAGATCCAATAAAAAAGTAAAGTTTCAAAATCCAGGCCTAATTAGCTTGATTAAGATTAATCGCACAAACACAACTCATAGTTTACATTCTCTCTCTTGATTTTTGGCTTTGTCTTCAAGCACTTCGTCAATCCATTCCATCTTGTTGTCTTCAAGTACTTTTCGTAGCACGTCGACAGAGTTCCGGGCCATGCCGCAGCTTTCATTTTTTTTGTTCCGATAACCGGTGTTTTCAACAGGATAGGAGGTCAACGTTCATCTTTTGCTCCCGGCTCCGGTAGAAACTCTTGTGTAAGCACAGGCTAACGCTTCTTAATTTATCTACGTCACCTCAAACCACTCCGTGTCATAAAGGTTATCATAACACTGCCGTTTATCTGCCTTGACAAAATTTTGACAAAAAACGCAACATGAGGAGTGTCGTAGATAATATTTATTTTCTGTCTATTTACGCGATTGTCACTTTAAGGTTTCATATGCCACGACACAAACCGCTTAAAATGAACTTACAGCTACTGACCAAGTATAATAATTTAGTCATGCAGTTGCCCTAAATTATAAGACTGAGAGACTTTGTGGCTGGGGGAGGTAGCAAGGTACCCGCCTATTTCCAGCAATCGTAACCAAAACCCACCAGATCGCCACAAAATGAAAACGTGGCCTAGGCAGAATAAAAACTTTCACCCAGCTTGAATAAGTTTTTAAGCTAGTTATCCACCTGTATAAAAAGTAATGCCAAATAAAATTTTTGTTATACTTTCAGTGATAAAATAACGATAACAAAATCAACATCTGGTCTGACCAGATTTTTATCAAAACACAAAATTGAAGTTTCAATCTCCAGATTTAATTTGCTTGGTTAATTTTTAACGCACAAAGATAATTCATCGTTTTCTTTCTTCTTCACAGTTCTAATCTTCATGGCATCTCTATGGCAGCTTTCACAGTTCATGGCTTTGTCCTCCTGCACTCGGTCACTATCTTTCATCTTGCTGTCTTCAAATTTTTTCGTAGCAGGTCGACGAAGTTTTGGGCCATAACCCAAATGTTTTTCCCGAAAATCTGTGTTTTCAACGATAGGGGGTCCACATTCATATTTTGCTTGCAAATCCGGTAGAAATTGTTGTGTGAGCACAGGCTTACGTCTGGCTCCAGGTCAGCTCTCAAGACCTCATTTTTTTCCGTTTTGTGTTGTACAAGACAATTCGCGTACAGCCGTGGTGACAGCTTTCCTGTGAGTTTACGCCTCACAGCCGTGGTGAAAGCTTTCCTGTGAGTCAATAAAACTTTCTTACAGGCATTTGGTCGTATATCAAACTACAATGATTGATAGTCATCCGGTTTGCGGGACTTGTGACGATTTGCGCGCTTATATATCCACGTCATCATATCACCGCGGAACCCAAGACATCCAAATCTGCCTTGCACATAGTCTTTTAATTGCCTTAGTTATCTTCGATATCGTGCAGTTGGTCTTCAATAAATCCAACATGATATTGAATTTTAAGTTGCTCAAAATTTCGGGGGGTCGGACCGCCATTTCTTATTTATTCGTCCCCCCACTGGCTTTCAAACATCTTACCGCTATCATGGTGCTGGCCATCAGCCTTGATATATCAGCCCCGTGGAGAACAGTTCTCCCGAGTTCCACACCAACCTTTAGGTTCTCTAGTTTTGTGTACAAGAACGTCTGCACCAGGCAGTGTGTGTACAAGAACGTTGTGTACAAGAACGTCATGGTGCTGGCCATCAGCCTTGATATATCAGCCCCGTGGAGAACAGTTCTCCCGAGTTCCACACCAACCTTTAGGTTCTCTAGTTTTGTGTACAAGAACGTCTGCACCTGGCCATCAGCCCCGTGGAGAACAGTTCTCCCGAGTTCCACACCAACCTTTAGGTTCTCTAGTTTTGTGTACAAGAACGTCTGCACCAGGCAGTGAAAAGGTTGATCCCCATGACTTCACAAAATGTTTCACCAGGTCCGGTATTCTGAGGCTTCTACAACGATTCAGTTCCCCTTATCAACTAATTTGTCTCGTCCTTTTTGTCAATTGTTGGGAAATCAGTCACCAGTACTTTACTCACACTCCTCTCCTGCAAATTTCTTTCGCTCAACTTCATTAAGTTTTCTCCCACTTTGTCTTTCAACTCACCTTTAGATCTCTCCGGCTGCGCAAGAGAGAGTCTTCGTCAACAATTCATATGATTTGTTGGACATAATGCCATTCGCACTCAATTAGACACTGAGAAAAGTCGATCGGTCAACATGTGTTGCGTACTCGTGTCAACTACAAAGATGTGCGTGAGTATGGTGCAGAACTGGATCCCACCAAGTATTTTGAGGCGGTGTCTTATGATATCCTTCACAATGTTTTAAATTTTCAAATTCAAGAGGTTCTCGCGAACCTCCTATCTGCTGTTCCATCTGTTACGCTCCAGTGATTAATTCCACACTCAAGAATGTCACTAGTTCGCGCGCCCATTTCCAGAAATTTTAACGATTCAATCGAGCTAACCATGCTGTAATATCTCAGGATATCCAAGCAGTGGCCCGTACTCACGATATTCAAGCAGTTGCCTGAACCACATACTTGCCCTTCCAGTCCTCAACTGGCGGCCCAGGATAAAGTCTTTTTCGTCTAATCACTGAAAAAATATTCTTCGGACGCCTCCGTGGGCGGCGTCTCATTCTGCTGCGCTATCAACTGTTAATCACGGCCAAATCGTGTAAACTTTTGTCATCATCCTGTTCTAGTTTGATGTCTGCTGTGACGATCATATCAGACCTGCATTCAGATTTGGGCACCATGTTGGTTTCATGAGTTCCTACATCGTCATTAAGCTCATTTTCAGCAGACCGCCCCACAAACCACACATGAAACTCACCTCTCCTCCCAATTTTAGATCCAAGGGTTCGATCACTCGTTCCTCAAAGTCATACCTAGTTGCATTTGTTCTGAGTTTATCATACCAATTTCTCGCCCTCGCTCTACCCAAAAGAGAAGTTTGTATGGAAATTGTGAAGCGCATGCTAAGAAAAAAACGTTCTCGGTAGCGGAAGTATTAAAAAAACAGAAACCATGTCGTTTCAAATAATTGTGATAAAATTGAAAGCAGAAACTCGAAAAAAAATTCCATTTTGTTTTTCGATTTAAAGTCCATATCATTGTTGAAAATTGAAGCAAAACTGATTTCATTGTTGTGCAGACGTTGACGATCAAACCTCACGTGACACAAAGCATAAAAAAAGTACATTTCTATCTCTGCCGTTTTTGTTGAAGTCTCCGACTCTCTGCTACCCTCGGTTTTCTGCCACTTCCCGCAAGTCTTTTTTTCTCCACCCTTCTCCTGGTGACCAGCTTATTTTTCGTATTGGCTCGAAATTGAAAAAAAAAAACCAATGGAAGATTGTTTTTTTTTTGTACTTGATTACATTTCTCACTATTTCAGTTCGAATTTACTGTTCTGATTAGGCTCCTGGTACCACTCAAGCTTCTGATTTCCCTCTTTCTTCTTCTTGTTTGAGATTTAAAAAATTTTGAGGGGTATTTCCAAAACCCCAGAGCTAGTCAGTTTATTCTTAATGTCGGTCGGTTGCACCGCTTATCTGACAATAAATGATTACGCTAATGCTCAACCCCCTCTAGTATGCAAACCAAAATCTCAGCAGAGCAGGTAGCGTATTGAATCGTGCGATGATCTTCATCGTTTTGATAATCTTGTCGTGCCATTTTACTACTTGATTTTTATCGGGTCGAGGAGACCTCTAGAGATTGTTTAACAAACTGTTCCCCGGATTCAGGGTGTTTGGATTAAACAAGAGACTCGAAAAAAAGAGATGTCAAACCTGGTGCACGAACAGCCGTTTTTCCTTGTCGATTAAGTATTCTAGTCCATAACCGGAGCGCTGGCTGCATAGAATAAGAACTTTGTGAACCAAACAAAAAAATTGGAATAAGCATCAATGAAAATTATTAAAATCACATTGTTTCCAGGCCTTGAATGGAGAACAAATTTATACGGGTTGGTCGCTTTTAGGTCTCAAAGAATTACTTCTATCTTTCTCGAAAATTTTAAATTAAAAAACTTTTCTAACGCTCTAGCACGTTTCATTCCATTTTTAGGTTTAAGATTTAAAGTTTAATATGTTATCAATTTCAAAAAAAATCCGTCAGATAAAAAAAACTGACGATATTAGCTCAATATTAAAATTTCAATCCAATATTTTTTTTTTATTTTCAATGAATAAATCCTTTCTAGAAAAATTTTCTACAGATTATACCAGGTTAGACTTTGGATTAATACTGGTTTTTGATGGGTAAATTTTCTGTTTCGCAATTACTTTGATTCATTACTCGACAATTTTGAACTTTGGTAGCACGGATAAGTAACAAAAATAGTTTTAGTCAATTTTTACAGAATCACACGAAATAACCCGAGGAAACGTTTCACTTCTTAAGGCAAGCACCAATCAGTCAGAAATCAGAGGACAAAAAACACTCTTGAAATTAATTTACCGGATGGGTAAAAAAAATTGCAACCACCGTGTCTGAAACGCCAAATTAGGGACAAATACTATGATTTGTTTTTTTCTTCTGACCGATATGGGTATTTTTCTCTCAAAATTAAAACACCGATAAGCAACGAGGAAACTTTTTTGTAAATTAAATGCAATTTGCAATTTTCATAGAAAAAGCAAAAAAACAGATGCTTTATAAATTGATTTGGAAGTAGATTTACTGGTGGAATTGTTCTAAAAAGAAGTTGACAAAGAACTCATGCTAAGAAACAAACGAAATAAGACCCGCACTGACAAAAATGGTTCTGATCTAAATCGATTATCAATGTACATTTTCTGAGCTGTATTGGACTTTAAATCAATTTATAGCAATGTTTCTATAACATTTTGGAATGAACTAAGTGTCTAAGAAATCTAAATAAATCAGTTTGGATGCATTTTCCGACTCTCCAAATTCCATCCCAATCTGAATGAAACCCATCTGAATTTTATTAAAATCCACTTAAATCCATTTTAAAAGACCCCTAAGAAGATCCAATTATGCGTCTGAAAAAAAAAACATTTTTATTTGATTTAAATCATTTTTTTTGGCTAAAATGGCGAAAAAAAACATGCTAATTAAACAATTATTGAAAAAAAGGTTAAAATTCGAAAAACCACCCGTAAAATTCGAAAAAAAACTTATGATAATTTTATATATTTTTCTTTTTCATTCATTTAAAGCTCCAATAGATATTGGGATGCCAAGTTAAAGTTTCACAGGATTAAACTGCTACAATTTATACGGCAAAATTTTGCAAAGTAACTCAAAACATTTGGTACGTTTTATTGGTAATATGTGGGTTTTGGTGTTTAGGACATATTACAAAACTTTCCTTTTGTTTCCGTGATTCTAAAATTTGAATAGAAAATATATTGAAGAAACCAATTTAAAATGATGTAAAATTGATTTGAATGGAGTAATTTTGGCCCAGATTTAATATTATTTAACTCAACTTAAAATTGATTGGTATCAATTTTTTAGCCTATTTTTAGATCGATTTAAAATTGATCCAAATCGACTCGATAATTTTTTGAATTTTAAGCCGATCTCATTTAATCTGCATACTATTTTCATGCATCCTGATATCAATTTTGATATAATGATAAATTTGTGACAGTTTTGGTTACACGAGAGCAACTTTGGAATCAAAAATAAATTTGAACAATAAAAAGGAAATTGTATATAAAAAAATTTTCCATAGAAAAAAATACAAAATTGAGGTAAACTTTGTGTATCCCCTTTTGGTAACAAACTTGCTTTTGTACTTAAATAATCACTTTACAAAAAAGTTTAGCTTGAAAAATTTGACTTTTTGTGTCTACACTGTAGTCCAGTTTGAGTTTCCACCCAAAAAATCCAGAAACATTAAACCTAATTCTTTTTTTAAACATTTTTTTTTGTTTTTTTTATATGCTAAGATAAATTTGAAATTGTAAAAAAGTAGATCTTTTTCCCACCCACCGATCTTCTGCAAAAAATCACGTTACAATTTTGTATATAACTCCGGGTGTTAATGTGTAACATTAATTGAAATTGCTAATATCACCAAGTGCAGTTTATCTGCATGGTAACTGCCAGCTTCTCTCTGGGTTTTCTTGTGACAGAAAGTCCTTGGTTGGTGTGTTGTATTTTCGTTTATTGAAAAAAAGCTTGGCGTACAATTTTTTAGAATGTAACAACTTTATCATACTTTTTCATAGTACAAAAATTGCTTTTGTATTTTCATTTAAGTCTTCGTGATAAAAAAGTTATGTATTTCGTGGCCAGACGTGTCCAGACATGAGAAGAATTGGTGCTGTGAAAACTGTACACTTTCTCCACTGCTAGCTCTTGATGGTGTTGACTCTGTTCATCAAAACGTTTTGAATATTCGTTATAAATTCAAATTTTCATTACAAAAAACAAATTTTTATTGTGCGATTAGTATCAAAGACCGTGGATTATTTGAAGAAAACAGGATTTTTTTCTTCTCTACGTTTTTGATATTAATTACAAATTCAAATTTTCCTGACAAAAAAAAACTAATTATTATTTTGCAATTAGTATATAACTTAAATTGTCGTTGGGCACCAATTGGAAGTACAATTTATGTAGGTCAATAATGTACATAGTGTATTTAGGAGTAAAACTAATTGAGAGGATTTTGATAAAGCTAAAGGAACTATGGGAGCGCAATGACTGAAAATCAAGAAACATAAAAAGTTTACTTGAACTAGAAAGATCCATGAGGGTTAAGAAATGTTTAAGGAACCAAATGGAGTTTTCGAATATTTTACAAGACAGCTCTCTCTCTCTCTCTCTCTCTCCCTCTCTCTCTATGTAATCGTTCTCTCGTTCTCTCATTTTCTTTCGATTCATCATCTGCTATTAGTATCAAAATTGTATTTGGAATAAAATGATTTATTCGCATACTGAAATTAAAAGAACGCATCAAACCTAACGAAAATAAATTTAAAAAATTGGAAACGCTGAAACATTTGGATTACAAAAAAATTGGACCACGGGTTGATTGGTTTTAAGAGTTTTCACTGTTCTGTGAGGATTAGGTAATTGGGATGCAGCAACTGGTTGATATGGATCGAACGAACATATATATATATATATATCTATTTTGTTCTGATGAGGAAGAATGATTACATGAAAACTTAAAATGGTGTAAGAAAAATATAGGATGCAACGAGACAGTTAAAGTGCATGGCTTATAATAGCTTCAAAAACAGGTTTTTATTTAAAATATAAAAAAATAAACTTTCATCAATTATCATTATAATGCAATAAAATCACAACATCACAGGGAGCATCATAACGAAAATGGTGAGATAGATAAGCAATCTTATTTTTTAATTAAATTTTCTTAAAAACTTCAGAAAATTTTTTCTGAAAAATAAATCTACTTGTGTGTTCGAATATGTGTGTTTTCTTTATTACTTTTCACTGATGAGGAAAACAGTTTTTTTCATTTGTGTGCAGTTGTGTGTTGAAATTTCCGTATTTCTACTGAAAAGTTATTCCGGACAAGCAGCAGAACAATGGTATTTGCAAGATACGGTGATTAATACTAATAATGTACATAGCTGTTGGTTTTCTTGATGCATTTGTGAAAATTTTGACACAGTTTTTTATCACTTTCGAGCTCACTTCATTTTTTTTCAAGTCCGAAGTTTGATTAATTTTTTTAGCATGGCGGACATCTTCGATCTGAGAAACGTGACTTTTAAAGCGCAGCCTTATTACTACCTAAAAAATCACTCTAATTGTTAAAATGTAGGTTCGATGATACCCCATCTTGATACCCCACTTGTAGGTGATTCAGATTTTTTTTCAGATAACATTAGGCACAGGCACATTTTGAAAATTACTGGTGTTGCGTATGAAAGAGGATTCTAAAATTATAACGAATATGATTGCGTATAAAGTGCTTTACCGTGTAACTAAGCTCACTTATTTTGAAACTCAAATTATGTTTAATTATGTTAACAAATGATATATAGACTATGTTTAAATGGGTGTGACGCTTATGTTGCCAGGTTTAGGCGTTTTTTTCCAACATCTAACGAATAAAATATGTATGCATAAACAAATTATATTGTGTATTGTAATGTTTTTTTTCCGATTTTTCGATTTATGTGCTGGGCCATTTGGATGAGCAGAATTTAATGATCTAGCTATGATGCCAGCATAGGGGTAGAGAAGGAGGTCATTGCTGTTTATGGTCGAGTAAAAGTTGGATTCATCCATCTACGTGTTATGTATCGGACGTTTTTCGTTTCAGCGTCTATTTCACCATATTTGAAAATAGCAACACTAGAATAGGGCTTGTCAGGTTTTTCTTTTGACTGGCCAATTTGGCCTCCGAGTTTGAACACCCAAAATCTTATGTTGTACGAGAAATGACGATTTTAGTGATTTTACCAAAAAAGTCAAAGAATTTTCATCTTGAAAAGCTCACAGAAAATTGATTTTCCAAAACTATAATTGGATGCTGTCAGAAGACGCTCGCTCAGAGATCATAAATCTTGATTCCAATTGTGTTTGCTCATATCCTGTGACGCCCTTCTTAAAAAAAAATTAGGATTGAAAAAAATTTCAAAGCCTCCCGTATTATAAAACTATAGTTTGGTTCTGTCAAGGTAATCCCAACGATTGCAAATATCGCTTCCAATGGTGGCTGCACAAAATCTTCCAGTTCCCGAAATGTGCCGCTTTCTATGATTGTCCAAAAATTTGAAAAATAGATTTACAAAACCTTTGAAAACTTTTGAAACTCTCAACTGCATTGCGGGTTGCTGCCAATATACTATCAAGATGCTTATTTCTGGCTCTAAAAATGAATGTTAAAATAAACACATTTTTATTTCCGAGATATGGCGTTTTCATGACTTTTCAAATCTTTTGTAAAATTGTAAGATAATTCTAAAAATTTTAAATTGCCGACTCTTTGATGGGTGATTTCAGAGTATTCCCAGCAGTTGCAGACATGGTACCTATCCAAATGATTGCTCAAACTCCTTTAGATTTATCCTGATTTATCTATCAGTTTAATAGAGCCTTAAAATGCGGTACATCTGCAAGATCTTGGTTTGACAAGATAGGTACACTAGTTCTATTTAATGCTGCTGGCGTTAAACATATTGAGTTTTGGCACTATGCGTTTGACTGATTCAATTAGGTCATCAACCATGTTTTGACATGTTATCGACTTTGTGCTCGACTGTATTTCGAGTTTTTAATTGCCTACAACTCGACGTTTCGATTGGTTGTTTTTTTTGGCTTGCGTTCTTCAATAGCTAAATTTCTTTTAAAATTGTACGCGAAAAAGTGCAAACAAAAAACTTGTATGTTTTTGTACACATATTTCAAGCTTCAGATACAATATATGCATATTTTTCAAACCACAAACAAAATTTTACTTAAAACCACCAACTTTAACTAGTGGCTGTCAAAAACTCATGCGGATTGCCTTGTGATACAGTTCGAGAAAACCGTCGTCAGAAACACCATGGACTAATGAGTGTTATTATTGTTCCGAACTTTTAAAAAGTGCGAGGAAACTTTGTTTTTAAGCATTTTTTAAAATTTTCCCACGCAAAAGCAGGTATCAGAAGCAATCATTGGAATGGGCCGAACGATATATCATATTTAAGCCTTTTTAGTCGTGATTCGAACGACCTTAAAAAGTTTTGAAAACTTTTCGAGAAAAACTGCTTCAAGTTTTTGATTTGTGATCTAATTTTGATCTAGTAAGGTGAGTATGCAGGCTTAAATTCATTTATTTCGTCTTGAATAAACTGTGAAATCCTAATCATACTGAAAAAGTTAGGTTTTCAAGTTTTTTAGCGTCATTTTGGGATTCAAATGCTTCAAAAAATATAAGAAAAATGGAAAATTTTCCGACGCTTTTAAAGCTTTTCCGACGTTTTTAAAGCTTTTCCGACGTTTTTAAAGTCATTTTGTTTTTCTAGCCAATTTGCAATTTTTCTTAAAAAATTGTTCTGCAAGTGGCCTAATTTAGTTTGATTGTCGCATTTGCCTTATTTTCTTTTCTGCGTGTTTTTATCACACCACACACCAAAAAACGACAACAATTTGAAGAAAATATATGTATTTTTACTACAAGACTATGGTCGGAACAATCTGTTCTTCTTCCACAGTAACTGGATAGACTTATTTACATTGATGTTTTGAAGTTTGGTCCTTAGAAATTTAAAATTAGACTAAATAATTGACATAATTTGAGTGCTAAACATTTTTGATTGACATAACTTTGATTGCTGGCAGTCTTCTAGCCATTAAAAACTCTAGAAAGCAGCCAAAACATATGGACCGTTTTATTGAGGACGAGATATTTTTATGTTGAGAGCGGCAGCTCTAAATGTTTTTTTTTGAATAAAACATATCTAAAAAGATAAACGAAAAAATATGAGAAAAATTGAGTGTTTTAATGTGAGCCATCATAAAACGTTTCAAGGTAATTTGCTATACTAACTCGATCAGATTTCTCAAACCCTCAAACCAAATAATTTTGTAAGCCGAGCCAACATAAACTGTCCTTGATGTTTTGATTCTTTTGATTCTTGACCATCTGGTATTGACTGAGAAAAACTACATCACCTCAAAATTTAGAAAATTGAAAAATAAATGTTCAAAACTCTCTGCTTTTACTAGTGATCTTTGCCAGTATCCGCTTCTGATGAAATGATGACGCCCAAATCCACTGCATTTGGAATCATTAGTCTGTCATTTGTATTGCAAGGTAAATTGATTCAAATCATAATGCTGAATTCAGAGTTTAAATGGTCATTTTTTTGTTCACCTTTGAGATGAATGTATTAATATTTATAGACTTCTGGAAGCATTAAGTTATGTTAAAATTCGGTAAAATTTTGAAATAGTGGATGAGGACATTTTTTAGTATTGGACATTATATGTTTGTTCAAACAATGAATAACAAAAAAGCATCGGATGTTTTGAGGAAAAATTTATCAGCTTAATAAAAAAAGTAAGCTTTGTTCCGGTTTCCGTTGAGCTATCATGAAATCAATCGGTAGATTTCTTCCTAAGCGTAGATCGTGCCTTGTCCTTGGTCTTTTCGCAATACCTGGTATTTCAATTAATCAATTGACTATTTCATGTAACTTTTTTGCAATTTTGCAATTGTCTAATTCTAAATCTATTTTTCTAAATCTAATATAGTTAAGGTCTTGCTTGTGAATTTTGGTCGCACCAGATGAGTTATGCGCTATTGACTGCACTCATAGAGTAATTTCAGATAAGGTACACCGTCTGCTCGTCACGCTTTCTTATTTTCGGCCGGATAGATTCGTGCAAGTTCTTTGTCTAATACCGATTTTAAACTTACTCTTATATCTCCTAGTCTCAATAAATCTAGTGTATCCTGGTTTATGCGATATTCAAATTGCTCTGGTAGTTTCAGCTTTTACAAATAAGTGTAAATTTTAGTTATGGAATTTGATTGGTTAGTTAAGAATGTTTTATAGAATTAGAGAATTATATTTATAACCAATTATAAATTCTAGTTTAGAACTGGTTCCAATATGATTCGACCGACTCGGCACGAGCATCATCAAACGGTGTCCACTCTGCGACCATGGTGTTATTCGTGTTGTTAGCTGATGTTAATACGGGTGTACAAAATTGGGTTTTGAAGGAGTGTCACATAATTCAAATCTAAAATTATTTTTTCCTTCGGTATGTCAACAAACTTTGTAATTAGAATCCTTTCCGCAGTAAATTTAAAATTTTATTCAATGACATAAAATTTGAAGAAATCTTTCAGCAACTTTAATGATGCTAAACCTACTATTTATACAATAACGACTGATAAAAACAACACAAGTCGTTCTCTCCAAAAAATCTGCAATAAATTAAAACATTTGAATAAAATAATTTATTGGATGAAAACACAAAAATTAGTTGAAACAAAAAATCATCGTTATTTTTAATAATCTGTCGTATCATTTCTTCATCCCAGGTTCATCACCTAAGAAATAACAGCAAATTACACAAAGCTAACATCATCTAAACCTTAATCTTAAATTTTTCACACTTGAAACTTTACCTTAAATTATATCAAGGCATATCCTTGTTTTCTCCTAAATTATCTTAACTTAAAAAACAGATCATCAAGGCTTTTCTTGGATCTTTAAACAGCCACTTAAATTAAATTTCTTTATTTCCTGATCATCAAGGCTTTCCTTGGATTAAACGGAACAATTTTGTTCTGGCGCCCCCAAATTTTAAAAGTATCTTACGACCTCAAACGTCAATTCACTACCCAACTTTATCAAAATTACAGGAATAATAGAAGTTTCGAAAAAACTATCCATTTTAATTAAAATAAACAGTGAAGAACTTCGATTACTCATCCTTCATTTGTTTCCCTTCCTCTTAGATGACCCAGGCTAAAGCACTTAAACTTAGTAAGTCATAAAATAGTATCTAACAATCTACTCGCGTTCTAATTATACCTGAACGTTGTGGATTGATTTACAATTCTCCAACCCTTGAGCACAAATCACAACCCTTAGTAAAATTAGTTTAGTCTATCTTAAATTAGAACTTAGTCACGAGAAAGTAAAAAATCATTCTCACGAATCGATATACTTCTCTCTCCAACCCACCAAAACCACGACAAATTATGACCCAAGATAAGATAACTACACAAAAGGCATAAGAACTAACAGTTTTAAGAAATTAAAAACCTCTAACCCAATTATTGCACCCATCATCCTAAGCTTATGTCAAGAGATAATCTAGGTAACAAAAAAACAATCGTTTTACATAATAGTATAATTAAAAACAAAAGATAGGACCTTTTTATCACACCACCCAGACAAACAATAGGATATATAAGATCAAAACGGCAAACTTGAAAAAAAACAATCATAACAAAACAAGAACAAATTATCAGAAAACGATTTTCAAAACAACGAAACGCAGTCTCAGAATCAGACACAAACACAATACAGGAACTTCAAGAATTAAAAGATTCCATAAACAAAAATAAACCGATCGACTACCATATATGTTTTTCCGGCTCAGAAGCCACAACACCATCATCAATAAAAGAAAAACGCAAAATAAAAAGTCATACACTAACAAACCAATACGTCTATATAATTGGAATCAACCAATAGGACGTATTGAATGTTAAACACTAACAGTCTTACAATATAGAACATGATCGAATAAAACGAAATCTGACAATAACTCGATGTTCCCATTTTTAATAAAACCACTAATCGATCCCTCCAGAGGACAAATACAATTTTGTCATAACTTAACTGTAAATTTATTTGAAAAAGGAATTAGCCCCTGTAAATATGAATTCCCTGAATCACAAATATAGCGAAAAATCCGTGATCATTACCTAAAAAATACATGTATATCACATCACATTATGGTATAGTTACAGTCAAAATCGCAGCACCAAAGCTAAATCACAAAAAAAACCAAATACAAACAGACGATATAGATATAGAATTCTCAAAATTTTTTATAGGCTATATAAAAAATATAACACCAAAATTCATTCAGAGCAAATTGTACATTCACAAACGATGTATTTTCAATTATTCATAGCTATCTATCTATACTAGAAGTGAAAGAAACTTAAGGTGACTCACCAACTCAAACATCCCGACACACAGCTGTAAGACAAGAAATAAGTATTTTCTCAAAATTTTAAATACAATCCGTGAAAATCTCACTAAGAACGATATATCACAGAATGTTAAACACGATCTACAAAAGATACTAGCATGGTTTATAACTGATTAGTTTGCTTTTAATCTTGAACTAATATCACTAGCAAGCAAAAAATTTCAACCACAAAAATCAGACGATGAAACTATATTGACAGACGAAACAAATTATGTTTGGGACCCTGAATGGTGTCATCCGTCCTTTATTAATTTACCAACTGACATATCAAGTCAAGCAACCACCACAACTTCCATTAATAAAGATTATGTTAGAATAACCCCACTTACCATTGATGCAACACCTTTTTACTATAAATCAAAGTTCACCGATAGAGAAGGAAAGAATAGTTTAAATTCTACAATTATTAACCAAGAATATTTAAAGGGAACAAGAATTCTTACACAACAATAAAATCAAACTCCATCACATTTTGTAAATAAAGAAATAATTGAAACAATACCAACAACAACACAACAAATCATTTATCCTATTCACCCAACTTTTACAACTCCAAAAAAATAAAAACACAGTATTTCCACAAACAACTATACAATCGACAGTGAAACCTTCAGTCATTCCAAAATATTCACAGAGGGACTATCAATCATTTAGACCAGTAACAACGTCAAGACAAACAAATAAGCAAAAACATCAAATAGAATTAACTTCTCAGATCATAATTATAATTTTTTCCAAAAATCCAAAACAACAAAACCCCCCAATACGAATAACCAAAACTAATTGCAATCACAAAATCAAAATGTACAACAACAAGCATCTCAATCAGTATTCTTTAACGATCAGCCAAGAGCCACACTAGATCGTAGCGAAAATTATTCATTTTTTCAACAAAATAAAAACAAAGCAAACAAAGATCATACTAGGAGTCAACCACATTACTCAGAAGATGAAGAATATTATTATCAAAATCAACAATTTAACACAAATCATCATCACAAAAAGTGGAACATCGAACAACCAGATCCATTCTATCAACCAGATATTTTCGAACTATATACACGAAACGAACAAAGGCAAACAAGGCGTCACCCAACCTCATATAATAAATTTCAATCACAAAACCCAGTGAATACACAAAATTACCGACCAACTCAAAGGCAAAATGAAAATCCGCTGCCATATTATCTACAACAACATGAAATAACAAAGACTCAACTTTCAAATTTTTCTCAAATACCAAATGCCGCAGAATCACTACAAATGACTATGAATCCATACCTTATGGATGAATCCTCAATGTCTTCAAATATGCCACCAATGTTATTCATAGGAACAGATCCCTAATACTCCGTAGAAGGTTATTTCAATGCAGTCACAGCAAATTTGATTTTAAATATAGGATCTGAACCAGTAAACCTTCAAAATTGGATACATAGACGCACAGATTTAATCCAAACCACACTTGATGGCGCAGTCCAAAAATGGTTTTCAGTTTTACTAAATCAGATTGGAAGTGATTCACACAAGATTTTTCAAAAAAATTCGACTCCGAAAGAAACAAACAACACTAGAGAGTTTTATATAATGAAATGCGTGGAATCCCAAACGAAACAATTAAAAAACTTGTAGTAAGAATTGAAACACTAGTAAGAAAAGCATATTCCCTTAATACGCATGATTATAAGCATACAAAATGACAGAAATATTAATGATGACTCTAACACCTCAATTACGAAAAATAGCAATAAAAAAGAGAGCATCACATCCATCTTCAATAGTGAACCCGATATAGACTTCAGAAAACTAGTAGATAAACTATAGCTGAAATCACTATGAAATTGGAAAAAACAGAAAGTCTAAAATTACATTATGTAAAAAACTTTCAAACCACTACTTCACAATTAAAGAATTTTAATGACTCTGAAACTTACCTAGCTGAAAAAACCCTTTCAGATTATATATCTACGAGATAAACCCGAACTTTAAAGGCAAACCATCATTCCAAAAATGGTGTAACTAATGCCGCAGATACGGACACAGCATTGCTGAATGTAGACAAAACAACAAGATAATCAGAACAAATCACAAAAACATAGACAACCAAATAAATCTTTTTACCAATACATGAAAAAAGACCAAAAACTACCAAATAAAAACATTCATATTAACAATAGTTCAGGAAAACCACTTCCTGTTAACTGTAATGCCTCTAGACAACAATCACTCTACTGATATAACTTTCAAGCAATCGCAGACAAAAAACGAAACGTTTAATGTCTTAGAGAAATATCATCAAATACTACTTAAAGAAAACATGAAAGCAGCCCCAGATATCTCACATTTTTTTCTCACCCGTGTAAAACTCCTAGGACATATTATCGAAGATATTACGATCACTCCATTGAAATCCCGCATAGTCGCAATCATAAAGCTTCAACCTCCATCAAACAAAAAGAAAATCCAAGAATTTCTTGGAATGCTCAATTTCTTAAGTGAATACGTCTAGAAAATGCAACTATTTTTAAGACGATTTTATAAAATTCTCAGACAGCAAAGTAATTTTGAAAGGACGATAGAACATCAAAAAAGATTTGAAGAAATAAAAACACTTCTCACTGATCAAAAATCAAACACACTTCCAGATCCAGATCAGCCATTTTATGCCATGTGCGACGCCTCAAATTTTGGCATCGGCGCAGCATTACTACAATCACACAGTGGAACAAAAAAATGAATCCTATTTCAGCAAATTTAAGACTATTTAAACGAGCTGAACAAAGACTCCCTATGACACTATGACAGAATGCACAGCTATAATATACAATCTCACGGAATGTGATTCTTTAATAATTGGATCAAAACATCCAACAGTTCTCTTCACAGACCATAAACCTATAATTTTTTTTTTTACAAAGAAATCAAATGCAAACCATAGATTTTACAGATTCTAACTAAATTTAAGTAAATTCTCAAACGTATATATATTTTAGACAGCAGTAAAAAATTTTGCACTACCAGACACACTTAGTAGAAACACAACATCTGAATTATTAACAAGAAAAACCACTGTAAAAATACCACAAAATATTAATTTTTTTCTTGCAAAAGATGAAACAACACCAAGACTAGAATGCAAATATGCAGTAAAAACTGACTTTGATCAATACAAAAAATAACAACACTTTCCATTATATCTAAATTGCAAAAATAATCATTACGAAGTAGACTTTTTAGGAAACTCTGCATTTCATCCATTACCATATTCATCGCGGATCAAAAACAACACACAACAAAAACCACTTACACAAAAAATGTACACGACAGATCTATTCCCTTTAAAAAAAAGGAAATTTAACTGATAATATAAATTTATCAGGACCTCCAAATACCGATACAAAATACGCAATAAATCAAGTTTTAACCTCCATGACCCTTTCAATAACATACCTCTCTCAAAGTTAGAAAATGAAAATATCTCTCTACCAAATACAGAGAAATTAACACTTGAATTACTACAAAAATACCAAAATCTTGGTCAGTTCATTAGACAATTAAAATCTTCGCACACTTATAAAACAAAACCCATAAAAGCAGATATCACAATTTTAGGAAACAAAACAGTTCTAAGATTCTTTGAAAAATTCAACAATACATCTATAAATGAAAACACAAATATTTTAGAATATCAAACATCAAAAATAAAAGTACCATGTTTACCACTAAGTATGATACTCCTAGCATTTCACATTTCATATCTCTTAAACACAAAACGACATGCAGGATCAGAAAAAACATACTCAAATTTCATCCAAAATTTTTACTTTATAAACTCACCAATTAGGATTAAAGTATTATGCAATGGTTGCATAACAAACCAATTAAACAAACTATACCTACATAAAAAGCAAATAGCAGAAAAACAAGTTTTTGAAGGAAAAATTTATACTTTACCCACAGAATATCATTCGACACAAAAGGACCACTATCACCCTCTTCGGAAGGAAACTCATATACAAATGGTCATTTGTGACGCATTCACACACTACGCAGCACTTAATCCAGTACCTCATTGTAATGCCTTTTATGCATATACAACGCTTTATGAACATTGGATAGCGAAAATTGGATTACCAGAAATCGTTGTCACAGACAATGGCACCGAGTATATTAATAATGAAATGATTACATTATTCCATCTCTAAAACATCAAACACAAACCATGAACATCTCATGCCCCTTGGACTTACAAGAATACCTCAGATGTATCATAAACGGAAACGATACAAAATATACTGAATGGTCAACAGATGTAAAATTATCCCCATCAGCTTATAATTCACAAATAACAACAACCTTAGGACTCTCACCATATGAAATGGTTGTTAATCAAAAGCCCCGAAAACCAATACTGTTCACAGCAAATTCTTCAAAAGACGCACAAGGCTATTTTCAACCCACAAAAGAATCAATGTGTTTTAATCTATCATTGCATACACACGATGAAGATCATGTTCATCACCCACAACACATACCGAATGGATTTTAAACAGATATAAAAACACAAAGAAACTCATGAAAAAGTAGCCAAAAACTCTTACATTCACAAAATATTCATTCTCAAATGAATTCAAGATTCACACGAGCTACAGATTTAAAAATTGGAACATTTGTTTTAATCTTAAACTTTTTAATACAAAAAGGAAAATCTAAAAAAATACAACCAATCCCAAAAGGACCATTTCAAATTATTGAAAAACCCAATGATGTAACAGATAAACTTATTGACTCAAATTTTTTGACACAGAAATAATCTTTTAGCATGCTATCCAAAAGAATACGCCCTTCGCGAACTAACACAATTATACTCCTTTACAGGACTTAAAATCGTCCACAAAAAATCAGATAATAATCAAAAGGGAACAATTGGTACAAATTGTCTACCACAAATCTTAGAAACAAAAGATACTCGACAAAAATCCCAAAAATTAAAAAATAAAAAATTACCTCAAAAACCAAGAAAAAACCGAAAAATAGAAAAAAAACTTTACCACAGGAAATCAAAGAAACCTCTCAAGACCGACAATCATCACGATTTCGAACTTAACCACGAAAAGATTACAAAACTTTCATTCCACAGTCTAAAACATTAAAGAAAGGTGAATTTCAAATACCTCTTTCAAATTAATTAATATTTTTAAACTTTCAGAAACATAGCAAATATTTTTTTCTTTTCAATATTCATGCTGACACCCTTGAACAACTAGTTCAACTTTAGCCAATCAGAAGCTATCTAAACATCACCTCTTTCTGACACCACTTCTTTAGCCGACACTTTGGACACGCTCATATTTGTCAATCGGAATGAACAAATTCTAAATATTACTACCCTCCTCTATCAATTGGTACAAAAATCAACAATATTGTTCCAATTTACACTCCAAAATTCCCTTGAGGAAAAATATTAAATTAGCCTAAAGAAAAATTAAGACACGATCCTTTAGCCTGAAGTACGAAAAACTCCTAAAAACCCCGATCATCCAAAAAAAATGAAAACAAAATCAGGAAACTCTTAGACCTTCAGACTTCTCTTCACCAAAAATTGACCATATTCAGCCCACTTATCAAAATCCAATAAACAATTCGACCACACTCAAATTTTACCTCAATAAAAAAATTAATTAGGCAAGAACGAATCATTTCTCAGATGATTCTTTCCGAATCAGTCAGTCGTCTAAACTTACAATTTCAAAACTTTTTTCAATCATATTAATCTTTTTCAATACATCATATTTTTCATTACAGATACCTTCGAATTATTTCTCTTTCTCTTTGTAATTTTTTGCACTTTTTTCATAATTTTCTATTCACTCCACAAAACCTACCTCAACTTTGCATAAATCCATGACCACCTCCTCAGGTACGATATTTTAACAAATATCCAAATATTAAGAAAACTCTTCGACCAGAAAGATATTTTTTCTTCTTTTAGTAAAATTTTTTACATTTCTGATTTTCCTAATTTTGACAAAATGCAAATCTCTGAAAAAGGAAAGAATAATCTCTGCAAATTGCTAATCAACAACCCATACAACAGTCCCCACCGAGAACAACATCGCAGGAATCTCCGCTAACACCAACATCCAGTCAGACAAACCATCCTAAATCATCAACACGTTTTTCATTTGAAGAAAATCTATATACATTTGAAGAAAGACATTCACTATTATCAGAACCTTTAGAACCTGTAGTTCGCCACGCATCCCTAAGCAAACCACAATACAAACCAATACATAATATATACCCTTCCCTTCAACAAGACCTAAATAGAAGAAGACACTCAAGTCAAAATCAAAATACATCCACAAAAATTAGACAAATCAAACATCCGAGACGGAATAGAAATTTTAAAACTCCCAGAGTTCATTTTAACATACCTTCATCACCAACTCAAAATCCTTTAGATCTTTCCAGCAGTACAATCCAAAGTGCCCCCACCATTACAATCTAGCTGACAACAAAACACTCCAATCATACCATCGGACTACTTAGAATCAACCCCCACATCCGAACAAATTCGTGAAAATTACTTTAACCCTCCAACTTCAACACGACAACTCCCACATTGGATGACACAAGCTTTCACTCAAAGACACTTGGATACATTACGTTAAATGTATTTTTAAATAATTTTTCTCATTCAAACCCTACCCCTTTTACATTTTCAGGAACAACAAATCATAAAAACCCTTCACCCCGAACAGGACCCCAAGATTTATTAGTCACACTCTATGATTGTGCAGAAAATGAACAAAAAACACTACATAAATACGCCATAAATCAAATAACTCAATGCGAATCTGAACCACATAAAATAGAAACAACAAACATAGTAGCGACACTTTATTCAAAAGTTATAGCTACAACATTAACAGGATACAAGTTTAAAGCAACATTCTCAGAGAAAAAAGTACATTGTTCTCAAGTCTCAAATGGAAACAAAAAAGACTTGATCAGGAATCTTTCTATCAAGGTAATATCAAAAAAATTTTACATCTTAGCCCTAAAGATTGTAGGAACGAACTTAATCGATTAAAATTGACAACAAATAAAGGCACAAATCGAAATTTAGTAATTTTTCAAGTTTTTCCTGACTCTGCACATCAGGCGGAAATTAAAAGATACCAATGTCATTTAAAATTAGATGACAAATACCCATTACACTGCACGTGGAGGATTAACACATGATCTCCATGATAAAAATACGATGCCACACATTGGAATTAACAACACTTCTAATTGCAAAGCTGACACAAAAAACAAAGGATACCAAGAAATTATGTTTTTTGATTGGAAGACCCAACTACAAATAGTACAATTAACACGAGTTTTAAAAGATGACACTATAATTTATCAAGGAATCCGATTACTTTGTAAAAATGACCAAGGATATTGCGATCCAACAACAAGAACACAAGCAACAATTGTTTGGGACACCGCAGAAACATGTACCGTAAATCAAGTTGCAAAAATACACGCAAGAATGATTAATTTTCATCAAAAATACTTTTTGAATCCATCCCTTATGATGAAATAAACTCTGAAAAAATCAGACAAAACAATCAACGTTTCAAAAATTATTTAAAAAAATAGAAAACAAAATAATACATTTTCACATATACCCAGCAACAGAACTCGCTTGCAATATAACACTCCACTTTATAAAACAAAGTACTCAGAAATCCTTGTAGAATACGAAAAAAAGTTTCGACATGAACACAGGAAATCTAATAATTATACCAGATCTAACGCATCACATTTCCAAAAACGATGAAAATTCATACATCCCAGTAACGTTCCTAAAATGCAGAAAGAACTGGTGGGAAACTTAGACCACAAGGCAAAATGAGTACATGCTTACAAGAACAACCACATATGAACACAACTTACCTAGATGCAATTCACTATGACATCCACTTAGACATGAAATTAGATTATACAATAAGCAGAATTTTTCAAGAAATGTCACTATCATAACTAGAAACGCTTCATCATTTATGTGAACTTGAACGAACACAAATCCTAAAATCACTTGCACTTGTAGTATTAACAACATCTTATGCAGGATACTTGTTGTCAGTAAATAGATCAAATTTTATTGACTAAGAAGGAAATATTTTATGGTATTACACATGTACGAAAAAAGTATCAGCTTTATATGTATTTGTAGATAAAAGATGTCACAAGAATCCCTATATTCTACAAAAATAAAGTAAGTTTTGTTGACACGCTTTCTAGAAGAGCATTTTTTTGAGATACAGCCGTCCCATGGGTATCTGAAATTAGCCACAATGTTGTACAATTAAATCCCGATGAAGATAAATATTATATTCTCACACCATACCCAACACTTATGCCACCATTAAAGGAACTTTCACCAGAAAGTTTGAAAGCTATTGCTAGAAATCCAAATATAGATCTATAATCAATAGGTATATACTCCAGATCAGATATACAACATCACATAACAATTTCAAGAACTCCCCACAAAAGTGGACACAATACAAAGACAATCCATCGACCAAATTTTACGAAAACTTGTAGAAACCGCAGGATTTTCAGACATCTACACACAAGGCTACAGTGGATACTTTAAAGATGAAAAATTACAATTATTTATTTGGTGAAAAACAACGTCCACAAGATATTTCCCCTATCAATATCTTTAGTTTTGGAAATTTAAAAAATGAACTACTCGCCTTTCTAGGATGGCCCTACTACATCTTAGAAAGATTAACTATATCATACGCAATGTTTAAATTTTTTGGAATTCTTTTCCCATTATTGACAGAAATCTTAAATACATTCGCAATACACATACAAGTAAGCAAACAAGCAAGTGTAGCACTTTTATTATTCGTAGGATTTTTTGGAGTATTTTCGACCTCAATTAACAAAATTCTTCTAGAAGCTCAAATAAATGAAAACAACAAAAAACTATCAACCACACCAAATGCACATGATACTTCACACGACAACAAAAATACAACACCTACTGCGCCACAAAACACGTAATAACCATCCGCAATCTATAGTACCACGAAACTATAGAAATATAACCGTAACAGAGCAAATCTCTAAAAGTCATAGCTACCCACAAAGTTCAGTTATTCACATAATAGCCCATCAACCGAATATAGAAGAAACATATGGACAAATCATAGACCAGCCACATGCCACTAACTTCCGTTCTTAGAACAAACATCTTTTTATCCCACGATGAGCCGCCAGACTGGGTCCCTCAACCGTTCCCTTTCATACCCATCCAACCTTCAACGTCACTCCCAAGTCTTACCATTTTTTGATTTCCCTCCCTACCCTGAACCATTATATACTAACAATTCACCAAGCATGGACTCAGACAATACTTCAACGAACACAGTTTTTCACACCATTTCACAATTTAAAAACTGTGATATTGAAACCCCCGATGAATTTGCAGACTCTGAACCTAACCCATCCACCTTTTCCCAACCACCTTTTCAACCCATTCATACCCAAGTCCCCGATGAACTTTCCTCAGTCCCTTCCTCCTACACTGATGCAACACCAATCTACTCACCAATGACCATCGACCCAACTGATCACTCTCGCCCCGTCGATACTCAACTTGAAAACGAATTAGATAACTTCATAACCCTTCAACAATTACTACAACACCCTAACACACTAACCATTCATCACCTTCCTCAGACCATGACATCCTGAGAATCCTCCAACTCCCCATCCACTACTGGAGAAACCCGAGCCCACCGAGTATTTAAACAAAAACTCCCCAATACTCCATTCCCCCCTAATCTCCGACCAGCACAGACCTTCATGGATCATCCACTTCAAACTAACACAAGAGAATTTCTCCAAGTAAGCTTACCATTTTTTCCAAAATATACTTATTATCACTCAAATCCTAACAACGACCAACCAAATTATGTTAACGAAAATGCAATATTTTCTACACTTTCATGGACCTCATACTATCACTTCAGTAACCCATTATCACTCCCACTATATAATAATCCAGATGACAACAAATTATGTCAAACTAGGCTATATCATCTCAATACAGCACTTCACGAAAAACAGTTCACAACTATCGGATTAAACCAAAGACTAAATAGATTCACTGCACGAAAAGCTAATAGATTTTCAATTAACCATTATAATCACGCTATTGAACTACCCAATGAAGACATCTTTTCAAATGACGACACTAACGCTAAACCCCAACTAACCGAGACATTTTTCATCAAATGCTCATATGTATTTACTATCAACTGCCTGAATAAAAAAATAAGACCACATAATATCCGCAGCACTTCGCGACACAAAAGCTTAAGACTCTTATTTCAGTAATTTTAATCACTTTTCATTAACCTTTAATTTGCTAACACCCAAAGAACGTGACTTACACTGCTCACATCAAATTATGTTACGCACAAAACAAACTCACACATACACTTACTATAAATTCATACAACACCATTACACAACTAATACACCATCACGAAACCCACACCATCGTTTTCAATTTATTAACTCCAAATACACTTCACCGTTTTTCTTAAACTTCACATATTGTAACAAAGACACTAACATACAAGGAATCCTTAGAAACTACAACCCTATCAGACAAATGTAAATATTCTGCCCACTAACCCGAAATTTTAGTATGAATGAATCCCGTCCACTAATTGTCCCTCACGATTATATACCGCCCGTTGAAATCCCAATCCTAGAATACATACATAACACCAAAAATAATAATAATTTTATGATCTAATCCAAAACACACTGCATGAATTCTCACCAAGTAGTGAAGAGCACAAGATCATCAAAGCACTTGAACTGCTTTGGCCACTACTGCAAACTAAATATATCACCCGCTTACTTGCTAAACTTCTAACAACTTCAGACGTCATTCACGATATTTTTCCAAATGGGCTTTTGCTGATTATTAGGTAAGTATAATTAGGAAATTTCTTTAATAATTTCAAAACACAACTAACCATTCTTATAAATGTTTCTCTTCTTTTAGATATCATCACACCATCATGTAAAACAAACAAAAAACAAATAAAAATTGAAAAGTTCTTTCTTAAAAATTCAAAACTCGTATTAACAAATTGCAGTAAAATTTCTCACAAATATCAGCAAATTAACAATTGATCCCCAATGCAAAAAATTTCTTTTTACCAAGAGGTAAATTCATAAATTAAAAATTTCCTCAAAAGCAGTAAAATTAGATTTCAACGCAGTAAAATAATAAAAAGTCGCAGATAAATTCATACAAGCACTACACTTTTTACAAGACGCTTCTTTTATAGAATTTGAATTTGAATCATTCACTCGCCCATAAATTCTTTCCACAATCGCACAGCACGCCCACGAAGAATTGTTTAAAAGATAAGTTCTAAGTTTTAACTTTCACTGGTAACAACTCTAACAAGTGTTCAAAAGTTTCCTTCAACCCGGTTGGAAGGAATTATATAACAAACTACAATAACCAATGCAGCTTACTAACGTCACAAAACCACAAACTTATAGCATGACTAAGAAAGAAAAACCCGCGGTACCCAAACCAGACTAAAACCAGATAAAAACTGGATATCTTATTCTTTGAAGACTACTTTGAAGTCTTACCACAAGCGATTAAAACACAAGAAAGTCAAAAGACAAAACCAATCAAAAGATTCGATTTTTGAGAAAAGGACACACCAAAAACAAAAAAGAGAAAAACCAGTAACAAAAACGAAACAAAAGGTTGAACACAAAAAAAAAGACTCTGCACAAAAAGACCTCAAAATTATAACCCACTCTTGGCCTCACCAACCAAAAGGACGTCCTGAGCATGCTCTATGGCCGCCGTAACCCACGCTTTGTGACCCACACTCTATTTTTGCCTAGAGTTGCTCTAGGGTGAGCGAATCTTTAAAAATAACCAAGCTAATATAAAAACGCTTTTGCGATAACTATTAATAAAAATCATAAGTAAAAGTAAAATTAAAAAAGAAATTTATATATGTAAAAGATAAATGCAGTATGTATAGATTTCGTGAAGCACTAAAGACGAGCAGCAAAGGAGACGACAACCTAATCACATTCCAACTTCGGATTGGCAAATCTATTTGATTTGCTGCCTAAAATTACTACCTCAAAGGATTTAGGGTATGGACTCAACATCGCAGCAAAGAAAACCATTGAACCAGACCAATGGTAATCTTGATGTTGACGACACGTACAGATCCTAGTCACATGGTACTTCACACGTAAAAGTCAAACTTCACCCTGCACGCAGTCTCGCTCCAAACTTAACGAAATCGATACATCATTGCATCGATCAAAAGTCTTGACACAATCACACAAGACTACCAAGATCATCGACACCCATCTAGAAGACACGAACATAACCATCTTCATTCGTAAAATACAAACAGCCACACTTCTCCTTTCTCCAAGAAGTCAATGCTCGCAACTTCAAAAAGAAACTACATTACCCGTCCTTCAACATTTAAAAACTAAAAACTCTCTAAACCCGGGATGGGTGGAACCAGTTCTTAACTAGAAATTATTATTCGTTATAAATATAATTCTCTAATTCTATAAAATATTCTTAACCAATCATATTCCATAACTAACATTTACACTTATTTGTAAGTGCTGAAACTACTTGTAGTTTCAGCACCAGAGCAATTTAATTAAAACTTAGAATACAGTTGTTCTCCTCCGGAAACTAACTCGCATAAACCAGGATACACTAGATCTATTGAGACTAGGAGATATAAGAGTAAGATTAAGTTCGGTATTAGACAAAGAACTTGCACGAATCTATCGGGCCGAAAATAAGATAGCGTGACGAGCAGTCGGTGTACCTTATCTGAAATTACTCTATGAGCACAGTCAAAAGCACATTACTCATTATCAAGTCTGGGTTGACACGGTCGAAATATATCATTTTTTGATCGAGTCGGTCGAAACATAAATCGCAAACCTTGGCCCGGGAGGCATAATTAGCCCTCTGTTCCCAATTATCACAACTTGGTTACGCTCATAGACAGTAACTAACCTAGTCAAGCTCAAGGACGAACAAGAGGAAACGCAAATCCCAACAAGCATGACCGGATAGCACCCGATTCGAGATTTTTCACCTAATTTGAAGCAAGATTTGAGCGGTTTGAGCGTTTTTTTAGACAATTACGCTCAAAATCTTACTTCAAAATGAGCGGTTTGAGCGGTTTTTAAACGGTTTATCTAAAAAAACCGCTCAAAAACCGCGCAAGATTTGAACGATTTTAAGCGGTTTATCCAAAAAACCGCTCAAAAACCGCGCAATATTTGAGCGATTTATCTAGAAAAACCGCTCAAAAACCGCGCAAGATTTTTTTTGTAGATAAACCGTCCAAAAACCGCTCATTTTGAAGCATTATTTTGAGCGTAATCGTCTAAAAAACCGCTCAAACCGCTTAAATCTTACTTGAGTTGAGAACGGTTCAGCACATGTTTTAAATTCCCGTGTTGACCAAAAATGCTTGTCCTACAATTTCCATATATGAAAAAATGCTTATCCTATAAATTCCCACAGTTTCATAGACTGAGAAAATTGTTTAAAAAAAATTCTAGAATAAGCTTTTTATATGGAAATTGTATGATAACCCTTTTTTTCCAAAAAAAAATAAACGTAGTTATTTTTCATCACCAGACTGCTTTATTTGGTTCAAACAGCCGGAGAAAGTAGATTGAATCTTTTTTCAATGGTTTTTTGAAATTGTATGAAAATTGTATGACTAGCATTTTTCCATACATTTGATGTAGGCAATTGTATGATAAGCATTTTCGGTGTGGGGAAATGTAAGATAAAAATTTTCGGTTTGTGGAGGTCAACCCGGGTTGCAGATGCTATTTTAACTGCATCTTAGCGTCACATTACCTTTCCAGGCCTTTTTGTTGGTTTTAATCAGTTTTCTTTATAAGACCGCTCAAAAACCGCTTAAAAACCGCTCAAATCTTGCTTGAAAAACCGTTCAAAAATTACCGGAGGAAATGAGCGGTTTTTGAGCGGTTTTTTAAGCAAGATTTGAGCGGTTTGAGCGGTTTTTCCAAAAAAAAAAAATCCCCCAAACCATTCAAACCGCTCAAATCTTGCGGGAAAACCGCTCAAACCGCTCATGTCTTGAGCGGTTTTTGAGCGGGATCTCGACCCGGGAAACCATCTAAGCGCAGGAGACAGGAGGACAGTGAATGCCGTGAAATAATATCAAAAAACGAGGCGTGTGGCATTCGAAGCACTCAA
This sequence comes from Symsagittifera roscoffensis, assembly GCF_963678635.1. Taxonomy (NCBI): domain Eukaryota; kingdom Metazoa; phylum Xenacoelomorpha; order Acoela; family Convolutidae; genus Symsagittifera; species Symsagittifera roscoffensis. Next base: position 56,392,263 of record NC_087068.1, on the reverse strand, counting down.
AAACCACACAAAAGCAAATCTTCACTGCAAAGTGTACACCAACAGTTTAGCGAAAAAGTAACTTCAAGCTTGGGTATGGAACGGATCTGTTAACAGCGATTGCGATGTTTCGATTTAAACAATGGCGCAAGAAGAGTTCCCATGATAAGAGACAGGTAGAATCAAGACGATCTAAATCAGCCCCCCCCCCTCCCCCAATTAATAGAAACAGCCGTTTTAATAACAAAGATAGAAACTCAGTTTTTTTTCCTTGAATTCCACAATTCTACTTTTTGAACTGTAGAATAAAATGTTTTTTTTTCCTGTGGAATCCAAATCAAGCAAACCTTAATTCCAAAAGGTCTCCAAAATCCGCATTGTAACACTGGATTCCAAATTCTTGCTCGATAGCCAAAGCTCAGATTAAGCGCCTTGTGCTTAAACATTTGATTCGATTCCAACAGTATTCCGACTGCAAAGGATTTTGATATGTTGAGAATTCAGCCCAAATTATGCGGATTTTAAGGGCAATATGCGCGGAATGCAAACAATTACCAAAGTATCTGAGCTTGGAGTCGTAATGGGGAAAGAGTAGGCTTGATAAAGGTTTACAAAATTAGTAACTGAAACTAGAGTTTTTTGTATCCTGAATTGTTTTGCACGCCTAAAATTGTACTAGTGCCCAATTATATGATCGGTGCAATATGACCTTGTGAGGTAATTGGATGTCTATCAACCTGACAATCATATTGTCAAACATTTTTTGACCGTGACGGCAGCGTTAGTTTCGCCTAATTTGATTGTGTTGAAAGATTTTCTGGCACATGAGAACAATCTCCGCCCCCAGGTAGACCAACCTTTTTTTCAGAGAAAATTTCAAACAGTAAGGTTTGCATGAGATTGTTCACTTGGTCCGATTTTCTGGTGTTAAGTTTGTTCATACTTGTACTGGAAGTCATTTTAAGAGGACCGGTTTTTTCGCAGACCAACGTCGTATTTTTTTGACTTGGTTGGATTTCAATTTTTTGTTTATTGAGTTCTTCTTTTTTTTTACTTCAATGAACTCTTCATTTTTTGTTTAGCCGTTATCTTAACAGTTTCTTCTGGAAAGAAAAAACCCACCGATCATAATCAAGAATCACTCGGATTTTTGATGCCAGATCGGCTAAATCCACTTGGGCTGAAATGTCAACAGTTCAGGTACAGTAAAACATGCTCTTAGCTTCAGCTTAAGATATTCAAAAATGTACAAATTCAATACAATTTAATTGGACCAAGTGAACAATCTTCCCCTTAAATCAATTTAGGAAGATAGTTCACTTGGTTGACAGTAATATTTTTCAGCCAATCAGATTTGAGCACATTACATGCAGGCCTTTAGTGCTTAAACTTCAAATTAACTTTAGGGGGAAATTGCGGATTTTCAAAAAAAATTAGAAAAATTTGTCGACCAAATTGATTTTCCGAGCTCTCCCAAAGCACTACCAAGACTCTGCTTTGGCAAAAGTTTCTGCGCCCCAGGCAAAATTTTGAAAAAAAACAGGCCGACAGAGGCGTTTTGAGGCACTTTTTGGAAAGTTTTGTATATGTTGGCGCCATGTTGTATAATTAGTATATGTTGGCGCCACTGACGCCTTAAAAAAATTTTAGGGCCCGTCATTAAAAATCCGATACCTCAAAATATTACAAAGGGGGACCCTTTGGGTCGGCAGGGGGGTCGAATTCCCGAGGGCGAGGGGTGTCCATCTTATTCCGCCCCTAAAATTTTCCCTGTTTAATATCGGAGCACCCCCATTTTAACCAGAGCATGAGCAGTAAATGAGTAGGTTTGTATCATATATTTAATATATTTTTGCATTCGCGTTCTGTGTAGGTTTGCCCTAAAACTCAAAAAATAAGTTCAGCACATATTTTGAAAAGTTAAATAAAAGTTAAATGCTTCCTGTACTCAAGAGCGTCAATTCTTTACAATTTTGCAAAAATGTAGAAGAAAACTTTTTTCTTTTATTTGTTCTATTATTTTCTAAATGTTCATTTTTTTCAGTCAATATTTTTGTGTTATGGGCTTCTGGACTAAACGCACTGATATTCAGAGACAACCAGAGACGGAAGACCTCGTTTTGTTTGAACAGATGGTGCGAGAGAAGTTCGCCGACTTCAACTGGTTTTCGTTTAACGAACAAGACGCCAAAAACGGTAGTCGAATGAAATATGCTCTTATTTTTCAAAAAATTTATATTCCATTTCTGTTGCAATTAAGCAAACTTAAGATCATAGTATAAGTGAGTAACGTGGTCGCTATTTTGATCAATAGAAACATATCAATCAAACATTAAATTAGAACTCTCTGTAAATATATTCATTACGAGGCCAAATTATGAAATTTACGGATTGTAAGCGGATTTCTGAATAAGCTGAAAACTGATTCCGCAACATTGCATTTTTTTCTATCTTTTTGTTGTTTTGGGCTCCACAAACAAAGAGTTAAAACACTGTTTGACTCAAATTTTTTGGAGCCCGTTTTCATAAGGGGAATCCGCTAAAAAAGAATTCCTTTCACAATTACATTTAAACAGTGCACTTTTGCAGCACTTATTTAATTTCGCGGAATCCAGAACAAACTGCTACATTCGCACGTAGCGGAAGCCGCGACGCTACTAATTTGCAGACAAAACTTAATCTTCAAGACGGTTGGGTGCAGAATCGGAAAATTTGTTAGTGGAATACACTCACTCTTGAGAACTTGCTTGAACATTTGTCTTAGATTCCAGCGACCAAGGCAACTGTGCGCCTATCTAACATGCACAGTTCGGCCTCATAATGGTTCAGACTTTTTAAAATAATTTTATGTGTATGTAAAACAAAAGACTTGACTCGTAATGAAAACTATTTGATTGGGTAATAAACATTATGGTATTAAAAATAACCTAATTCAATTTATCGCTGAAAAAAGATCTTCCACAAAAGTGAAAATTAAACTTGCATCCACAATTGAAACCATTTTTTGGATCCAACTTTTGAAGATAGTGACAAAATTTTGTGCTTGATGTGATTTTCTTAAGAATCAAAATGTTCTAAAACAACAGTTTATGATGAAATTTTTAATACCATTAGAAAGGTATCGATATTTAGAGCTAGTTCAAGAAAATTATCACTGATTTTTTTTCTTGTAAAAATATGGGGTTTTGAAAATTGCCAATTGGCTAAATTGTATTTATCGCACTATACATCTCGAACAGAAATTTTCCCAAGTTGAGTAGAGACAAAATTTTTGGTTTTGTTGCTATGTTACTAACGCTTAAACTTTAGGTTTATATTTCACTTTAGATTTATATTTCACTTCTATTTCACTTTAGATTTATATTTCACGTGTGAGGAAATGGTTTTTTCTCAAAATTGTTCAAAAAATATTTAAATTACTTATTTTTTTTATTTTTAATGTTTTGTTGAATTATTTTGAAATCTAAATTACCTCCTACGACGTTAAATGCTAGATAAAACACTGAGGTTTTTTCCCTTTTGTTGTAAGAACAATGTTTTTTGAAGTTTGATCTCAAACTTTTTGATTTTAGTCGACAAAATTTTCGACAAAAAGCCTAAGAACCCGAGACAAGAAAGTATTACATGCTATTTAGTTTGCCAACTAGCCTTGTTTGAAGCTTTAGAACGCTTTCAGGTTTGCAAAATTCACAAAATTTACTTGATTTTGTGTAAGTTAAGAAACAAGCAGCTTTGACAGGCTGGTGTCAGTTTGAAATAGTGGAGTGCATACCCGCTGGCCCACATAGTTTTTTTGTCGACTGGACCCGAGGGAGCAGATTCTTTTTGAGAGTGTTCTGAACAAAAATGAAACTTCAGAATAAATATATTCCTCGCATTCTCCGAAAATTTTGCTGGTGTCAAGGTAAAACCTTGTATGTTGCGACTTCCTTTCAAGCTATTTGGACTAGTATTTGCTTTTAAAAAAGCATGTTTTTTTGAGTTGTGAAAAATGTAAGTTCAATATCGTAAATTCACTGAATTTAGACTGACTTGTTTTAGTCTTAACGGTTAACAACGATAACTCAAAACACAACAGACTTAACTAAGATTGGCAGGTATTAATTAATTGGTAGCCGCACCAAACACATGGCTAAACCAATGGCGCCAACAACGTAATATATATAGTGAGATACTAGGAATAATATATATATGACATTCCCTCAACAATCATTTTTTTAAACAAAAGTTTTAAAAATTATCCGACGGAGAAATGTTTGAGTTTTGGACCCGCAGTAGTCCACCCTCTCCCTGGGCATAAGTTTTAGTTTAAATAGTTTTCTTTAGTTTTCTTTTTCACTCCATCTTTCAAGTGTATCTTCTTGCTTAATTCGTGTCCCGCTCTCTGTCTTCCCCTCCTTTGGTTGTTCTCGCTTTCAATATACTGTCTATCATAACCCTGCCAAATTTGGATACCGCCGTCCGTTTCCTGGTACTTTTCCTTGATCCTGTCCCATCTTGGTCTTCTGATTCCTGACAAGAATATGATACGAGGCGTAAACGTCGCCCTCGCTCCCCTTTCTTTTTAGGCTGTTTTTCTCCTTGTCCTTCGTTACTCAAATTCGGGGCACTTCCCCCTTGTTCGGTGCTCATGGTTTGGACCTCCGTGTCCACCCCCTTGGATGTTGGAACTCCGCTTCCTTCGGATAAGTTGGGTCTTCCCGCTACGTTTTCTACATCTTTAGGCACCTTTGGTGCATTCTCTTCCACGTTCCGATCGGGTGCTGTTGTTGGGTTCCCTGCATATTTTGAAATTGTTATCGGCTCGTACTCCGAATCCGAGTCTGCCTCCTCCACTGGTGAAATTTCTCGCGTTCTGATTTCGGCCTTACTCTGTGTGCTTGTACCCGCCGCCTGTTCGTTTAGTGCTCGCTTCAATTCCGCCCGACGTTTCAGCGCACTCATGGCTGGGGGTGGTAGCGTTAGTTTGCTCGCAGTATTTGGCGCGTTGGTCTTGATGACTATCTCAGCAACCCCATTTTTCCTAAGTACAGGCCATTTGCTAGAGTTAGAGTGTGCTTAGATTCGCTAACTACTTTTTGGTTTATGGGTCTATACCTTTTATTGCTGTCCTTAAGTCGTTGGAACAAAAGCTCGGTCCGTTTACTTGGCTGTTTGGACTTGCCCCCCAAGGCCTGTTTCCCGTCAACCATTGGTGTTCCATCCGCCGCCGAAACTAGTTGATTCTGTTCCAGTCGTCTAGGGTGGTTCATGTGATCGACATCAAACTCAACGTCGGATCGTTCCTCCCAATCCGTTGCCATGGGTTGGGGAATTTTCTGATTTCTTAGGTCAGTAGAATCTAAATAGGCAGATTTTTGTTTCAACACTCTGGCCCAATTTAGGTTTTGCAGGGTTGGCTTTTTCGTAAGATTTCGAAGGACCGTATTTGCTTCCCTGCCGTGATGAGCTTCAAACGGCGATATTTTGAGAGTAGCATTCGGAGCAAATCTTAGAGCACTCAAGGCTCGTTCTATCATTGATTCTAAATTTCCGCTATCTTTTTCTTTTGCGTAAGTTAGGACAAAGTTTTTCATGCTGCCAATGGTACGTTCAACACATCCGGTTGCACGATGATCATTCACGGGTGAATAAATTATTTCTATTCCTTCGGAATTTCAAAATGATTTAACTGCATTCGATGTGAAACTTGATCCTTGGACCATAAAAATTTTCCTAGGGACACCATGTTGAGATATGTATTGTTTAATGAACTTAAGGACCTTATCGCTTTTATTATTCCCGCAGATCATTGCAGAGGGCCAGCGTGAGAATCGATCGACCGCTACCAAAACATATTTACTCGATTCATTTAAGTATCTAATCGGACCCCAAAAATCTAGCTGTAGACATTCATTCGGCTCCCGTGGTTCATATACTTTCCCAACGTCACCTTTAGCGCATAATGGTTTAAGGCTTTTACCTGCGTCCGTGCATTCCTTGCACCCATCCGCAGCTGCAACTTAATTCCGGTGGAGATAGGGAAACCAGACATCCCTCGCAGCCTCGAACATATTCGAGCGCCCGTGGTGAAAAGAATGTAGGCGATTGACTACAGCCTTTCTGAGTGGTATGGGGATGACGAGTCGTTCGTCCATCCACAGGCAATTTTCCCGCACGTGGAAATCATGTGTGTGCTGTCCGAGGTAGGCACCCATTGCTCTGACCTTCTTTTCCAATTCCGGGTCCTTACTCTCCACCAGTTCTTTTATCGCACGCATCTGAGGGTCCCCTTTATAATTTGCTTCAACTAGCTTTAGGTTGAATAGTTCTGGCAGTGCACTGCTTTTTCGGATGATCTTACAGTCCCGGGGAATCACTGACATGATTACATTTCCTCCTGCTGGGTATGCCGCCGGAAAGAGTTCGCCTCCGAATGCCGAAGGAATGGAGATTACCGTGTTGCATCGGATGTCCATAGTGTGATGTGTCTCCGCCTCCAGTCGTGCGTCTACTATCTCCACCTCGCTGCTACTGCCGCTTGTGATTTCTGGATGTTTCAACAAAAATTTATTTAGTTTCTTCAAATTAAGTGATGTCATTGTAGAGGTATTTGTTTTGATAGATCGATAACTTGTTTTGTTAAAAAGAGGACTACTGTTTACTGTGGAATTAATATCAGACTCATGTAGTTTACATTCAGTAATTGACTTTACTACTTTTGCGCCCTCCCGGTCAGTACACTCAGCTATTCGTTTTACTGGCTTCTGATTGGTTGGCCGACGGTCACGCGTTTTGACGCCCTCTTCCGATGGAAAGTTAATTCTATCGTTTCCAACTTGTATATCTTTAGCTGAAACAACTGATTTCCTTGATGCTTTAATAATCCCTATTTTGGTGTCAATATAACCGAGTGAATTGGTAATTGACTGCAATTTAGCAACTGTGAAGGTGTTATCATAACGACTAACTCTTGTTGCTTCCCCCACCGGATGCCTTGATAGATAATCCGCCAGGCCAATTTTAGCCCCAGGCATATGTTCAATGACAAAATCAAAGGGAATAATTCTATCGATCCAACGAGTCAACCGACTGAACATAGTTTTGTTTTTCTTATTGTTTCCATTCAATAATGATACCAAAGCCTTGTGATCTGTCACTACAGTAAATTGCCGCCCGAAAATATAATTTCTAAAATATTCGGAACCCCAAACTACGGCCAGCATTTCTAGCTCATTTGTCGAATATTTCTTTTCGGCCGCATTTAGAAAACGGGACGCAAATGATATAGGTCGCCAACCCTCGGCGCCTAGTTGTTCGAGTACAGCCCCCAAACCATTATGGCTTGCGTCGCACACGATACGTATGTCCTTAGCACATCAAAATGCTTAAGTTCGACTATGTTCGCGACTTGTTTTTTAAGCAATTCGAACACTGTTTGGAAGTCAGTTGTCCATAGGAATTCGTTTTTCTTACTAAGCAGCGGACGTAGGGGCGCCGAAGTTTCTGCCAACGCAAGCAAATATTTGTGAAGGCTATGGATTGACCCCATGAACGAATTCAATTGTGAGAGCGTTTTTGGGGCAGCTAATTTGTCAATCGGATCTGTTTTCCGCACCAGTGGTGTAATCCCTGATTTTGTAATCCGGTGGCCTAACCATTCGCAAGTATTCTTCGCAAATTGACATTTTTCTAGTTTCAAAGCCATATTTTCTCTATCTAATTTCGCCAAAATCTTCTCCACCAGGGCAATATGTTCGATTTTGGTACCTTTTGAAATCACTAATATATCATCAATGAAAGCATGCGCACACGGAAATTCAGCCAGAATGGCATCCATGACCCGTTGAATTTCCGCCGGCATGGTTGTCAATCCATAGAATCCTGTCTTGAATCGATATGTACCGGTAGAGCGGCCTCCCACTAACGAAAAATTACAATGTTTGCTAGTATTTTCATTTACAGGAAGTTGACCGTATGCGTACGTGAGATCCATCGTTATAAAAAAAACATCCCCCTGTTTACGTTCGCTGATCGTTTGCCCTACAATGTCCATTATTTCTTCAATATTGGGCATTTGATATTTATTTTTATGCACTTGCTTGTTCAATTCTCTGGATTCCAGTGCAAGTTTTACCGAACCATCTTTTTTCACTGTGATGACAATAGGTGAAACAAAAAATTTATCTGAACATTCTTCCAATTTTTGAATATGACCTTGTTCCAAAAGTTTGTCAATCTCCTTATCGACTTTTTCCTGTAATGTTATGGGCACTCGCCTACCCTTTTGTTGAATTGGAGTTAGATTCTTGAAGAATTCGGCCTGCACTTTATAATTTCGGATGCGCCCTACCCTGCGAAAAAGATGTTGAAATTGCTTACTGAAATGTGTCTGCCAATCATCCAAGTCATTGTCCGTCGCCACAGTTCTTTCCTTTGAATGTATGCTGTTCACCCCTTCTGTCGATGGTGCTTGTACCAACATCAGTCCTAGTGATGGCATTAAATCCCTGCCAATAATAGACGGTCTGCACCCTCCGATGACGTTGATATCCGCCGAACAAGTCCATCCATTGGAATCAAGCGTGACTTGCATCTTCCCCAAAAATTTTAACGGATTATTGCCGTAGTCGCGGAATTGGTCGTCTTTCGGATCCAGCGGCTTCAATTGTACGTTGACTGTTCCCAGGGTACGTTTTAGTTCCCCAATAGTGAAGATGAATATTGGCGAACCACTATCAATCCAGGCCTGGGTTGCTTTGCCATTGATTCTTAAGGCTAGTTTGGCCCCTGCGACTCTCAATTCTGTTTCCTCCTTCCGCCGGATTGACATAACTACATACTCCGTTGAACTATCCGAATCCGATCCATGTGCCGGTGCCTTTGAATCAGTCACCCATCCGACGGAACTTCCGTAATTGGATGCACTCTCCTCCGGATAATCTTGTGCAATCCCGCCATCAGTGTTGTCCTCATTTATCATGCCTACGCGACCCCTATTCGCTGATCGACGTCCTCTACAAGTTCGCTCGTAATGTCCAGTTTTCTTGCAAAAAATGCAGGTTGCGTTTCTTGCTGGACACTTTGGAATATGATCCGGGGTAAAACCACTCTGGTCACAATTGTAGCACTTGCGATCTGCTGCTCCTCCGCGGCCCCTTGTGCCTCCTCTGCCAAATCCACGTCCGCCTCTTTGAAATGGTCGGCGATAACCTCCTCTGATTGCGCTTATAGGCTCCGCTTTAATTTGTAGTGAGCCCACTGGTGCCGCGGTAAGTCCCCCACCGGATACTTTATATAACTTTGCGTATTTGTCACCCCGCTCATATGACAAAGCAATCCGATAGACCTCATCTGCTGTCTTAGTTGAACGACATAGTTCCGTTTGAGCCTCCTTATTGGACATATTCACTATGAATAAGTCACGTAACAGCCGTCGTTCCAATGCTCCCAATGATCATCTAGCGGCCAGTCCACTCAATACGGAGTGAAATTCTTCCAACGTTTCCCCGTCACGTTGTTTCCGAGATAGTAGCTGATACGTCTCGAACGTTTCGTTCCTTTCCTTCCCGAAGACATTCTCAAATTCATTCAAAACCCGTGGATATCGGGTAGTCGCCAGATCCAAATGGGGTTTTCGGTTATGTAGTTCGTCCTAACCACGTTCCCCCAAACACAAGTAGAGATTAGAAATTAGTGTCTGCTCAGCTTCCAATCGATTTTTCCCATTCACATCCTCTGGCAGATCTGTAATTTGCGCCGCGGTTAGCGTCCGATCAAAATAGAATGCCGTCGGATTGAATGAGTGTTTTGCTATTACACCCCAGGTAAATCGTGTAATCCAATGCTCCCACAGCAATGGTGCTTCCGTACATTTGCTCGGCCAAAATGCCGTAATCCCCAGTGGATTTTTCCCTGATCCCGCGCTTTGTCCTGCTTGCTGCGCCATGTGAAAAATGTAAGTTCAATATCGTAAATTCACTGAATTTAATTCACCACCTCTTCAGTGAATTTACGATATTGAACTTACATTTTTCACAGAGTTTTTTTTCGGAATCCATCCTCCACACTCTTCAAAGTATAGAGTGTTTTTTTTTGGCATCTAGCAAACTACTAAATAGGTTGAAACGCATGCCTGATTTCAATTTGAAACCATCCCTAAGACGGATTATTTCTCAGCTTACGCGCTGAAAGCACGAAACTTTTCGCGCATTTATTGTCCCAAATTGATCATTTTGACACTCTTATAACCCGAGCAATGTTTCAAACTTGATCACAATAAAAAATCTGCTAAAATCAGAGCTCACGATAACAGAACATTTCGGATAATCTTTCAAAATTGTGTTAAAATTTGCTAGTTATAAATTGATATATGTCTAGAGAATAAAATACCCCAAGCAAAATAAATCCGTCATTTTCTCCGAAAGTTGGAAGAAAAGAACTAAGGCTAGTAAATATTTCTCATCTTTGAGGGCATCTGCCATACTTTTGAAACCTAAAACTAGATTATTATGTTGTTTCTTTGGCGGCATCCAATGCAAACATACAAAGTCTCAAATGTTTCCAGACATCCAATCCACTGTATGGTTACAAAGTCTCAAAGGTTGGTTTCCCGTACCCTTACAAGTATGTGGGGCTACAAAGAGAGGCATTTGAATAACAGTTGCATACAAACTGATTAATTTGTTTGTTTTTAAAATTGATTTTGTAAATCAAATTTAACCTTATGTTGCATTAGGATACAGATTTTGATTCATTTTTTAAAATAAAAAGCTTCATTTTGAAGCACTCAATAAAACAAATCACTTTTAGCAATAAACATTCAGTTCTCTAGTGTTCTAAGATTCGTGAATATTTGACACACATCAGTCCAATTAGTAAAAATTATTTATACTTACAAGATAGAGTTCTACTTATTAGTTATATTTACAAAAACAAGTGTATAGAGTTCTACTCTCTGTGGCTTAGCTTTTGACATGTTGGCGCGACTGCGGTAGACACTTTTTTGTTATTTATGCTGTTTGAACGAATGACGAAATTCGGCCTATCAGTTTTTTAAAATAAAATATCATTTTGGACTGTTTTTGGACTGTTTTATATCTTACTGTTTTGTCGTCAATACTTTTGGGACTTTACAGTTTTTTTTTTCGAATGTTTTGTACTAGACTGATTTGTACAGACACGATCGAAACAGCACGCAATTTTCATAGCAAGGTCGGATCTACAATAATTTCGAGAGGTAGGATTTTCAAAAAAAATTTCAAAGTTTTGTCGAATTTTTTTTGAAAGTTTGTCAAACAAAATGATTCCCGAGCGAACCTAGAAAACTAAAAAACATATTTTGCCAAAATTTGATAACCGCAAAAAAATTGATAACAAAACAGGCCAAAAAAGCCGTTTGTGAGAATTTTTTGGATAACTTTCACCAAAAAATAGCGTTTTTTAATTATTGGCGTCAAAAAAGCGTTTATAATAATTTTAGCGTTGGTCCACAAAAAAATGATATCATAAAATAATAGCAAAAAGAGACCATTTTATTGATGAGATATCGAACTCTTGAAGCAGGGGGCAATTCGAAACCCCTAATCCCGCGGCTGTTTCACTGGTCCATTTAACATCATTTAACTCATTTCTTAAAAATTTTCTATTAGGTGGGTGTTGTGGTCATCAGTTGCGAGCCTACACTCAACACGGACAGAAAAATGGAATGTCTCCTTCAGAATACTTAAATAAAGTGTCAGACTTCAAAACAACACCTCGGAAGCATTTAGTTTACGTCAAGGTAAAACTTCACTTAGTGCCGTAGTCGGAAGGGGGTTACATTTCTAAACCTTCTGGAATGAAATACGGAATTTGGCTTTTTTGAAATATGTGCTAATCACTATTTTTGTGTAAATAAATATCGCCTGAGGCAAAATTTTTTTTTTTTCGTTTTTTAAGGTAAAAAAAATCAGTTTCCAAGCCCTCCAAAGTTCTTCTTGTTTTGTAACAATTTTCTGCGCAGCCAGCCTTTTTTTACCTGGCCAAAAAACCTTTTTTGCAAGGTTTCGACTAAAAATTTCTGTTTTATCGGGGAATTCCCTCTCAAAAAGTAGATAACAGCGTCGAAAATTGATTGGAAAAAAGAGCAAAACATTTATAAATGGGCTCACAAGAGTTTGTTTGTTCCTACGTTTTTTACTTCGTAAACTCGTAAACTTCTTAAAACTTCTAAAATTACTTCATTAGATTTATTGCCAATTTTCAAAAAATCTGCCAACAGTTTTCGTTTTTCTTTCGCTTTAGGCGAGTTGGAGTGGGCCGCAGTGCAGGAACGTTATCAGCCGGGTCGGTTTCGGGACAGGGGAGCTGAAAATAAAAGGAACCAGAATTCTAAAAAACAGATCCTTTGTTTTACCCCCGAGCGGAAACTCGACCATGGTGACAGTTTTCGGAAACCCAATTGAGAGTTCATTGACCTTCGAGTGGTTTTTAGAAAATGTTGTCTGCAAGGAAAAACCTCGGCTTTGTGAACAAAACGAAGAGGATGCTAACAGCGACAGAAAAGAGGAGATGAAACTTGAAATTTTAGATATTGATAAATAATCAAGGGTGAAATCTAATTAAATTTCAGGCTATTTTGTTTTTAAGGTCTGAAAACAGTTTGTTGGTGATGTAACAGTTTTTTTGGTTTATGGAAGGAAAAAAGAAGTTTGAAAAGTGTTATAATTTAATAATAGAACAACCGTTTTTTTCGTAATCCTGGGCCAAATTTTTAACACTAATTTCACAAAATGGAGATCAGCAAAATTGAACGTTAAAATTGCTATGATGTTAGGCAACCGGTCCATAAGCTTGTGTGTTGATTACCATATCCACGTACAAGAACACGCTCGCTGCTGGTTTGACCATTCTACAAAAAATCTCTGATAAAATTTTTAGCTGATTCCACCTATTTTTGCATTTTTCTAATAAAACAAGTTGTACGACAGCTTTTTCTCCCGGAAATAAAACAAAAAAAAATCCGAAATTGCCAAAAAAATTTTGAGTAATTATCTGAATTTTAAACTTTTTCGGTTTTAAATATGAAAAAAGTTAAGATTGTAGTTATAATATATGCATTTCAAACCATAAGTTCTGAAAAAAATCATATTTTCAAAATATATGTCTTAGTCATGCAATTTTACCTGTTGGAAATATTTGCCGGCACAATAAAACATCAATTTTAACGATTCGTGTTATATGGATTTGGAGCTGGGTGCTGGGGAATTAAATGTTTTGATTTTTGATTTTAAAAAATTCTTGTAGTTAGTAACTGATAATAAACTTCGCAAAAATAGAAGTTACACTGCATTTTTTGGATAGCTGCCTTCGGAACTAAAAAGCATTTGATAAATGCGGTCATTAATGAGTCATTTTGGTGTTGTATATTTGTATGTTTGAATATGTATATATTTGAAGAGAGGCCTTACAGAAAGACGCGCGGTAAATTTAGAAGCTGAGAGTCAAAAGGTGGCGAAGGATCGAATGGGCGAAAACCAAAATCAGCCAATCATATTTTAGAATTTCAAAATTCGGAAAGAAAGCGTGAAATTCTCGAAAAAAAATAAAAACTTCCGTTTAATTAATTTTAAAACATGGCCGATTATAAAAACAGCAGAAATCTGCGAATTTTTTCAAATTGTCAATGACCGCCGGCGAATTGGAACAAATTTTATATTTCGAGGGTTTTGTTATAGAAGAGTAAAATTTCGCTTCATTTCATTCCTTTCAGTTGAACGGCAATTGACTCAATTGAATAAATGATTTTCGACTTTATTTTTTCGTTCCTTCGCCCATGAGTCCTTCGCCCATGAGAAGAGCCCGCAACTGTTTTGAGCCCGCGACACCCAAAGAAGAGCCCGCGACACCCAAAAATCTACCTGTCTGATTCAACGAACATGCAGACAAGTAAATTATGCAGTAGAAAGAAAAAAATTTTGGGCTCAAATGTGATTGGTTAACTTTTTCGGAAAATTTTTTTGGGAATTAATTCAGAAACAAATTAGGCTTTTTTGCTGGCTAAAGAAAAATTTAAAGGATAAAAATTTGTCAAAACACAGGTTAGAAATCAAGTCAGGTGTTCAATGCGACCACCAAAGCGTTTCAAATTGAAAACCCTAAAGTTTTTGTGTTCTTTTTATCTGCTGCATTTTAAAACTGCTTTTCTGGGCCTTTTTGATAAAGCAATGTCAGACCTTTTTGAGGCATTTTTTGAAAAAACAATTCTTTACGTGCTGGTAAATTGCATGTAGAGAAAATTGAACCAGTACATTACTTGAAAACTTGTAGACGTACTTTTGTACAAGCTATTTGAAGTGATTGATCTATATTAATTTGCCCACACGACTGGTTAATTTAGGATCTTCCTCCAGACATAATATATTGCTTTTGGGGTTGTATATGTAGCTGGTAAAGTAATTCAAATTTCAAATTTCAATAAATAACCGGCACCGGAATTCCATGGATAATAATAATTATATTGAGTTTTCGTGGTCTGTCTCAATAAATTTCGAGAATAATCGATTATAATCGATTAAAAATGGATTACAATAAATTTATTTTTCGAATAAAAAAAATCGAATATAACCGATTAAAATCGATTATTTTTGAAAGAAAATGAAACTTGTTTTCGAGGCAAAATAAACCATTATAATTAATTATAATCGATTGTAAGGGATTTTTTCGAGAGGTTAGTCATGAATCATACAACTTTTTTTCAAAGTTATCGCATTTCCTGTTTAGTGCAGTTGCTACCTATTAGGTTTTTAGGCTTTATAAAATGTTGCATTTAACCTTTCAATCTTTATAATTTGGTCTTATATACCCTGTTTACCCCTTCCCTGTTAACCCCCACCCCCGTTTTCTTCCCTGTTTACACCCTCCCCCCGTTTTCCCCCCTGTTTACACCCCTCCATCTTAGTTTATCCCCCCACGTTTACTGGTGAGGGGGTTTGGGCAAATGCGGAATGATGGGGGGGCAAAGTGGGGGGGGGGGGTTAATTTGAGTAGGTTTAGATTGCGAGAAGGCTGTGAGTAGCGCAGAAAAGTTACAAGTTTTGCAAATGATTTTGCAAAAAATTTATAGATTATAATCCATTATAATCAATTATAATGGATTTTAAATGGATTATAATCCATTATAATGAATTTTAAATGGATTATAATCCATTATAATGGTTTTTAATGGATTGTGTTTTTACGAAAATAATCGATTATAATGACAATATAATCGATTACGTGATCTAAATTTGCCACAATAATGGATTATAATGACAACATTTTAGACACCATTTCCATAATAATTGATTATTATCCATGGAACTCCGGTGCGGGAAGATTGGTGAAAAGCACACATTAATTATTCAAGTTGGTTTTTTGAAATCTCAGAAATTTACTAAAAAATGTCGAAAGTGAAATAGTTTTCTAAGCCGATCATTATAACTTAAATGGGAGCTAAAACATTTGTCAAAAGCGGCATACAGAATGTCATAATTTATGTGAACAAAAAACGGCATAAAATTTGATCAAATGTTTTGCTTTGAAATTCAGCTTGTGCGTGAGGGAAAATTTAAAAAGTTCAGAATTTTTTTAATGAAGTTTTTTAACGAATTTTCTTAAAACAATAACAGAAACTTGAAAGCTAACTTAGTTCAAACTTTGAAGGCATCAGCTTAACTGGAATTTAAAAAAGCTTCACTTTTGATTGCTTTTCGTAAATTTTTGAGTATTTGAAAATTGGTTTATTCTAAAATAATTAACGCGGTCTATTTTGTTATAATGACACTCAAGCGGTGGTTTGATCCTGCTCAGCAATGAATCCAAATTGAACAAAAGCTAGTTGGCTTCAAAAATAAGTTACCAGACGGTATATGCAAGTAACAACACGGTATGATTTAAAATAACTGAAAAAATAAAACTAAAAATATACATATATATATATATATTTTTTTTGAAATAAGAAAATTGTTTAGAATATTATAAAATTCAGCTCGAAAACTCATCTTCTTCTTGGTACTAGCAGTCTTTAAAAAAAATGACCTTTAGAAGCTCAGGGAAAACGCAAATGCAAAACCACTTATGGAAAGTTTTTATTCGATGAGGGGAATTTTTGATGTACCATCATGAGATTTAATTAGAAAAAATATATTAATTTTTTCTAGAAGCAATCATAAACCGTTCTAGCATCTTTTGCAATACCAGCTTGCTCAAGTTTCTCAAAACAAACTCTTTTGGTTGCCGAGTTAACACAAAATTTCCTGGATATTTTGACCCTTGAACTTTTGGCATTGACCGAGAAAAGTATATCACCTCAAAATTGAGGAATTAAAAGACAAATTTGAGATATTGATATTCACTGATTTTACAAGTTAGTTTATACCTCTCATACAAAAATGGCAACCAAATCTGTAGCATTTTTAACCATCAGGCTTTTGTTTGTGTTGCAAGGTAAAAACTATATCTTTCCAATCTTTTATCTAATTTCTGAGTGCTCATCATTGGAAAGGGTCAGCCTTCGGCGAGTAGTTTTGTTTGACCACCAAATTTCTTCGTATGTGCTATGACACAGAATAAAAACCCAAAAGCCTAGAAACATTCCCTTATTCCAAGATATGCAACAATTCCCGAAGAAAAATTTGAACCAAAAAAGCGCGAATATAAAATTAATGGTTCAACTTTTTCTTCGGGAATTGATGCATATCTTGGAATATGGGAAAACCAAAGCGTCAAATCAACGAACCATCCTGAAATTCACTAAATAGTCAGCGTCAGTTGCATTTTTATTTAATGACAGGATCGATGACCATTTGCTCAATCTTAAAGACAAAGCTTGATGTAAATGAAAATTGCAGCTTTCCCGCACCGAATTTTCTTCATTAACAATCAAATATCTGGCATTTCTATGTTCGAAAAGAAGTTATCCCCACACTAATCAAATTTATGACAAGTTTTCGTAAGAAGACGACAAAATTAGACTATTTAGTCAAAATAATGCTTTTCTCTATAAAATACCAAAAAAGTATTTTTTTTCTGCAAATGATAGCAGTTCGAATTTTGTTTTTTTTTCTCTCTCCATATCATCCCAATAATCCCCTACTGGAATATATATCACCGACAAACAATCCTTTATAATTACTTCAATTAGGAGATTTTTACTTGCTGCACAAGTGCGGTTGTTCTTGAATGATCTTTTTTATTAACTTTTTAGCCGTTGTCTTGACAGTTTTTTCTGGTGAGAGAAAACCAAACGATCAAAACCGCCAATCGCTCGGATTTCTGCTGCCTGATCGCCTGGATCCACTCGGACTGAAATGCCAACAGTTCAGGTATTAAAAAGTTCTGCGAAATTGAAAAAAAGCCCGTAACTTTATTGTTTTGAACTATATATTCTCTGCAAAAATTGATAAAATTTTAAACCCTTCATTTTCTGTTAAAATTTGTTTCCAAAAAACTTTCCCTCCCTGATTTTACTATATTTTGGTGCCCAGTGAAAAAGTCTCTTGGAAAACATTTGAACTTTGGTCAGTTAAAGATGTAGAGCAGAACCAGAGGAAAGAATCTTTGGGTGGCGAAGTTTCTGCCCCTCCCGTAGTTAAATGGCATCTGTTTAAAATCGTAGCATCCCCATTGTTACGAATGTAACAATGATGAGTTATATAAAAATGATCATGCTCGTCATATTCGTAGAATTGGTCATAATTCTAAAATAATTAATTTTCAAATTTTAAGAAAAAAATTTTAGGTAAGCTAGCATCAATTTCTATCTGAAACTGGGAATTATGTTTAAATTGTTTTTTTTAGTAACTACTTTTGTGTTATGGGCTACTGGATTAAACGCACTATTACTCAGAGAAAACCAGAGCCAGAAGACCATGATCTGTTTTTGCAGATGGTTCGAGAGAAATTCAGCGACTTCAACTGGTTTTCTTTCCAAGAACAGGACGCTCAGATTGGTATCTAAACTAATTATCAATTTTTCCGAAATTATATATTTTTTAAAATTGCACCTTTAAATTTTAGTATGTGTAAGTATTTTGCTCATATTTTTTTTTACAATAGAGACTTATCATGTTTTAAAAAGGAACTTTACTTAAAATTATTCCGAGTTTTTCAATGAATGTATTTCCTTGTATAAAAAACTGACAAGTTGGTATTGAAAACTGTTCAGATGGGTAAATAACTCAATATGTATACCAGATAAACCTAAATTCAATTTGCCATTAAAAATGATCTTATACCAAAGCAAAACTCAAATGGCGTTCACAATAGAATCCATTCTTTAACGTTTTTCGAAGAAAATGGCGCATTATTTTCTTCATAATACATAAGAGAATTTTAACCGGCCGTTTTTGACATAATTTTTCATAAAAAAGGGTGTTGATGACCTGAGCTGAAATTAAGAAAAAAAGTCGCCTTTGATAAATTTTTTATGGAGATTTGAAATTTGATGAATATGAGATAATTCACAAGCATCATCTTTTGCTCTGTAATTGCGTAAGCGACGAATAAATCTTATTTTTTAAATTGTAATTTAGTCTCTACGTTTTTATCTTTTTATCAAATTTGTATCAAGTAAGTGGTCGGAATATCATTTAACATTTCTTTTCTCTTTTTTTTGTAGGTGGATGCTGTAAACATCAGCCTGCAAACCTACATTCAGCACGGACAGAGAAACGGGTTATCACCTTCAGAGTACTTAAATATAGTATCTGACTTCAAAACAACGCCTCAAAAACATTTAGTTTTTATCAAGGTAACTTTTCACCAGTTTATTATTGGGGAATGATTACTTGCGCGACATTTTTGGAAAAAACTGATAAAAACATCAGTTTTTCCTAATTTTATATAATTTAGAAACGCTTCAAGCAAATCAATTTCGGCTTGTTTTGATTTTCGAGGATACTAGATTAATTTTTCGAGCAGGCAATTGAAAAAAAAAGAAAACAGGCCAAAAAGACTGCTTCTGCGTACTTAGTGATTTTTTTTGAAAAACTGCGTTATATTTGTGATATCATTCTCAAAATTTGTACACTTACGTGCCAAAAGTATTTTTTGAAATTTTTCACAGGATTATACTGCCAGAAAATGGCAAGGAGATAACAAGAAAAATAAAAGTGTCTTACGACCTCTACAAAAATTTAATTGGTTAGGTTTAAAAAATTTTAGAAAACCTGTAATATTTTTTCCAATTTAGGCGTATTGGGGTGATCGACAGTGCATGAATATCATCAGCAAGGTCGGTTTTGGGACAGGAGTGCTGAAAATTGAAGGCACTAGAGTCCTAAGAAACAAATCGTTTGTGTTACCTCCGAGCGGAAACTCGACCCTGGTGCCAATGTTTCGAAGTCCGATTGAGAGTTCGTTGACTTTTGAGTGGTTCTTAGAACATGTTGTCTGCAAGGAAAAACCTTGGCTTTGTGAACAGAATGAAGTTGATGCTAGCAGCAGCAGACAAGAAGAAACTATTGTTAAAGTTTTGAACGATAAAATGAAAATGTAAGAAATCTATAGGTTAAAGATAGCGTTAAAGATTAGCACCAAGATCATCTTGTAACATTAAAACTCATTTGACAACTATGCTCAAAGGAGGTTAATAAACCAGTCGAAGTATAAATACAAAAATGCGCAGAGTAAATAAGCCAGCAGAAAAATTGCATCATTTGACGAAATTTGCTTGACTTTCATAACTGTTACGTAATTGTTGCTTAAAATTTATAGAACACTTGCGTATTTTCGGCTGGTTGATACCTCGGCTGGTTTATACTTCGGCTGGTTTAAATACCACCATGCTGAAAATCTAGTCCTCATAAAAACTTTAAGAGAATGACTTCGATAGTTCTTTCATTTAACGTTTTGGTTCTTAAATCTATAACTTGAAGTTTTTTGATAAAATTCAATGTTTTATAACTGGTGTTTTTGCGCCAAAGGTTCTCATGTTAAAATAATTTTTTGATGGCTGAAGTTATAAATTTTTCCTCATTGGAGTTTGAAAAAAACTAGAATCAAGCAACAATTGGATCTTTTTCTCTGAAAAATTTAAAATTGGAGTCAAACAGCAAGTTTTTTTAGATGCCTAAAATTTAAAAACTAAGAGTTGGCTAAAGTAAACTAAATCATATTAAGCTTTACGAGTTTTTTTGTTCAAAGCGCCGTTTTCAGTTTTAATTTGAGTCAGTTGCATCTATTTCCACAACGACAAAACTAATATTAAGATCTTTTGAAATCAATTTCAAGAGATTCTTAACAGCATGAAAATTTATTGCATGAAAAGTGATTGCCTTTTTTTAATTTGGTAAAATCTAAAATTGTAAAAATTGATATACAACTGATTTCAACGATTTTGGCCTACTGTAAATAAACGATCACTATGCCAAAAAAATTAGTTTATTTCGATTCCAACATTGAATGAAATTTACTTTTTTGGGCCGAGCAACATTAATTTTCAAACCCGAAATTTTGTTTTTAATCCGAATTTAGAGCGAACACGATACCCAAGAAAAAATTTTGTCCGTATTGTGTAAGCTTGAGCGTGAGCGGAGATTTAGAATTAGTTCCAAATTAAATTGGGGCATGCTCCTCGGGCTATTAAAAACTTAGCTATATGCAATGATTATCACTTTGTATTTAACACAGCGTGTGTGGGATGATTTTCAAAACTAAAACATTTTTCAGAATTTCATCAAATATTTATTTCAAGTTACTACAAAGAAATTTAAATACAGTCGGAGAGTTCAAGTTTTGCCCTGATGCGAGCATTTTTTCTTCATAATTGTTGCAATCTTTGGATTTGTCTAACTATCTCAACCTTTGGTATCTAGGAACGATTTGTCACCCCTATAAAAATACTTCAATGGTTAAGCATATGTGAGTTCTGTACCTAATAACGAATCTTTCCCCTTGCAAAAGGGGGATTTGTTAAAAGATTCCATTTTTCGATGGTAAGCAATTGTTTGAAAGCGCAGCATCCTTTTTCTGAAGCCTTCAAGAAAAAAATGATTTGATTCGTTGCATCGTTTGGCATGCTTGCCTGACATCACTTGAGGATGATTTATTTTTTGTCGCCCTGAATAGATATAACTTCAGCTATGCAAGAGAGTTCCAGGACCAAGTTAACATCCCCCCCCCCTAAACACCACGTTTAGGGGGGATGATGTTAACTTGGTTCTCAGTTGGGAATTTTCAGCCAATCAGAATCGAGCATTTTACATGCAGCGCTTAACAAGTTTAATTTTTAATTTAAATTCAGCGCTGGGGGATCTTAACTTGGTCTATTTGGGTTGGTGGGGGGGGGGGGGTGTTAACTTGATTCGAGTTCCATTACCGTTTTGGAGGGCCAACTTATTTTAAATCCTGCGGAGCAATTTGATAATCAATATCACTTAGAAAAAAAACGAGCATAAATCTTGTGCGAAAATAATTGATCAATGTATCAAAACAATCAGGGTACACCGTTATAATAACATAAAATAAGGTTCTAAATTTCAATTGTATCATTCGATTTTTATGTTTCTTATGACTTCTCCGGGATTGGAAATGATAATTAACTCATGTTCTTTTTCTGTATTATATGACAAACAAAAGTTGCCCAATTCACAAAAATAAAATCAAAAAGAGGGTATGATATCAGATGATGAAAAATGTTTTACAATGGATTCCTCTGATTTCAGTTTTTCCAACTACTTGCAACCTGTTCGAAGTTTTCTTCCTTTTATTTATTTCTCGCGTTTTAGCTTTTATGATATCTGATTGTAAAATCTTTATATCAAACCGCAAAAATTTTGTTGAAGATGGTATTTTGGTAATGTTAAATTCCGATCTGAATAAACAAATGTATTCAATCAAGATCATAAGCGACAACAAAATCAAGAATTTACCAAAGGTGGCAAAGCGCTCTGAAGTTTAGTACCTGTCAATTGTGTCTAGCACCGATGTAAGGTTAATTGCTTGACAGATGATTTAACGAACAAAACAAGACACGATGAGTGAGCTTGTTTAATTACTATGACATTCCTCTTTTTATGAAATGAAGTTGTATAGGTATAATGAAAGAAATTTTAGTACTCAGAATTGGGTTTAGTAAAAGAATTTTGAAAAGTCAGAATGTTTTGGTTTAATATGTTAATGAAATTTAATGAATTAGGAACGAAATTTAAGTACTCAGAATGTTTTAGTTTAAAGAATGAATTTTAAGGACTCAGATTGTTTTGATTTTAATTTGCAACTAAACTTTTTGAGTGTTTGACTGATCCGGTCAGCCATCTCCCTGGATTACTCCAATTTAGTTTCTCTTTTCGTTACTTTTTCTCCATTCCTTTTGATAGGTGATCAATCTTTACTCCTCCCATTTTACTAACCGTCGTACGTTTTCTTCCACTTCTGCGTGAGGACGTATCGCCAAAACTACTTTTTGAGTCTTGGCTTGAATATGATACCAAACGTTTTTTATCTTGCTTGATCGTTCCACCGGTTTTTGCCGAAGGCGCACTCGTTGCACCGCAGGTGCATTTTGATTGTCGAATATCTCATCCGCCGCTGGTTCCTTTATCGATCGGGAAGTCTCATCGCCCGTGTCTTGCTTTTCGCCTTCGCTCTCTCCGTGTCCGCTATACGTTTCGCCCTCGCTCTCAACCGCTGGTCCTGTCGTTCGACCCCTCGCCTCAAGGATTTCCTGTTCCACTGGTGGCAAAGTCACCGTCGGAATTTTGCCCGCCGTTCGTCTGGATAGCAACGGCTGGTAACCGTCCTCGTCCGACTCCGTTTTGTTTGCCGGTTCGAATCTTCTTCCTGTAATTGAAACTCCATGGCTCGAGCCTTTGGCAGTCAATTTCCTTCCTAACTCCTGTGGAGTCGGTAGTTTGGGCATTTTTTCCCCGCTAGTTTTCAGATGTAGCAGTAGTCTTCTTGATCGCGACCCCAGATTTCCTAAGAAGGCTACTCATTTTTAATGTATGTGTGCTTTCGGCGATTATTTTACAACTGAGTAGTTTATACCTTTTAAGGTTTTTATCGCCCGTCTGTTAATAAACTGCCCGGTCCCGCGGTCATGATTGTTTCGGCCGGTACCCTCGCCGATGGCTCATGTTCCTGATTGAGCGCCTGGTGGTCAGGTAAGGTGATAGGATGGTTGCGCGTTCTGTTTCCGTTCTCGGAATCCGATCTGATCCCCCAATTGGTGTCCGCTGGATTCGGCATTTCTCTAAACAGGCAGACTTAGATTTGATTAAGTTTGTCCAGTTTAGAATTCTTAGTGATGGCTTTTTGTTAGATTACTTAATACTGTGTTTGCCTCCCGACCGTGGTGAGCTGTAAAAGGTAAGAATTCGAGTGTTGAATTGTTCCGAAATCGTAACGCTCCGAGGGCCCTTTCGAGCTTTTTCTCCAGTGGTCCCGGTTTTTCATCGCGCGCAAACGTTAGAACGGAGTATTTTAGGCTGCCAAGCGTTCATTCGACACACCCAGTTGCTCGATGGTCGTTTACTGGGGATTGTATTATTTCTATCCTTTTGTTGTTACAAAAAGCTTTTACCTCCTTTGACATAAAGTTAGTTCCTCGATCCACGTGAACTTTTCTCGGCACTCCGTCATTGGTTATATATGACTTAAGGAAATTTAGAATTTTATCGGAGCAGTTCGGTCCACATACCATTGCCGATGGCCAGCGCGAGAATCGATCGACAGCTGCATTAACGTACTTTTTAGACTCTCTTAAGTAATTAATAGGTCCCCAGAAGTCTAACTGCAACGGTTCCTTTGGTTCTGAAATAGTACCTAAATCTCACTTGCTACAAATAGTTTCAAAATTCCTACCAGCTGCGGTGCACTCCCTGCAGTTTTCTGCCATCGCCGCAAGGTTTCGGTATATGCAAGGGAACCAGATGTTTTTAGCGGCCATGAAAATGTTTGTCTTTCGCTGATGATAGTAGTGTAGGCTGTTATTTATGGCTTTGTGGAGGTTATTAGGTAGGACTAGTTTATCGTTCATCCATTCAACGATATCGCGTACGTAAAATCGCAAACAAACTGTTAGTAGTAACGACTCATATTGTGCACCTTTTGTTGAATTTCCGGATCCTTTGCTTTCACCATTTCGCAAACAGCTTGTAGTTGTGGGTCTAAGCCGTATTGTGACTCGATGAATCTTGAGTTAAATAATTCCGGAAGAGCGGTATTCTTCTTGACTACCTTACAGCTACAAAGGACTATCGACATGATGCAATTTTTCGGGTCCACCGCAGAGAAAATTTCACCTTTGAATGTCGAAGGTACGGATAGCACCGTATTCTTTTTGGTTGTTGTAGTTTCTGTAGTTATCGCCTGCAATTGTGTTTCTCCTTCAAGCTCCTCCACTTCATTGTCTTCACTTTCACTTGTATCAATACTCGGATGCTTCTCCAAAAATTTCTCGATCTTTCTAATTGTCTTCTCTCTGTTGTTTGAATGTATTTCAAATAACTCACTGCCGTCTTTCAAGTTAATAATTAGCTTCAATTATTTTTAAGTTTTTGTCACGTTGGCGAAAGCAAATATCTGCATTTTGATTGGCTGAATTGCTTTATTATGCTACATCG
The DNA here is from genome assembly GCF_963678635.1 of Symsagittifera roscoffensis. Classification (NCBI taxonomy): domain Eukaryota; kingdom Metazoa; phylum Xenacoelomorpha; order Acoela; family Convolutidae; genus Symsagittifera; species Symsagittifera roscoffensis. The sequence continues at coordinate 56,367,718 of NC_087068.1, read as the reverse complement.
CCCTTAGCGGTCATTTTCTTGTACAAAATTTGCATATTACGTCCTTATTGGTTAAGACCTGTTAAGTTGAGTCAAACTGATGTTTTATTTCCGTTAAATCAGTTTTTACAAATCCGAAGGTTTCACGAATTGCATGTATTTTCGTCACGGTGAACATACTCTCATAACTTGAAACTGGCTTAGCTGAACTGTTTAGATTTCTGGATAAGTAATTTGCCAAGTGGATTTCAGCCACCGTTTTATGTTCCACGCGGATATCAAATGGAATTGATCTGTCTAACCATCTTGTTTGTTAAACAGCTGAACATTATTTCTTCTTCCTTATTTTTACCAATTAACAACGATACCAGCGCCTTATGGTCAAAGATAACTAGAAAAGTCCATCCCAGTACATAATTCCGGAAATATTCCGCTCCCCACACTACCGCTAGCAGTTCCAGTTAGTTTGTTGAACGCTTTTTAGCGTCATTCAGATAACGCGACGCGAATGAGATCGGCCACCACCCTTCAGAGCCGAGTTGCTCTAATACGGCTCCCAATCCGTTATGGCTCGCGTAACATACTATTCGATTATCCTTGAGGACGTCAAAATGTTTTAGTTCCACAATGTTTGCTACATGGTTTTTTGGTTCTCAAATTCCGCCTGGCATTCTGGTGTCCATACGTATTAGTTTTTCCGATTAAGTACTGGGTGTAGCGGCGCCAAAGATTCTGCAAGCGCCGGCATATACTTATGCAAACTGTGGATCGATCCCATGAAAGATCTAAGTTGCGACAGTGGGCGCGGCGGTTTAAGTGCGTCGATTGTTGCCATTTTCCGAACTAAAAGGGTGATGCTTGTTGCGCCGATTTAATGCCCGAGCCATTCACATTCATGTTGTGCAAACTAGCTTTTTGACAATTTTAACGCCAGGTTTTCTTTGTCTAGCTTTTTGAGTATTTTTTCGACTGTTGAGAAGTGTTCTATTTCGGATCTTTTTGTTGTAATTAAGTATCAACAATGAATCCGTGTGCCTGTCAAAATTCCGACAAAATGAAATCCATCACTCTTTGATTTTTGCCGGCATAGTAGTTAAACCGTAGAAAACGGTTTTGAACTGATACGTTCCCGTCGACTTTCCCCCGATTAACAAAACATACATTGAACGCTAGTTTCCGGGCTGAATGTCAGTTGACCATAGGCGTACGTTAAGTCCATAGTTGAAAAATAAATATCCGCAGATTTATATTCGCTAATCGTTTGACCGACAGTGTCCATGAGTTCCCCGATATTAGGCATCTGATATTTGTTTTTATGAACTTGTTTATTTAGTTCACGAGCCTCAAGTGCTAACTTTACTGAACCGTCTTTCTTTACCGTAACCATTATTGGAGAGACAAAGTACCGGTCCGAACACTCCTCGAGTTTTTCTATATGCCCCTGGTGTAACAATTTGGATATTTCCCCATCTAATTTCTCTTGTAACGTTATTGGTACGCGTCTACCCTTTTGTTGAATAGGTAGGAGAGAATTAACAAATTCTGCGTCCACCCTATATTTCCGGATTTTATCGACCCGTGTAAAACGATTTGAAAACTGCTTTCTAAAATAGTCCTGCTATTGGTCCATTTGGTTATCTCCCTCGCCATTTTCCTACTGAATTGCCATCACCTGCTACCCTGTTGTCTTCTGAAGTAACTGGAGCCCCAATTCAGCCGTCAAGTCTCGAACGACTATTGATGGGTGGTTTCCTCCAATCACTTTGATGAACGCTGTCATCTTCCAGCCGTTCGATGCCAGCTGCACTTTCATGGTCCCCAGTAAGCTTAGCGGGTATTTTCCATAATCTCGGTAATCCTGGTCCTCCGGTGTCAAATCACATAGGTTGAATCCTGCGGCGCCCATTTTTTTCTTCAGTTCTCCGATCGTAAAGATAGAAATTGGGGAACCGCCTTTGATCCATACACTTTTCTTTTTGCTGTTTATTGCAATTGGTAATTTAGCGCCTGCGACTCGTCATTCTGTTTTATTTTTCGATCTAATCGATTTATCTGGATAATCCCCAAAACTGTCTGAATCCCACGAATGCTGTTGCCGTGGAGGTGTCGGTGTACTTACCCATCCTCCCAAACTCTCGTTTTGCGACATGTTATCTTCAATGCCTTCCTCCTGTCCATGAATCATTCCGACCGATTGTCGTCCTCGGTTTCCACGTTTAACTTCGCATGTCCGTTCAAAACGGCCCACCTTCTTGCAGAAATTACAGTTCGTTCTTTTTGCGGGACACTCGCTCATATGTTCCTAAGTGAAACATGGATTGTCACAATTGTAACATCTCCGATCGTTCGCTTTTACTCCCCCTCGGAATTCTCTCCTCCCTTGGATCTGTCCGCGCCCGCGCCTTCGGTTATTCTTATGATATCCACCTCTGATTATACCCAACGGTTTCGTTTTAATCTGGAGCCCTCCTGCCGTCAGTTTACTTGTCCCGCCTGATCCTCCGGATGTCGATACGTACGTTTTTGCGCATTTGTCGCCCCTCTCCTAAGGTAGGGCGCTGCGATATACTTCTTCCGGCGTTTTTGTTGCTCGACATAGCTCATTTTGGGCCTCCCTGTTGGTCATAGTTACATTAAATACATCCCTGAGTATCCTGGAGTCCAGCGTTCCGAAGGAAGACCTCGCTGCAAGCCCACTAAGGACGGAGTGAAACTTTTCCAAGGACTAACCAATGCGTTGCTTGCGTGACAATAGTTGAAATACCTCGTATGTCTCATTCCGTTCTTTCCTGAATTACCCTTCCATCGCGTTCAGCACCCGTGGATATCTCGTAGCCGCCAAGTCCAAATGAGGTTTCCACTTGTTTAAGTCATCGTGCCCTTTTTCTCCGAGGCACAAATATAAGTTGGATATCAATGTTTGTCCCGATTCCAATCGTGGTTTCCCATCCACATCCGCAGGTAAAGCAGCGATTTGGGTCGCGTCAAGAGTACTTGCAAAGTAAAAAATTTCGGATTTATTGCGTGTTTTGCTACCATCCCCCACTGGAAGCGGTTAACCCGAAGTTCCCACAGCATTGGTGGTTCCGTGCAAAGCGCTCCGATGGTTAGTACCTGTCAATAGTGTCTAGTACCGGTGTAAGGTTAATTGATTGACAGATGGCGTAACGAACATAACAAGATACGATGAGTGAGCTAGTTTAATCACTATGACAGATATCTGATTGTAAAAAATTTATACCAACCGCAAAAAAATTGATGCAAGAATGACTAGTTTGCAATCAACCATAGAATTATCCACAAAAAGTTATATACTCAGCCTAACCCCATTTTTCAGAATTTTTATCATATTATGCAGCCCAAAGATATGAGAATAAAACTAAGACCAGCATTGGGCTAAGTACTTACACAATACTGTTGTACAAGTTTCAAGTGATCTTAAATGCCCGCGCGCTGTTCAAAAGCTTGAAAAAACCAAGCACTTTTTTAATACTTTCTGATGTTTTTTTTTCTAACTTTTCAGTTATTTTTTTTTATAATTATCCGTTAAATTAGAGACATTTGCTGCCTTGCAGAGCTTTCAAACAACAACTCCATTGTTTAAAAAACTATCTCCGGTCAGTCATAACTCTTTTTCATTGTTTGAACTCCGTATGGGGCACTTTGCATAACAATGTTAGCAAAAAGCTTCAATTTGATTGTCAGCTTTCGAATGGTTATTTAGATGCTGAATTGTCATTAAACTGTACTTGTCATTTTCGCTCAGCCGCACTTACAATTTATGTTCAGCAGTTCATAAGATAGTTTGCTTTGACACTTGTTATTACTTTTGTTTTGCAAGTTTTTTTTGTGTTATTTACTTCGATTATAAGTAGCGGTTTTATTATTGAGATTGGCTATCGATAAAAACGCTGGCCAGTTTGTTGGTAATTTACTTCAAAATAAACACTCTCTTCAGTTTAACTAAATTCAATTTAACTGAAACAAGAAAAGCGAAAACTTAATTTCTCAAAAAAAAACACCGGCTAACAGCTAAAAACTCGAAAATTGCAAATGAGTCATCATCGCTATCTACCGCAGGAACTATGGCTGAGTATATTCGAGTACATCAACCTAATAGAACTGTGTAGTTCCGTTAGACTTGTAAGTCGTTCTTGGAACAACATAGTTCTCTGCTGCTTCCAGGAAAACAAATACAGGTAAAAACGAGTTTCAAAAATTCTACATAGACAGATTTAATTTAAGAATAGCAAATGACATAATTTAAAAAAATTGGAGCCGAATTTTCAGCCAGAATTATCTCTCAGAGTCGCCTAAACCTCAAGTTAGCATGCGGAAATGATTGGAAGCTGTCTTAGAGTTTTGCTCTTTAAATATAATTCTGTCTGTTTTATATTAATTAAAATTAACAGTTAACTCAGTTTAGTCAAAAACAATTTCAGGACAGTCAATTCTGCATCATTTTAATTTTAAAAACAAGTTAATAATGATTGCAATTTTAGGTGGCTCAACATGGCTTCAAGTGGATCCAACGACAGTCGAAGAGCTGCAATGGGATCCATCGAAAATCGGAAAGCTGTATTGGGTTCCACCAGACATCGAGTCTCCAATATGCAGAAGTCTCATAAAAGAACTGCAGATGTCTTGCTTAAAGATTGTATGCTTTTCAGGCTGCAGTTTGGATTCGATCTTTCAAGCTTCGAAGCTGTTACATTGCGCAATCAGGTCTGTCCGTGGAGTCACTTCTTATACTTTTTAGACCTATTGTACATTTTAATCTCAACGCGTTTCTTGACTATCAATGATTGTTAAGGCGATGAATCATCAAAATTCCAGACTTTTTGCAACAATAAATTTGGTATTTCTCTCTCGGTTTGTTGGGACACTCTTATGAAATATGTCGTTCAAAGACCTGTAATTTAGTAATAATTCAAACTAAAAGCACAAAGGAAAAAAGATTTTCGATTCCAAAACTAATGTCAATGAGCTCAATTTGTTTATTTGGGGGCCGTTTGGTCGGCGATGAATTAAATCGAGCAGTTCATAAGTTCAATCCTACCCTTAAAAAACTGACAATTAAGTTCACTTTTTAGCAAGGAACCAAATGAATAAAACTTTTTTGTTTTCTAGGTTTCAATAACTGACCAAGGATTCCGATACGCAATCACTATGTCTTCAAACCTCACGAATTTAGTTTTATCCGGATGTGTCAATCTAACAGATCTTAGTATGGTATCGATCGGAAAACTGACCTACCTCAAATCCCTAGACGTCAGTAAATGCATCAGACTAACAGACCAGGGATTTAGTTACTTTTCCCAAGGAAAGACCAAAGATCTGAAGTGTTTGAACATCAGCGCATGCGAACACATTACAGATAAGTCATTGAAGATCATCTCGGAGACTTTCGGGTCGACTTTAAACTCGGTTCTGGCATCCGACTTAATTCTTATTTCGGACTGTGGAATTGAGCAGTTGACAAGAAGTTCCATCTTTTTGAAATTTTTGGACCTCAGTTTCTGTCCAAAATTGACGCCATTATGCTTGACTTACCTCGAATGCTGCAGTTTAGAGGTAAGAAGATTATTGAATTATCAGTTAACTTAACCATTTTGGGTCGCAATGGTCTCAACATACCCAATTTGGGTCGTGATTGAAGCAGCATAAGTTCCCGATCTCGGCCCGGGTTATGAAAATAATATTTTGTTTCAGTTTTTGAAGCTGGAAGGAAGCTTGTTGCCAAAAAGAAGGACTGAAAATTGCTTCAAGGCTGAAGACTATGGACTAAATGGTGAAACTAAAATACCAATCACAGCCCATTAAACGTACACTCTTTCATCCATTAAAGCACTGCAGTAAAACTATAACATATGCACCGAATGTAAAATTAAAATGCAATAAAAATTAATTTACTCTTGTTTTTGTTTCATTTCATTGGTTGCCTGTTTTTCAGGTCTAATGTAAAATGCAATGGGGCACATAAACTTTCGGAATAATAGGCCAGCTACCATATAAAGATGTCAAAGTTAATGAGCAGTTACAAAATTTTGGGTAAAATTATTCAAAAAAAATTATGAACAAAAATAGGATATTTTTTGGCGATGCTTTCCTTTGCTGTTAGTCTTTTAAAAATAAACCGTGATGATAATAATTGGATTCAAATAGTTCAACAAATTTGATTCGCAGCCTTTACAAAAAGTGATAATTCGTAGCAATTCGTAGCTGGCAATAAGTATTAGTTCTTTTCAGCAGTAATTCTAGCAAATTTGTTTTCAGATGAAAATTGATCTTGATGAAATTTATCTTGCTCAGATTTTGATGCTTCGGTTTGATTTTGAAAGCTCGATGAAATTGATCTTGCTCAGATTTTGATGCTTCGGTTTGATTTTGAAAGCTCGATGAAATTGATCGTGCTCAGATTTTGATGCTTCGGTTTGATTTTGAAAGCTCGATGAAATTGATCTTGCTCAGATTTTCATGCTTCGGTTTGATTTTGAAAGCTCGATGAAATTGATCTTGCTCAGATTTTCATGCTTCGGTTTGATTTTGAAAGCTCGATGAAATTGATCTTGCTCAGATTTTCATGCTTCGGTTTGATTTTGAAAGCTCGATGAATTTGATCTTGCTCAGATTTTCATGCTTCGGTTTGATTTTGAAAGCTCGATGAAATTAATCTTGCTCAGATTTTCATGCTTCGGTTTGATTTTGAAAGCTCGATGAAATTGATCTTGCTCAGATTTTCATGCTTCGGTTTGATTTTGAAAGCTCGATGAAATTGATCTTGCTCAGATTTTCATGCTTCGGTTTGATTTTGAAAGCTCGATGAAATTGATCTTGCTCAGATTTTCATGCTTCGGTTTGATTTTGAAAGCTCGATGAAATTGATCTTGCTCAGATTTTCATGCTTCGGTTTGATTTTGAACGCTCGATGAAATTAATCTTGCTCAGATTTTCATGCTTCGGTTTGATTTTGAAAGCTCGATGAAATTGATCTTGCTCAGATTTTCATGCTTCGGTTTGATTTTGAAAGCTCGATGAAATTGATCTTGCTCAGACTTTCATTCTTTGGTTTTATTTTGAAAGCTGCATAACTGCTTTGTGCAGTAAATTTTAGAACAAAAAAATATATAAATTTTTGGTATAAATATATAAATTGAAATCCAAAAACTTCACGGCAAAATTCTAAACTCGATCTATCAGTTGGATTTTCGACAAAAAAGCTGTTGCTTTTCACATATGAAAAAAAACAATAGATTCTTGTGGTGAGGGACTACACGTAAGAACATAAAGACCAACTCAATAAACTTGATATTGTTCACTTAAAGAGAAAATGTTAGTCGTTGTGTTTCATAGTATGGTTGAAATGCTACTCGTACAACATCGAAGTCGTTTTGAGACAGTTTTCTATACGTGTGAAATGCTTGCTCAACGACTGTTAAATTGCATGTAGAGCAATTTTTGCCAACCAGGGAACATTGAGAAGTTTCGAGTTTTGGGCTGATATGTTTTAGCCAACGCTTAACATATATATGGTAAGCTCAACGTTTCAAGATTGTTTTCGTAGCAAGATATTCACATCAGTAACTCTAAATTTCCTACGAACAGTTTTTATTGTGTGCTAGCAAGTAATACTTCAAATATTTTCTGCCCGGCTTGAAATACTACTATTTTTGTATCATGTTTAAAAACAGGATTACTTGTATGTTTTGACAGGAGCCTTCAACTTACTCCTACCATGAAAGCGTTTAGCAATTAAAAAAGCAAGCGTAAGAAAAGTTTATGTTTCCTTAGGAGCTCTGCAAAGCACTAAAAAGTCTGAACCGCAGGCAAAAGTTTAAAAAAAAACAGGCCAAAAAGGCGTTTTTCGGGCACTTTTTGAAAATTTTTGCCAAAAAATTGCGCCTTTTCGGCGCGCTCCCTCCTCAAAATTAGTATAGGTTAGCGCCAAAGGCGATGACATTGCGTTATCTTTTTTCCTGTTAAGAGCAGGTGCTAAATTTTTTTCAATTTTTTTTTACCACATTACTCCCTCATACTGAAGAATGGTTGAAAGGGGATGAGGTTAATGTTTGAATGGAGAAGCGGTTACCCAACGCAAACTCTCTGTTTTTAACAGCCCTCCGTTTACCCCTTCCCTACAATTACTGAACGTGCGTGGGGGGATTTGAGAGGTACAAAAATTTTGAGGGGTACATGGGCACTCGGTGCCGGAGCTTTTGTCTGAGTTATATGTGTTTGCCCTCTTTTTTTGTTGTTCCTGAATTGGTTTCCTAAAGATAAGGGGACCTTTCCTTCAGAGTTGTTTCTCATCATTTTAAAAACTTTCGCTGCGCAAAAAAGCGATATCGAAACCAAACCCCTCCCCAAGAGTTAAAATCTTAGCAAGACAATTTTATAAAACAAGCACCTCTTCGCGCACTGGAGTTCCATGAATTAAAGACTATTATATTTTGCATTGCGTTTTCATGCTATTCTTAAAAAACTAGTTATAAGCTTTTTACAATGAATTATTTTGTTTCTAATAGTTCTATATTATTTTAAGAGGCGACAAAATCAATTTTAAATCAGTTAACAAGACTGCTCGTATCAAGGCGAAGCCCTGAATGTTCTGACTGCCTTTTAAGGTCTATGGAGCATTAATAACTTGAAAAATTTCAATGTAATAGAAAAAATTTTTAAAAAAATTTTGAAAAAATTTGAGATTTTATGTAAAAACATCCCCCCACACGTCATATTAAGAATAAAGTGATAGATTTTGCGCCTATTAACAAATCGATTATGGCAAATAAGCTTCTTTCAACCAATTTGGAACGATTTCTAAGACGGATTAAATCTCGCTTACGCGTTAATAGCGCGAAATTTATCGCGCGTTAATTGTCCCAAATTGGCCAAAATGGCAGTCTTTAAACCCCCATAACTTTATGAAAAATGATCACAGGTAAAATATCTTTTCAAATTTAAGCTCAGGACAACAATAGCTTTCGAATGATAAAAAAAATTTCCGTCAAAAAGGGCTAGTTAAAAAGTCGAAATTTGTCTGAAGAAAAAAAACCCACCCCGAGCACAAATATTCCGTTACTTTCGTATCGAAAGTCGGAACAAAAACGGTGTTTTATTTTTATAGAAACTGACAAGCTATTGAGATTTTGAGATTTAATGACATTCAATTCATGAATGCAGAGAATAAAACACTAATAGCACTGGTTGCATTGGTTAAATACAACTGCAATCAGCTTCATTGCATTTTTCCACCAATTTCTAATCAAGCCGAATTTTAAACAGATATGAATATGGCCATTTTGGTCTGGATAAAACTCTACATAAGAACAAACCTAACATTAAGAACAAACTGTTTTAAGATGGTACTGATGCTTGATTGGCTAATTCTACCCAATCATTTGAAGCAAAATAGTTTCAGCTTGAGACGTTGAAAGTTATGAAAATTATGAGCGGATTACACAAAAAAACAAGCACTGCACACAAACTACATTAATTTTGCTTAAATATATATTAGTTTTGAGTAACTTCTATAATGCATTTCAAATTGAGCTTAGACACTAAGTAAAATTTAGAAAAAAAATCATACAAAAGTTAACAGCCTCCCATGTTCACCCAACGCTTACCACTCTCTCCACGTTCTGGTTCTGTCCCCTTATGTTTACCCGCACGTTTATTGGGTTTTATGCACTAAACATCCCAAAATCAATATTTCTATATCTTGAAATGAAATTCATATTGTTGAATATGATTGGCTAGTTGGCTAACAGCATGACCCGGCGTTTCAAATAAGAAATTCACGCTGATAAAATTATTAGCATAATTGATTGAAAATATAGAAGTGTTCCGTTGAAGTAATTTTTCTCAAATTTTATTGACTGAATATAATTTTACAAGTTGGCTAAAAGTTATTTCTTTATTAATTGATCAAGTTCAGTATGAAGATTTCGGCTACTAATTTCAGCTGCTGAAACGATGATTGAAATGCCTGGCCGCGCAGCTTGCATTTGATTGGCTAAAACTAGCCAATCAGATTGGAGCTCAAAAACGTTATCTCAAGATATAGCAATTTTGATTTTGGGCCGTTTAGTGCATAAAACACCGTTTTTTTCAACCCGTTTTGTTGAAGCCTCCTTTCCACGTTCATTCTTAACCTACTTCTCCGTGTTCTGTTTGTCCAGTAACTCATTTCGCGATAGACGGAGGGAACGGGGGGATTACTGGGGTTAAACATAACAATGATGGTGTATAAAACATGAAAGTGGGGTCGGTAAACAGGACGTGGGGTGAAAGTTTGGTGTAAGCGTGCAATCTTGCCTCCCACTACCAACACCCCCCTCCCCTGCCCCAAAAAATAGGCAGCGGTGTGAAAGTTAGGCAGAGGCAGGAGAAGCCATTAGTGGCGGTAAAATTTAGATAAATTTTAATGGTCTTAATCTTTTTTCACTAATATATATAGAGGCGCGGATCTAGGATTTTATCGAGTGGGGGTCTGTTTTTCAAAAAAAAATTGAATAATTTGGTGGCCTTTTTTTATTTTAGGTCGACCAAATCGATTTTCTAAGTTCATCCAGAACCCTATAAAGACCCTAGTTTGACCAAATTTTCTGCGCCGCGATGTTGCCTCCCACTCCCAACGCCCCCCCCCCCCCCCCCCTCCCCCGCCCCAAAAAACATGAATAATAGGCAGCGGTGTGAAATTTAGGCGGCGACGGGAGATGCCATTAGGGGCGGTGCGGGCAGGGTAGGGGCATTCGTTGGACGATAAAGGAGGAGAGGCTGGGTAGGCTTGTGGATGGGAAGGTTGAACAGCCTGGGGAGGGGTGTTTGTGTGTCTTTTCAAGTATAAAAAAAAGTATGCACCAATTTTTTTTAGAAAAAAACATCAAAATTTTGAAAGATTTCATATTGGAGTTAGCGGTTTATACTAAAAAGTTTTTGCGCAAAGATAAAATTTGTTGGTCTTAACTTTTTTTCACTAATCGCAATCTGCAAATCCACATTACATTGGTAGAGTGTTGTAAACTTGAAAATTTATCTATCGAGAACAATAGGTGTTTGCCGTCCTCGCCAATGAAGTCATAATTTTCAATGATGACAATAAAATCAATATGCCGATCAAACCTGCAATGAAAAACGAAGAACGATTTAAGCAATCAAGACTGCTCCTATCCGTCTGCCCGTAGTCTCGAATCGTTTTTGGAATATGAAAGATTGACAAGCTACAAAATATACTAAGCTGATAAAAACAAAGTGTTAAAAATTGAGTTGTTGATGGAATTAATGAGACCAACAAGCTTGCCTCAATTGAATTCTATTTGGAACGATTATGAGTGCAGATATTTTGCCACCCATAAATTTTTTCGCGAGTCGAAACAATCTACCAAATTTTCAATCCAGCACCAAAGCACCCGGGTTGAGGCGATCGACATATGTTTCGACTTTGAAATTGAGCAAGTGCAGTTTTGCGATTGCAATTCCGCGGTCGGGAAGCAATTTTAAGTCGAGCACAAAAATCGAACCGGGTCAAGACTGTCAATTTTGGTCGAGAAGGTCGAAACATAGGTCGAGAAAGTAGAGAAAAAGGTCGAATACAATCGAAGCAACTGATTTTGGTCGAGAAAATGAAAAAATAGGTTAACAAAGGTCAAACACAACTTATTTTTTTTCAAAGATTTTAAAGATAAATAGGAATCTCAGCAACAAAATTGAAAGACCTCCGTGTGAAAGTTGCAACTCGCAACAATCAATTGAGGAGATTTTCTCACCGCAAAACTAAAATTTTCAGATTGATTCTTCAGTTTTTGGAAATCTAAGGGTTCCTGCGTCAAGGAAAGGTAAATTCCTCCAAAAATTACTCAAATATCAGTTTTCCCATCAACAGTTTCAGCTGAGAAACAAAATAAAAAGCAAATTGGGAGAATGAACTTGCAAAAAAAAGTTAAGTTTCCTGTGGACGAATTTCATTATATTATTTTTTTCAATTTATTCTTGTTATTTGATAGTCAAAAAGGTCAAAATATATGTCGAGCGCAGTCGAAATATACCCAGTTTTGGTCGAGAAAGTCAAAATATAACTCGAGCACGTTTTGAACGTGCTGGAAGTATGCTCCGACCGTGCTTGACTGTTCTCGACTGTGCTCGCTGTATATTTCGAATTTGTTTTGGACCCAAACTCTGTCTCGACTGTTCATTTTTGGTCAAGCTTTGACATCGTGCTCGATGTTGAATTCGAAACATAAAGTGTACACCTCGAACCGGGACTTACTAATGTAAAAAAAATCGTGTCATTGTATATTTTAAGGCCCCCATAAACCGTTCAATTATAATTAAACAAGCAAACAATACCTGGTGACATTTTTCAGATTGCGACTGCGCTTGACTTTGATGCAACCATGTCCATAGCATTAATAATGATTTCAAAACTCAATACTGTTTTAATCACCCGGGTTGACAAAAAATGCTTATCATAAATTTCCATGCTACGGGGAAAATACTTACCATACAAAACAATTTCAACCATGTTGCAATGTACACTGGTTTTTTTTTACAGTTCGCTCAGATCTAATCATGATTACGAGATCTCTTTTGTTTTCGATTTTCGCTCCAACAATTTTAGCTTTTAATTTTAATGTGGTTAGATTAATTAGTCATTTCCGGACTGCTAAACTTTGAGCAAGTTTGACTTTTACTCAAAAAGTTCAAAACGAGTCTTACTTCAAAGCCGTGCTATTTATCAAACAATTGACCCAGATCATTTGCTAGACAACCAACATATCAAATATTAAATATTTATCACATCAAGTTAGAATTTAGAAGATGTAACTATTTTTGAACCCATATTCTGTTTCAAAGAAGGCAATGATTATAACGAGTTAAAAACCTGTTTTTATCTTTCAACTATGGGCTCAAGATTTCGATGCATTTTTTTGTGTTGATGCAAACCTTTTTGCTACTGAAACTGCAGCGGTCCATGTTTAGATTTTAATCTATACAGAAAATCCATGAATTTCTAAAATCTAAAAAAAAACTAAAAATCAAAGCGATGTCTCTTGAAATTATGGATCTATTGGGTTCGGTTCTGGACAGTAACTATATCACCGACAGCCCCGAACATTCCAATTCGTCAACGACTCCGAACTACGGCTGGTCAATTTTCGCCGACATCGACCCTCAACTTCGGGAGGTGAATTCAATCGTCTCGGGTGTTCTCGGCCTCGCGGGACTCATTTTCAACACGATTACTCTAATCGTACTTTTGGACCGAAACCTCCGAGGGAAGAAAAAATATAAACTCATAGTTTCACTTACAATTGTCGACTTGTTGTCCTGTATTAGTGCCGTGTTTTATGCTAATTGCAACCCGAACTGGTCAGTTCCGGAGGGGTTCCTGGGCCAGTTTCTGTGCAAGGTGATTTTCAGTCGTTTTCTGTATTATGTCCTGTCGGCTGTTAGTGCGTGGCACTTAGTAATGATAAGCGTGGAGAGATATGTGTTTGTCTTGCATACAGGTGAGTGGAAATAAGATTACTAGCCGAAATGTAAACTAGCCGAAATTGCCATGCTCATAACTCTCATTTCTTTCATTTCGACTTTCATTTCTTTTTGAAATTCGCGATGACGCGGAAATTTGGCCGCAAATTCCGGTCATTATTTCCTCGATTGCTTCAGCGGAATAAGCATTAAACCTTCCTCTCAATCCGCTCAAAGCTATCTGTGATAGAAAAAAATTGGGGGAAAATTTTTGCTTATTCAGGAAAGCTTCCCTCGAATATTTTTCGGACTTTCTTGTTCACCAAGAAATGCAAGTTCGGTAACAGCAATATAGGCTTGAACTGTTTTCCGAACTTTAAAAAAAATAGTTTTAAAATTTAAAAAGTTTTTGTGTGATACCAACACGCGCAAGAAACGAGGAAAACAAACCAAGTCAATCTATGAAAATATGAGTTTGTGATCAGCAATTATAATTTTTCAAAAAAACCATTCAATTTTTATCAAAAACTTTGTAACGAAAACCATTATGACTGACAAAGACAATTATAGTGCAACCGCAAAAAATTGGAATCAAAATTTTTCTGTGGAAAAAAAAGAAATGCGAAAAATTCATCCCAATGTATGGACGTTTTTCAGAGAATTTTCGAGTGGGATTATTTCATCAGTAAAAAAAGTTTTAAAAAAGCAGCGAAAAAATTTGTTCTATTCTCGAGTAAATCAATTAAAATTTTAAATTGGATGATTTTATCTGTTAAATGAAAAACCGCGAAAACTCCTTGTCAAATGATTTTAATCGTAAGTTTGATGTCCTTGTCAAATGGATAAGAAAATGAGAAGCCGTTATCATTTTTCCCGGTAGTTTTTTGTGGAATTTTTTGTGTGATGAACTTACCTGGGAAACCCGCCAGGCCTACGGAAAAAATCATTCTACCGTTTTCACGAATCGTTTTGCAATAAAAAGTCAACCGCCATTTTCTATGCTAAAAGCGCGAGTTTTTGAAAGTTTCCTGCCATGAAAATGAATATAGTCGGCTTTTTTTTCAATTTTCATTTTTTTCTTCATTTTTTTCCAGAGTTGGCCCTTAAGCAAAGTGACAAATTAAGTGACGCTTTTTTAGTAGCTTGAAATATTTATTGCTTGAACAAATTGAACAGAAGATCAAATTTCTTTAAATTTTCCATTCGGATCTGCTTTTCACTGCTTTTTGTTCAGAGAAAAAATACGAACGAAACGCCCGAAACAAAAATTTTTTTATTTCTGACTTGTAATACTTTATATCTAATCTAAAATTCTGCTCAGAACTTCCTAAAAAATGTTTAAAAAAGCAGGGATTTTCATAAAATTTTTTTATTTATCATCTGAACTCTGGGCTTTTTTCCGGTTCCCCCTTTCAAACTCAATTTGAAAAGCTTTTTTAACCTAGTGATAATGCGATGAATTTTCGCGTGGTGAACAAATCGACAATTGTAAATAGATTTGTTCTTCATGTTTTACAGCGTAACATCACGCATTCAGCCGTAATAACACGTAAATCAAGCATAAAACTCGGTAGTTTGAAAGGGCGAAACTGTAAAAGAGCCAATTTGTGAACACAAATTAGCTAGATTTAGGCTAATTTTAACTAGAAAAAATCTCCTGCTGGGGCTCTAACCCCCGATGTACATTTTGAAAGGAAGTTAAGATACCCGCTAGGCCACATAACGCCCTACTTGCCAAAGCAAAGCAACGGGTGCTCAATAAATTCTCTTATTTTTTTAAATGTTTTAATGAGAACAGATTCAAGAAAAATATTCATATCATGCAAAACTTTTGGAAAAATCCAATGAAAATGTATTTTTGGATATCCCTAGTGTACACAGGTTGAAAGAGTGTATTAAAATCTCCCCAACGTTTTGCATAAATTTGAAAGTAATGCAACCTGAACTTTTGTTTTTTCTGCACCTGCAAAAATTATTTGCAGAAAACTTTGTTCAAGCCGGGGCCGAGGTTCAAAATGTGTATGTAGGGAACTTGGCGAACCTTAACATTTATGTCGCAACTTTTACATGACCAAAAAAGTTCGGCGCGATTTTGCGCGACCCGAGAAAAGATGATTCGAGACTGTGTGCGACATATTATTATTTAAGTCGCACTTAAGCTCTAAATATCAAAAAGGTCGCAGCCGGAATAATCATGCTATTCCAATATTTTTTAGCCTTCTTATTTAACGCTGTGAAAACACTGTTGAAAAAACCAAGAAGATGATGCTGATATGTTAATAGTGTCTTCTGCGATTCGCAGAGGAACTAGAAAAGGCTATCAAGTCCGTCCTTTTTTGTCCACAATCTGAAATGTCCACATTTTTTTTGTTTTTTTTTGTCTATTTCAACAAGTTGGGAGATTACCGTATGACGTATGACAGCTGGTTAGTTTTATGAGCTTTATAACTTACTTAAATTTTTTTTTTCAATATACAAATTTTTTTGTTTTAAAAAAATGCTAGTCATACAGTTCCCATAGTATGGAACTGTATGACTAGCAGTTTTGTCAATGGCGGTCAACCCGGGCTGTTTTTTTTTCTAGATTTTTCACGTGGTACCAATGGTGAAGGGAGAGAGGGAAAGATAGATAAAAAAGGCTCAATCTGTTTCAGATTGGTACGACCATTACTTCACCACGCTTCTGAACACCCTCCTGATTCTCCTCTGCTGGTTGATTGGCATTGGGACTATGAGCTACGATCTAGTTCTATTCAGTCGCTATCACACCACTTGTCAGTTCAAATGGCCTTCAGATCTCGCTAAGACTTCTTCTGGTTAGTTGATCAATTACGGCCATTTGCTATTTTCAACCAAGTTATAGACAGCTGCAAACAGTTCGAGTTTGGACGGACAGCAGTAACTGATCCTAGCAATCTACCAATTTCTGCCAAATTTTGCATTGCAATTAAAGGAGCAATCTACATTTGAGCAAGTATTGCATTCTAATAGGAATTTCCTGGCTACGGCGAGACACAAATTCTCCTCTGAAAAAATCGCTTTTGCTTACAATTATTTTAGATAAGTTCTATTTGCTGATTATGATGATCCTGCGAATATGCGAACTTTTTCAACCATTGCTAAGTTAGCCACATAGCAGTAAGCAGACAATCTAGAAAATCAACAAGCCTTAAAGCGGACAAAAAATTTTCAATTTCGATCTAAAACGCTATTTTTCTGTAAAAAAAATAACCATGTTATTCTCTGGAAAAATTTATGCCAAACTTAATTTTTCATCAGGTTATCGCAAAAACCAGCTCGGTTAGTTTAAGTTGGTTAAAGTGAGTGTAATTTTAATCTGTTTTATTTGAAGAATTTTTTCAAACCCACTTTGCGGAGAGGTGGCCCTAGATTTTCTGGAGGGGAGGTGAAACAACTTTACAAATAAGAAAGAAGTTTTTAAATAGAATCGACAATTTGGAAAAAAAAGAAATTTTTTTTCTTAAATTTGAAAAGCTGTTATCGACAAAGCACAATGACTCTCAAGCTGCTTTTCAACTGATTATGACTTCATGTTTACATACTTTTTCTGTTTGTGAATATCCTTTTTGTCCTTTAATCGTTAAAAAATGTCAAAGCTGTGTCAAAGAAAAGTCAAAAGTATAAAAAAACTAAGAAGGTGATTGCAGAAGTAAGTGAATAGAACAAAAAAATCGTTCAATATAATTCAATATAACTTTTCCGACCATTGACCACAGACAGGATTTCTGAACTCCTGCCTGTTGTGGTGTGTTTTATTTTTTTTGTGTGGTTTTTTTTCGACGCAAAACCGGGTACCACAAAAAGTTATCGAAATTGGTCCATAAATCATATTAGAGTCGTTTTAGTCTGATTCGAATGGCATTTAAAAAATTCCAAAATTCTCCCAGTGTTGAGAAAAGCTGGTTTGAAGTTTTTGAGATTTAGTTTAATTTTGAACGAGTAATGTGATCGAGTAATGCTCCTCAAATGGAAGTTTACTTTTTAGGCTTTTAGGACAAAACAGTTGATTTCACCATGAATAAAATTTGTTTCGGTTGTTTCATTGAGCTCTTAGTCGGCAAAAATCGCTTTCTAAAAAAATTAACTTTTTCGTGCAAAAAACTCAAATGTTAATTTTTTTTTGTTGCTGTCGAACATACCTGATTAGTTAAATATCTACGCGATCCTATAGTTGTCGAATCACATCACCTTTTAAAAACGGCACTAATTTGAAGAAAAGTGTTTTTTTTTATGTGTGCTTGTGCAGCAACCGGCTATCTTTGCTTTAACTTCGGTTTTGGTTTCTGCAAACCTAACTACCCGTTTTCACTATTTTTCCACATTCAAGTTGTTTTGTTGAGCGAAGCTGCTCAGTTTTGCGACTCACCGCATTTTTTTTGCGACCAGAATTTTCAGATAGTTCTACAAATTTTGGATCAAGTTAACGCCCCCCCCCCCTCCCCCCAGAAAAAAAGACAAAGATGAGATCCTCCACCCTAGCTTCACTTTCAATTAATTTTGCTAAGCGCTGCATGTAAATTCTCTATTCTGACTGGTTGAAAACTCACAAACTCAGAAGCAAAATAACAACCCCCCTATACGGCTTTCGTAGGAGGATGTTAACTTGGTCCCAAATTGTTCCATTTCAGGTGTGGAGGAGGCGGTGGTTATGGTGCTGCTTCCCGTGGTGATCATGACTGTGCTGTACCTCAGAGTGTACATGCGGGTGAGGGAGTTCAACGCCCTCTTCAACGCCAAGTCCCCCACCCCCCAACCCACATTCGGGTTCCTCAGACAGCAGACTATACGGTTAGTTAATATTTGAAAATCACTAATTCATTATATTTTATCATAAATTAAATAACAACTTAACTTATATAACACAAGACTGATCACATTCTGGTTCCTACGACAGCCAAGTATACGGTCATTTTACATATGATAAGATAGAAACGTCATAATTTCAATTTTTTGAACAATTTTTTTCACGAAAAACCTATTATCACGAGAAATGCAAGAACCCCAATCTTAAGACCTTAAGGCCACGTTATCATACGAACATCCAACTCTTATAAAATTCCTCAGATAGCAAGCTATACGATCAGTATTTTTTCGAAAACAAAACTCAGAACTTAAATTTATATGATATAAGCTCAAGTTCTGATTCTTAAGACAGCAAAGCATAGGTTACTGTATATAAAAACATGGGACCGTCAAAACTTAGGTTTGATAGAACAAGTTTCAGTTTTCATCCCTAATCTAAACGGCGCGCAATCGTCTGCCAGGGTTAAAGTCCCACAGTTGATTATCGCTTTTTCTGTAGAATCCCAGTGATCTCTTATTTCCAGCGCTGATTCATTTATAACTCAGAGTTTTCGCAGACCTAACACTGCGATTTTTCAGAGCTATTTCAGTAATGATTCCGTAGAAAGTCATCGCTCAGACTTAAGAAATTTTACCTCATTCTATTACCTTTCAAATGAGAGCTTTAGTTGATAAGCCCTTTAACTTAATGGGCACTACGACTGGATGGCGAAGAGATAGCATGCATGTCAACTAAGATAATGGTCGCCGGATCGAACCTCTCTTAGATCCTTATTTTTGCTCGTTTTGATAAATTTGTATTGCGTTTTCTTCACTGAAAATTAGCCAAATTAGCGATAATCTATCGATTAAATTTGCTTTTGTGGCAATGAACATCGATTATTCATGGATGTTTTTTTTTCTCTTTTTTATCGCTAATTTATGGTGTGAGCTCAACCCGGGTGACCTTCTAATCCATATTCGGATTTCTTAGACTCCAGACTAAGCTGTCACTATAACACAAACAGATTTTCAAAGCGTAATTTATATGATAAAAGTTTACTTTCGAATTCCTCAGACAGCAGACCATACGGAATTATACAGCAGAATTATACCAAAAACTAATGAAATACATCAAGGCCTATATTCTCTGGCGTGCACAGGATTTTATTTTATGAGTGGGGGGAAGGCGCTTTGTCATTTTTTCCACATGTTTACAGAGAGAATTTCAGGCCAACTTCACGCATGTCTAGTTTTCAGATAAATAATAGATAACTTCAGATCTGAAATTTTATGAACGAAAAAAGTTTTTATGAAAGAAAAAATTTGAAATCATTCTTGAAGAATTTTTTGGGTACGGGGTTGGACTGAGCAATCACAGATTCTTCATAGCTTTGGCCACGCAAAATTTACCGTCGAGGTCAAATTCATAATTTTTGTAATATTTGATAATTTTGTGGCGAGATATCGAACCCTTTCAAAAGTTTCTAGCAAGAAGCTGTTTGCAAAAATCCAAAAAAATTAAGAAAAATCAAGACAGACAATTTCTTGCAAGAAAGTTTTGAGAGCTTTTGATATCTCCCCACAAAATTATCAAACCATAGAAATTAAATATAAAACTATTAGATATAAAACTATTAAATATAAAACTATTAGTTAGATCTCGAGGGTAAATTTTGCCTGGCTATAATTATAAGGAACCTGCGGTTTTCACAACAAAAACTCATTTTTGCATGCAAAAGTTTTTCCTTAGAAAATTATTGTTTGATTACAATTTTCGTTTAAGCCTGAAAAAAAACTTAATTTTTTCTTGGGCAATTTCGATACTACTTAGAAAAATGTTTGCTCTCTCCATCAAAAAAATGCTAGTCATAGAATTTTTATATATGGAATTTTTGTGATTAGCATTTTTTGTTGATAAAAGGTTTTTCGTTTTTATTTATGATTGTAAGCAGAGTTTTATCCAAAAATAAGAGAAAATGCTTTGAAATTTTGCTGACTTCACAATAGCAAAATGTATGAAATTTGTTTGACTAGTGTTTTTTCAGACTGAGTTTATCGAATTGTATGATTTGCATTTTGCCCGCAGTGACAAAATTGGTTAGAAATCAATTATTTACATAAAAATCTACAGATTAATTTAAGTATAGAAGTAATTTATCTAATACCATTTTGCGAACGGTAATCGATTTTATACAGATAGAATCTATTCTTTTCCACCAAATATAAATGCACTTTAAAGCCAAAATAATCGATTCCTCTATTCTAAAAAACCTGTATGTAATCTGTAGATAATCTGCATATAGTCAGTATATAATCTCTTTACATTGACTCCTGTAGATAATCTGTATAAAATCTGTATAAAATCTGTATACAGTTTGTATAAATTTGATAAAAAACCACAAGGGTCGCAATAATTTCAATTTCGGCCATTCATGGTTTATATTAATGATTTCTTCACAAATTTAACAAAAATTTGTTATCAGGAAGTTTTTTTCAGAGTACAGTGAGCGGAACTCATTTGAGGAAAATTGTTTACCGCAAACATCAAGTGTTAAGAGACCCATGAAAGATTTTGCAATCTAATGGTTCCCGCGGTAATAAAAGTAAATTTGCGCAAAAATTCTTCAAGTGCCTTTTAAAAGATCAACTTTCTCAGCCCAGTTTTGCTAGAAAAACATCAATAAAAATTAAAAAAATTTTACATAGAGCAATTAGTTTTTGAAAAAAACCCACTCTGAAAAAAAAGGAATTTTTTTTAAAAAGTTTTCAAATCAAACATCAGAAACAAAAGTTCAATGAAGAGCCTGCATTATAATTGAATTTCAAAACAATCATATCATCTGATTGGCGACAGTGTTGAGGAAATCAGTATATAATTTGTATGTAGTCTGAATAAAATATGTATTTAATCTGTATATAGTCTGTATATAATCTGTATAAAACCAGTATATAATCTGTAGATAATGAGTAGATAATTTGTAGATAATCTCTATATAATCTCTAGATAATCTCTAGATAATCTGTATACAATATGTATTTAGTATGCAGGAAATTTGATACAGCAAAAATAGTTTTAGAGTGTTTCGGTACTGATTGTTTAATGAAGATATACAGTATGAAATTTTAGCAAAATAGCAAGCATTATGATCGATTATTAAAACTACTTCACTATATAAATTTACAACAGATCTAAAATCGTATACTTTTCTGTAGATAATCAATTTTTATCCATTTTTGTCACTGCGGGTAGGTCTATTGAGATCAACCCGGTATAGATGAACTTGGTAAGATGATATTCGGGCCGATGTCCTCGACTTATGTCACAACCGTCGCGGCTTAAATTGACGATGTCGCAAATTGGCGATGTCGTAAATTTGTTATCAGAAAGTTTTTTTCAGAGTACAGTGAGCGGAACTCATTTGAGGAAAATTGTTTACCGCAAACATCAAGTGTTAAGAGACCCATGAAAGATTTTGCAATCTAAGGGTTCCCGCGGTAATAAAAGTAAATTTGCGCAAAAATTCTTCAAGTGCCTTTTAAAAGATCAACCTTCTCAGCCCAGTTTTGCTAGAAAAACATCAATAAAAATTAAAAAAAATTTACATAGAGCAATTAGTTTTTGAAAAAAAACCACTCTGAAAAAAAAGGATTTTTTTTTAAAAAAATTTCAAATCAAACATCAGAAACAAAAGTTCAATGAAGAGCCTGCATTATAATTGAATTTCAAAACAATCATATCATCTGATTGGCGACAGTGTTGAGGAAATCAGTATATAATTTGTATGTAGTCTGAATAAAATATGTATTTAATCTGTATATAGTCTGTATATAATCTGTATAAAACCAGTATATAATCTGTAGATAATGAGTAGATAATTTGTAGATAATCTCTATATAATCTCTAGATAATCTCTAGATAATCTGTATACAATATGTATTTAGTATGCAGGAAATTTGATACAGCAAAAATAGTTTTAGAGTGTTTCGGTACTGATTGTTTAATGAAGATATACAGTATGAAGTTTTAGCAAAATAGCAAGCATTATGATCGATTATTAGAACTACTTCACTATATAAATTTACAACAGATCTAAAATCGTATACTTTTCTGTAGATAATCAATTTTTATCCATTTTTGTCACTGCGGGTAGGTCTATTGAGATCAACCCGGTATAGATGAACTTGGTAAGATGATATTCGGGCCGATGTTCTCGACTTATGTCACAACCGTCGCGGCTTAAATTGGCGATGTCGCAAATTTTGGAGGTTAAAAAACTAGCACGAATTTGCGAAATTTACAAAAAATGATTGGGTTCTTATGGGTTAAACGGCACAAAAATCAAAATTGAAGCAAAATGAAAACTAAAACTGAAACTGATCCAGATTGGCTAATATAAGCCAATTGAATTCGAGCAACTAGGTTAGCCATTTCGATTGATACTGAGAATTTCAAACAGACAGATAACAAAATTAGCCGAAATGACCGAAAATATAGAACTTTTGGCAGATAATCAAATTAGTTTCAAGTCACTTGTACAACTTTGCCCAGACATGAAAAACTCTGTAAAATGGCTTCAACAAAATAACATTTTGAGCAGCACACGCATTTGTTCGCAAGGTCACGAAATGAATTTACAATTATCGGAAAAAATTCTAGATGGCGATGTCGAAAAAAGGATTGTACCGAAGCTTCCTTAAGGCACTTTTTTGGAAAACACCCGTCTACCATTTGACGATATTATTATTTTTTTTCATCTGTTCAGGGGCCTATGAGCTCTCCAGTGTCAAATTTTGCAAAAGAGAGCTTAGGATGGGCATTCATTCGGCCGTCGATTGCAGTTCTTTCATAAGAGAAATATGTGCTATGTTGGGGGGGGGGGCAAAATTGTCGAAATTGACGAAAGTTTATTTTCGCGTCAAAAAAATAACATTGGCCGGATTTACCCAGAACAATGGGTTTTTGGGGGTTATTGCCGCGAGTCTAGGGAAATTTTTCTATAGTTTTCTATATGCCGTCCCTGATCGCTCTTCCACTACCCTTATCCATATCATACGTCAGTCAATACGTCCCGGAACGCTGAGTTGCTCGGACGAATCATAAATGAGGGTTTTCATCGTAAAACTGTAAATCACAGCCAAAATTTTGTCGACCCGTTCACTTTCTGCCTTACGAACAGTATCGAATCTAAGTGGAGAAATGCAAAAATGCGAGTTAAGCGTCAATGTGGTACGGCAAGAATCTAAGTGGACTCGTATCTGTGCGAATTTATGTGGAGAGAGCGTCAAATTGTAAAAAACTGTAATCCATTTGCTCAAATTATCAAAGAAATTGCTCACTTCTGGCCCGCCCCATAAATTTTCTTCGTATAATATGTAATAAATGAAGTAATTGTATGTTGATTACAAGTTTTCAATTTGAAATAAAATTTCTGACTATTTTCCTAATTTTGGGCCGTTTAACGCATAAGACCCCATGATTGCATTGAATGTGATTGCATTGTAGCAAAACTTAAATTTTTAATTAAGATTACCAGATATAATAAGGATTTTGCTCTAAAAGTGTGACAAAAAAAAATTTGATAGATTTTGTGACAGAATTTGTAACAAAATTTTAAAAAAATTGTAACAAAAATTACAGGAACATATTTTATTTACCAAGTACTATTGTCGAAGCATTGTGGCAATGTGTAGTTGTGGCACTGCGGTAGTGATGGTGCCCAGCTGTCAAATGGTTGCTGGATCAAATCATAAGATTGCTGCTATTTGCAACGTGAGGTCTTGCAAGAAAGTCATACTTTAACCTGCACTGAATACGTGCGCCCTTGTCAACCCAAATATTTAACCTACGTTTTAGGCCTCCGCGTTATGTGAGTAGAAGTCCAAAACAACAGAGAAGATTAAATAAAAGTAGCAATGTTGCGGATTCCGCTACAAATCTGATTTGGACCTGTTGCGGAATCCGCTTAAAAAGCGCATAATGCACAGTTTGGCCTCGTAATGATTATCTGAAAAACCCAGCGCGACGTTATGTTGCAATTTTTTTTGGACTTTGCGCGACCGTTCTTAGCTATGTCGCAATTTCAACTTCGGCTCGACTGAAGAATTTTGATATGAGTTGGTTGCGTCATAAATATGGCTCGACCCGAGTTATACCAACCTATGGAAATAAAGCTGAGGAACGTATCGGAAAGGTGTCAAAAAAGAACTAGAAGAAAAGTATTTTAAACACTAAATTTATTTCAGTATTAATTTTACATTCATTTGAGTAAAATATGATCTAATAGATTAGAAAAAGTTTGCATTATTAGTTAAACAGAAGGCATGCAAAAAATTAATTCATCTCAAGACGAAGGTAGTTCTAGTAAAACGGTGAGGTTCGAAAAACTTTACTGCTGATATTGATGTGCCTTAGCTGTTACAGTCCACCATTTGTGATCCAGAATGAAACGTATCTTATAATTGAGAAGGTAGATTTAAATTAATTGAAGATCTGCAGCATTTTGTAGCTTTAGTTTTGCTCTTGATTTCTTAAAAAAACATTGAGCGAACGTAAATATATATACTAAAACAATTCATGCAAGTACAAAAGCGAAATTTAATTCAAATTTACAGTCTTTTTTGAGTGGAATGTTGCTGAGGTAAAATTAAAATTTCTAAATTAAAATATTATGAAAATAATTTAAGAGTTAGAGATACTAAAACGGGGCAGCAATAATCTATGATTGCGTGTATGATTTGTTTTCTTTTTCAAACGGAATTATAGGGATTAAAATGGACGAAAAAAATTTTGCATGCGATATCGATTGTT
Organism: Symsagittifera roscoffensis; assembly: GCF_963678635.1. NCBI lineage: Eukaryota > Metazoa > Xenacoelomorpha > Acoela > Convolutidae > Symsagittifera > Symsagittifera roscoffensis. Next base: position 56,342,655 of record NC_087068.1, on the reverse strand, counting down.
TAATTCATGAATAGTTTCACTTCTGCGATATTTTTGCCAATTATGCTTCGCTGCAGCACAGAAAGCAGTCTGAAAAACTTCGCCACTTATCATGTAGAACATTAAATTAGCCGAACTGTTCACAATATGTAGGAATCGGGCCGCGACAACGAAAAAGTCTCGTCGGGCCGAATCCAAACTGTCGTTTTGTGATTTCATCGCCGCAACAACGCAAAGAGCATTCAAACTGGAAAAGACAAGGTATGTAGTTGTGAGCATGATTAACATCTTGGTGTAGCATCTCTCTTTCTTTTCATCTTCGAGTTGTTTTTGTAACTTCCGTTGGAAAAGCGAATTTGCAGCTGTGATTTGGGCTATCTGGGCTTCGATTTTCTGTTTCTTCGTTTTCGATCGAACATGAACCTCGACAATAAAAATTACGTTAGAGAATAGGAGTACAAGAAAAGGTAATAGGAACACAATAAAGCCGGTGATTATTTGAACTGAAAGCCTTGCTGTTTCTGGGAGCAAATTTAGAACTAATTGGCATTGGTTTTTTTGCCCGTTGTGCGTTATGAAAACTGACACACAAGCCGTAAATAAGGCTGCAGTTAGCGAGATAATGAAACTCATCCATAATGCAGTTCTCTTATTCACATTGTTTTTATGGAAATATGGCGCTTTGAGACAGACCACGCGATCCAGAGCCATGATGACGATATGGTAGCTGCAAGTTAGACTTAAGAACCACGCAACAAAAAAGAAGCATCTGCAGGTCAAAACCTAAAAAGCATCCATTCTTGTTTTTTAGAGAGATACACCAGGCTAGACAGTCTAATTTTCTAATTTTACCCATCTAAGCCGGACTATCAGGCACTAATGAAACATCTATTGAAATTGCGCAGTTCTAAGTGCAAAGTGACAAATTTTCCTGACTCTCCCAACCCCCCCCCCTCCCTCACCATCCTTGCTGCCCAAAGACTCCCCTTTTTTTCTTAGAAACGATATCAATTTATAGCTTAATGACCCTGAACGAAATTTTTCGAAAGGCGCCTGTGACTCCAATATAAGGTAATTTTGAGAGGGAGCGCGCCCCAAAAAATTATAATTTATAGGTAAAAACTTTCCGAAAAGTGCCCAAGAAATTTTTCAGAAATAGGAACATCATTTTTTTTATATCATGTGAAAAATGTCATAGCTCACGTTAACAGATGTGAAATTTCCGACGTCAAGCAATTTGCCGCCCATTATTACGAGCCCTGCTTCCACTAGTAATATCGAGTCCCAAACCGACAGATATCGCATCAAGGCGACGTTGTTTGACTCCTTTAGTTGAAACGTAGTTTCGAAGCAGAAATAGTTTAGAACTAAACCAAGAAAACTCAAGATTATACCCCCAATTCTAAGACCAAAAACGAGGTAATCCCAGAAAGATTGCTCGTCTTTTTGAAAAAACTCGCCCGAGTCTTCAGAAATGTTTGACAGTAAGACAACGGACATTTTGTAATAAATGATGTGGCTATGATTTGTTACTGAGACAGCAGATTGATTTTTACGACTGGCGATAAGAAAATAATCGTGATTTTGTTTCTTAAATCACACCACTAAAATTTGAATAAAATCAAAATAAAAACAATTATTTAAAGTTGTGAAACAATGACAGTAAATATTGTGAGTTGTTTCAATTCAGAAAGAACAAAGCAAGTTTTCAACCGAAAATAGGAAATTTTAATTCCAGTTATTTTTTTTGAATTTTTTTTTGGCTTGTGAATGAAACAAAAACTTAAATTGATTGCGACATTACGATTAAAGCACTTTATAAGATGAATGATTTTCCTATACTTTTGTTTGTGTTTTCAACTGGAAGAAATTAGTAAGATTACCTTCTTTTCAGTGAGAACAAAACTGTTTTTCAAGCAAAATAGGAAGTTTCAGCACCAGTGGTTTTTTGAATTTTTTTCTGGCTTGTGAATGAAACAAAAACTTAAACTGATTGCGACATTACGATTAAAGCACCTAATAAGATTAATGTTTTTCCTATACTTTTGTTTGTTTTTTCAACTGGAAGAAATTAGTAAGATTAATTCTTTTCAGTAAAAACAAAACAGTTTGTCAACCAAAAAGTGAAGTTTTTTTACCAGTGGTTTTTTCTCATCTCAATCGGAACAAAACAGAATTTTGAATATATTTTTAATCTAAGTTTACAGCACTTTATGTGATCAAATTTTCGTCTCAATTCAAACGCAGTTTTCTCAAATGGGTTTTTTTCAAACGAAAAATGATTTTAAAACCCTTTATGGTACCTTCTAAAGATATAGGGACCGGTTGTTGAAATTTGGTTTCCAGTTTTTTTCATTAAAAAAAAAATTTGAATATTCAAACATCTCAAAGAAACCGCAAAAATCTCAAAGAAAGCGAATAAATATTGAAAAATAAAATAAATTAAATGATAAAGGCCTTGAAACTTAATAAAAAGCGATCAGAAAAAAAATCGGATGCATGAATTTTCAATTTTTGCGAAATCAAAATCCGGTTCTGGAAAAATCTAAAACTGATTTCGGAAAAAGTGAAAAAAAAAGTTCATTGTATATCTTCACAAATTGTGCAGCAAAAAATTGCTGCAATGCTTTAACTAATTTTCTATTAATAATGATTTTGAATTCGCGCAAAAAAATCAATTATCCAAAGGTATTGTCACATAATTCTGACTGTTTAAAGTGTTCCATCATTCAGTCCCTCCATCATCAGAATACCATTCTCCTATTAAAGCACCACCCTTCCTGTCGACAAAAACAGTAAATTCGCACAAGAGCTCAATTGTGAAATTTCGACTTCTGATGGGTCAAAAATTTGCTGTTTAGCCTACATGACAATACCTTTTCTTGGATTTCGACAAAATCAATGAGTGGCAATTTGTGTTGCAATTGTCGGAATAAAAATGGGTTTCTATACTTTTATTCTTTATAAAGTAACTCAAAAAGGTTGTTTTTTTATAGAAGAAAATGGCTATGTGAATGATCTGCTGCCAAGTTGAGCAAGTAAACTTTTGATGCCCTGACTCAAATATTATTAACTAACATTATTACTATTTTTAAAAAAGTCGAATAATTTTGAGTGACCAAAAAATGTTTTCTGTAAAAATCAAAGAAAACAATTCAGACCACTTTCATTTCAGCCACTTGAATAATCTACAGTGCTGATTTATATTAATAGAAAAAAAAACGCATTAAACTTGAAATTTAAAACACGTTTTTCTTAAGATGGTTTGACTTTGACCAAAAATGATGAAGACAAAACTTGTTTCAAATATCAACATGGTGAAGACTGTTTTGCAAAAATCGGGCCTAAAGTTTCACCCCCAAAATTGAATCACTTTAGTTTTTTTAGTCATCAAAAATTACGCCAACACTACTTTGTCAATCACAGACGTAAATTATCTCAAAGTGATGGCTGATACATAGCCCAATAAATTTTTAAAATGGTTTCTAAAAATTTGTAGGATAATTAACTTTTCGATATACAACAAAGGTCGTTATAAAACAAACCAATTTTTTATGAAGGAACTTTTTTAAACATTTTGCGAATTTCTTTTGGTCATTATACCCTTCATGGACTTTGTAGTAGGCTCATTCTGAGATAATTTAAAACTGATTGGTAGTTTTGGCGTAATTTTGATTGAATAAACAAACGAAAAATGAAGAATGTTCGGGGTAAAATTTTGGGCCCAAACTTCACAAAACAAATTTCACTATAATAATTTTGTAATAATAATAATAAATTTTTCAGCAAGTTTTTCTATCATTTTTGGCTAAATACAACGCGTTTTTTTTAAAAAAATCGTTTTAACTTTAATGCGTTTTGTTCAAGATAGATTAAGGCAGCACTGTTTTCTGGACTACAGTGCTCATTCGAATCATCCGGACCAAACAATATAACTTGCAATTTGAAAATCGTTTTGCCCAAACTTAATTGAGTCTAGACAAAAAATGGTAGACCCAAGACTTGTTTAAAATTTCAGAAGACTGCTGGATCAATTACTGATAAAAGTATAAAAAAGTGAGACTTTGTTGTAGCAGCACAAAGTTTAAGCAGGGTAGAGTCTATCAGTTTTAATAATTATAAATCAATAAATCAGTTTGCTTAAAAATGATATAAAAGAGCGTTTTTTCAAAACCAATTTCATAATGTTTTGTAATGACTTACTTTGACCCTGCTAAAAATTTTTCGGGCTACATAGTAGGCTCACTTTGGTATAGTTTAATCAAAATTGATCAATTAGTTCTAACATAATTTTCATTAAATAAAAACAGCCAAAAATGATTGATTTTGATGTTATCGCATGGACTCGAATTTTGCAAAACAAAGTTATGCATTTTCATTTTTTTCTATACTTTCTAGACAAGTTTGGACTTCATCCGTCTCGTTCAAAAACTATTCACTTTGATAAAAACTCATTTTTAGTTTTAATTTTTTCTTTATTTTGTACCGAATCGGGTCATTGGGTTTTAGCTGAATGACAAATATTTTTTGATACCAAATTTTGCCGCAAAATTTTGCCCTAACCACGCAGAGTGTTTTCAGAGCTTCCGTAACTTTCAAGTTTGATAAATTTCTGCTCTGGTATCAAAATGATTAGCGGCCCGGTTGATTTGCATTTCTCCAAATTTCTCGGATTAGGATAATTTTTTCGAGCAAAAACGCGACAAGCATACCTAATGCCTTCACAAGTAAGAATACCAACGTTTTTAAATAGTGAATCTTAATTTAGTTCGTTCCTTGAAACGTCTGCTGGTAAAACTTAACTACGCATAAGTTTCTTAGTTGAGATCTTCATGTTTTTGGTTTTTGAGAATCTTTTGAGTGACAAATTGCCCAATCAAACCAGACAAGACATTCACATATGTGCAGTCAGACATACGGAAACAGCTATTTGTTCAATTTTAAGTTGCATGAACTTTGTCCAATCAAAGCTATAAATAATGTTTCTACAGATTTAAACTGTTCAAAACAGTTCAGTCCTTCTGCGTGCTTGTTTTTCTGGTAGCTGAAAAAAAAACAATTGAAAGTTAATTAAAAATTTGTTTGTGCAATGGCTAGTCTTGAAACGAAAAACGGTTAAAATCGTTGGCCCAGAATTTTTTCCTAACTCTGTTTCTTTGCCAGCTGATACTTGTATTTTACTTAACACGTACGTATGATTTTTTGCAATTAAAAAAATAATACTAAAACAGTATCATCTACTAGAAGTGTTAAATTCCGCACTGACAAGAATGGTTTCAATTCGATTTAAATTGATTTTAAATCGATCCAAATTGCTTAACAATGTACATTTTACAAGACTTAAGGGATTTTTAATCGATTTCAATCAATATTTCCCGAAAATTTTGGATCGATTTAAGTGTCTATAAAATCGATTTGAATCGATTTGGATAGATTTCCCGGCTGACAAAAATCCATCCGAATCTCATTTAAATTCATCGAAAGTCACATAAATCAATTTTAAATCGATTTAAATCGATCTTCCTTGAAAGTTTTGGATCAAGTTAAGCGTATAAAAAATCGATTTAAATCGGTTTGGAGGGATTTTGAGACTCCTTAAAATTGATTTGTTTTGCTAACAAGGTGAAAACAATTTGAGCTTGAAAATATGCATTGAAATCAAATAAAATCATTACTGTAAGACAGATTATGCGCAAAAACATATGCAACAAATAAAAATGGATGAAAATAAATCAAAAGTTGATCTCAGGAATGTGCAATTAAAACTTAAAATATCATGAATGTAAAATCTTATGAAACGAAAAAAAAAAGTCAAAATAGATAAAATTTTAAACTCAAAAGTCGCAAGGAAATCATAGACTGTTATCGATAATTTGAAAAGAATTTAGTATTTTCATTATGCTATACAATCATCCGATTAATAAGATTTGGGACAAAAATCTAACTAACAAATCAAAAAAACACAAAAAAACACGTTTTGAGCTCAAAAACTGCAATAAAATCATGAAAAACTATCATTGTAAACCAGAATGGGAAAAAAAAATTAGTAAGAAATAATTGAAATGTCAAATTAGATCAAAAATTCAGTTCAAAATATGTTAGGAAATGATAAATTTTTAAAACTATTTAGTTTTTCTTTTTTCTACAAAATGCTATATTTGTAAAATGAAGAATGATAGGCAACAAATAAATGCACTAAATTAATATCTGGCAAAAAAATGATTCAAATCATTTTTATCTTTTCTATTTATTCTTCGTACGTTTTTCAGAATAAAATCGATTGAAGTGTAACCTAAGTTTTTTTCATACTAAAATCGATCCTAATCCATTTTTTTTAGTGCAGGATACTTTGCACATTTGCTTGCACGTTTATATTCTTATAATTTGAAAGTTTTATTTTCATAATTTTTTAGTTCATTACGAGGCCAAACTGTGCACTGGATAGGAGCACATTTTTGTGTCTGTATGTTCCTGGATTCCAGAGACAAGTCTTAAAATATTTTCCGAAATGTAAGTGGATTCCACAAACAATAATTCAGTGGATTCCGCATACATATACCTGTAACGTCAATTTTGTCGGAACATTTGTTTTGTTGCGGATTCCGCAACAAGCAAATATAGCTAGTTGCTCTGGATTCCGCAACTGTAGGTAGATTTGGCAAAACTTAAGTGGATTCCACAGAATGTAAGTGGAATCCGCAAATGTAAGTAGAATCCGCAAAATTTGTAAGCGGAATCCGCAAATGCAAGCTGATTTCGCAAACTGTAAGTGGATCCAGAATTTGTTTATTACTAAACTTGCAAATGAACAATTAAAAGCTAGAGCTAGAACTCTAATCTATGGTAATGCGGAGTTTAAATGCGAGGACTTAACCATTGTCAGCGGAATCCACAAACAAATCTAAAAATATTTGATGACTAAATCGGTAAAGGACAACTTTTGGTAATTTGGAAACACAACACTAAATAAATTTAGTATTTGGAGTCATTCGATTGACAGTGTTTGGAAATACAACACACAGCATATCGCCAAATTATGTCAGTATTTGAGATTGCATCAATCCTAAAAACTGATTTTGGAAGCATAACGCCGAATAATTTCAATATTTGTAGTCATTGAGTTGAGAGTGTATGGAAACATAACACACAGCATATCGCCGATTTAGGTCAATTTTGGAATGGCATCAGTGTTTGGGATCGAAGTTCAGATCGAAGTAGGTCGGTATTTGGGATCGGTAGGTCAGTATTTGGGATCGAAGTTCAGTAGGTCAGTTTTGAGGAATTGAGACCAAACTTTTGGTATTTCAACTGTTAGTTGATCAATGCAGTAATTGAGATTGATTTTTCTGGTGACCGGTAAATAAAAGATATAATTTTAAACGCTATATTACACATATAAATTCATGTAAACAGAATCCGCAAACAAAATTCGGATTCCACTTAGAATTTGCGGATTCCAATTACAATTTGCGGATTTGCGCATACAGTTGCAGAATCCGCAACAGCTCAATTTAGCTATACAAGTGTCATATTATTTGTTTGTGGATTTCACGGTTGCGGATTCCGCAAAATTGCGGTTGCGGATTCCGCAAAATTGCCTAATTTTGGAGCAATTTCGAGCAGTACAGTGTTTTAGTTTGTGGAATCTAAAACACGAAGAAGATCAATGAAAAGTAGCAAAGTTGCGGATTCCGCGACAAATCTGATTTTGGCTTGTTGCGGAATCCGCTTACAATGCACAGAATGCACAGTTTGGGCTCGTAATGTTCTATTTTTTATCTTTGATTTTTCTGTGTTCTGTTTAATTGAGTTTTTAATTATAGTTACGAAAAATTTGTTTAACAAAAAGCTACAAGTTTTTTTTAAAAGTAATAAGATTTACGGAAAAAACATTGACTTTTCTATTATCTTGACGATTTCGAAAAATGGTAGAGCGCTTAAAAAATTGTATAAATTATTCCCAGTCTAGACGTTATTTCTGAATTTCAGGCGTGTGAAGTTCATTTCTGAAATTCGAATAAGGTTTATTTACCGAATTAAAGCATAGCGTCAGGCCTACATAAGCTAGTTTTGAAAGTCATGCAATCTTGCACTCAGAGAGAACCCCTCTGGCTTTCACCGGATAAATTTCAATTACCCGTCACTTTCATTTTCAGTTCTACAAAACTAAACAAGGCTACCCGTATCAGGGCAAAACCTTGAATGTTCCGACTGCCCCTTAGTTGGTCTCTAAAAGTTTCTTCGGAAGTCAAAACAAAAACATTCAGTTTAAGTTAAAAAAACTGATAACTTTGCTATTATTAAAAAAAATCCATTGTAAATTGCTTAAAATTGATTACTTCTCATTTTATTAGAGAGTGACAATGAAACTCAATTAAGGTCAGTTTTTTTTTCCTTTCATTCAGATGTGGGTTAGCATGCAAAAATCAACGCACACAAATTCGTTAGCACGTTTTTCAGCTAAAGCTGATTTCCTGCTGTTCAATTTTTTTTTCATTGTGATTTTTATTTCCATGTCTCATGCTCTGTTAATCGTTTCACGTTTTGTTGTCGGAGGGGATAGAAGATGAGGAGGGGCAATCAGCCCCAATGGGAACCATATAAGGGCTGATTTTCAAAAAATGGGGCTTTTTGTAGTTGGAAAAACATCAATTCAAAATGATTTTGAATGGACTATAATAAATTTTCAATCATCTCGTTGTCTGTGGGCGAGATGCGTGCGAATCGATTATTTTCACAACTTTTTTATACCACAAGAAACCACTATTTTTGACTTTTTGTGTTACTTTACTTAGATGCGGGAAGTTATTGAGAGGGTAAAATTTTGTCAGATAACAGTTCGCAACAACGATAATTGGAACAGGCAATTATCTATAACGAGCGACCATTCGTAGTATTAGATCGAGGGTAACCTTTCTCTTGTTCCGAATGTACAGAGGTTCTTGAGATTGGTACTTTTCAAAATGCCACATACAACATCTCGCGTATCACAAATTGTAGCAGATTACTAAAAGTCGCACAAACAGGTAGAGGAATATACCAAACTTTTAAAAAGTTTTCAATCTTGTTGTAAGTCTTTTTTAGAAAAACTTGTTAAAATTCAGGAAAAACTTGTTACTAATTTTGAATAATTCCTGATAAAAACCTGCGATTGAGAAAATTTGTTAGTTTCTTTTGAACGTTTTTGTATAATTTTATCAGTTAGGGAGATATACAAGGTCGATTATCGTGAGGAGACAATTTGTCGCAAGCGAGAGTTGGCCGCAAGCGACGATTCGCAGCGTTTTTCAAAGGCAACAAATCACAACAAGCGTCAAGTCGTAGCAAGCGACAATTGGCAGCACGGTTTTATTTCTATTTGGGTGATTGCAATACGATGTGAATTAAGGTTGTGGAAGATTACAATTCAGCTCCAGTTTTGAATTAAATATTAGATTGAAAAGAAATCACAGTAAAGATAAGAGATGGGAAAAGAGAAAAGAGTAGGATAAAAAAATTTGTGTTTTGTTAAAAACCTGTAATTTTACAGGGTTAAACATGCTAACAAAAAGAAAAAAACAACATTGAAGCCTCTTAAGATCACTTGCGTGGAAAATGCTGGGGATAATAGCCTCGAAACAGTTGTTAACTTGCTTAAGAAGAGATCACTCGCCACACTCAATATTAGACATTGTTATCTCTTTGGAGTGTAGCGAGACCCTGACGGATGATTGTTTTCTCTTTTTCGATTCGGCGTCTCATGAGAATGACCGAACGTTAAAATTTGCCACCCAGGAGAACTTAGAAACTCTGGAAAGCAACACAGTCTGGCACGCAGACGGGACATTTAAAGCATGTTTCGCTTTACTTTTTGAAACTGTTATAATTCATGCTGTGGTTATTGGTCAAACTGTTCTTTAATGATCATTAGTCTTCTTAAGTCTTAAAAACAAAAGTGAAAAGCAATACATCCGGGCATTCAGACAAAAATAACAAAAATAAAAATCAATCCAGGACTTGAGCCCTCACAGATTGTGGTAGATTTCGAGAAGGCTCCAATTAACATCATTCAGTTGATATTCAATGGTGTAACTAAAAAAGATTGGATTTGCAACAGTTTATCGAGAAACTAAGAAAACCCACATACTTCTAAAGTCTTCTGTTGCTCTGGCACCATTACCTCAGCTTGTCTTTGAAATCCGCATGGCTGCTTCATGCTCCGAAGTTTCTGAAAAAATGTGGTGAGTCTAGCTTACTGGAATACGTGGATTATTTATAACCAAATTGGATTGGAACCATCCTCCAAGGACGCAGGGGGGTTGTGCAAGTCCCTATCTCACTCTAGAATGAGTTCGAAAACGCCAAAAAAGGAAAAAAAAGCAACAATTCGGTCGAGGGATGGCATAGGGCTTTCCAGATGGGGATGGGGTGTGCTCAACCTTCAAGTCACAAATTAAGTCAATTCCTGAGAGGAGAACAAAGTCTGTCAGAGAACAAATTATCGAGAATAACTGCCAAAGAAAGTGCCACCAAGGTGGCAAAATACAAAAAAGCCTAGTCAGATTAGTTAAACTCGTTGAACATTATAGCAACATTATTGTTCTCAAATAACTTGAGAGCCTCTCGTTCAATTTTGCTTAAAGTTTTTTTCTCCTTAATTTAAAACATTCATCTAATTTTTTTGAACAGATCAAAGCTTTTACCGCTACTAATTATTGCTTGCTACGAGTAGTCGCGTGCAGCTAATAGTAGCTTTTTACAACTGCTACGATTGATCGCTACGTGGTTCGGTAGGGCTAATGACCCTATGCGTTTCGACCAAACATTACCCCGATCACCGATTCAAAATATTTATCAACAATTTTCTGTTCTAAAAATAATTTGATCTTGTTTTGAGAACTGTTTTGTAGCTTTCGCTCAACTTGGAAGAGTAATTTGAATTATGACATAGTTGCTCTTCTTAAATAATTCAAAAAATATCCCTATAACCCTTTTTTCCTATATCCCTATGAACCGACAAAAAATTTGGAGAGCTTCTGCTAAATAAATCTTCTAGGAAACGATTTTTAAAATCTTGTCAGTGCAGTTTCCGTCCATTGCTCGGCAGCTTTTGCAAATTTTGTGGGAGTTGCTTTTCACGTGTACTATTTTTAAGAGAACCGAAATACTGGCGAAAAATCAAAATATCATTTGTGGTTGCTATCATGCCAAATGAAGTATTGGTTTTCAATTTGAATTGACAACAACTGCGATTAAAATGACGCGAATTAAAGCTAGGTAATAAGCTGAGCTACTCGTTATTTTGCTTATGCATCAACAGGTTTTTTAAATCGCAAAAAAAAGTGTTTATTGTCGCAAAAAAAGCTGATAAGTGTTTTTGTCAAGGTGGGACGCGAGAGATAAAAGGATGTTTCAAATAAGAATCGGCCGGTTAAATTTATTACAAGTTACAATTTAATTTCAAGTTTCATTTTCCTTAATTGGAATTTTTTTTTTTGAGTTTGCGAGTAATGTTGTTCCACTTTAATACTCTAGTTTAGCTAACGATTATGTAACCATTCTAACAGGTCACTTAGAAATGACCTTCACTCTTTAATTCTCGCTGGCGGAGAAAATGCTCTTTACACTTTTCAATGTTTTAACTTTAGATCAATTCCTTTTCATATTTTTGTTCTTTTAATTGTATAAAGTAGAGTTAGCTGCAACTAAGTAAAGTTTGATCATGAGTCAAATAACGAATCTAACGTAAGATGAAAACCTCCAATTTGGCAGAACCTTACGGTGGACCCACCCATAGCGTGGGAAGATTGGAGTGATCTCTTCCAATAGACAATCATCGCGAAAAATAAAAGTAGACATCGCGAAGAACCTACTAAGTCCTTCGGAAACACATCTTCCCCATCAACCAACTCTGGAAAATCCGACAAAAAACGAATCGAAAAACCAAAAAAGCATGGAAAGAAAGAAACATACAACAACAAAGACGGTACGACGATGAGGAAACGGCATCTATTAAATCCGAAACTAAGAAATTTAACGGAATGAGAATTCAGGAGGCACTCAAGAAACTTCGTTCTATCCTCGACCTCGCCATAGGAAACGAGCGAAAGCGAATCTTTGCACAAAAGCTTACAAAGGTTCATTCAAAGACTTTTGGGGACCTTTAGCAACCGCTTTTGTCAGGAAAACGAACGTCACATTCGAGAGGCACAATTTAATAAATAGGAAACAACGTGACAGAGAGTCACATGAACAATTTTGGGGAGCCTTAGCCAAAATGGCTAAAAAGTGTGACATAACCGCCGGAGAGGACGAGTGGATCAGGGACATCTTCATAAATAACAAGAAAAATTCAGATATACAAAAAAAACTCCTGACCGAAATCTTACCACCGTGGGAAGCACTCAACGTCACCCTAATTGACGAAAAGGGGATTTTAAACCATATAAAATTAACAAATAATTTCAAATCCAACTGATCATCCGTACACAAACCCCACAACCATATTAAGGTCAAAAAGAGAACCTACACTGAACATTGAACGGAGCAACACCCGTATGAAAGGTGACGGCACCTTTTCAAAAGGGAACCTGGCTGTTTGTCCAGCAAAGGACACAAATTGTACATCCTGTAAATAGGCCATTTCACCAGACTCTGTAAATCTTGTCGTAAAATTCTAAGCATTGTAAATACTCAAAAAAAAGATAATGCAGATTTTTAACCGTCGCATCACCCGGATGTAACTAAGGAAAATCTAAATAGAGAAGGTTGTGGCGTGATTAGCGCATGGTCAGAATCTGGACAGTGTGAAAATGACGACTATTCTGTAATAAACGTAACTACATTTTTCGCGATGATGGAAAAGAACTTAAGAAACTATTAAATATTTGACTCGGAAAGGAAAAACAAGTAATTTTAAACATACAAATGGACTCTGCAAGCCCGGTCAGCTTTCTTAAGCAGAACGTTCTTCACGAATTGAAATTACGGGATCCATACCTAAAAAATTATCCAGTGGATAAAACAACCAAGGGTTTATTTTGCGGGTTCGCGGACAACGCCATCAACATCTCTGGCAAAGTGATACCACCGCTTTTTTCAAATGGATGGTCACACGGCGACTGCCATTTCTTTTTGACAGAAGGGCATGAGAGAAACATACTCGGAAATGACCACCTGCCCAAAGTGGGGATAGAAGAATCACAGAAGTTTTTCCACATTTCCAGACAAATAAGATGGGTAAGTCAATAATTGAAATTCCGATCATACAAAAGCCTTCGAGAAAATCAAACAAGAGATTATCAATCTTACGGAAAATACTCATTTTGATGTAAAACGTAAAACCAGAATAAAAACGGACGCATCACATAACGGTTTAGAAGCCTCCTTAGAACAACTCCATGGGAATGACTGGAAAACAATTTCATTTGCATCACGGGTTCTAAACCCACATGAATCGAAATATTCTAACAATGAATTAGACCTTTTGGGAGTAGTCTGAGCCATAGAACATCCTAAAAATTATTTTTATGGATCAGACTTCGAAGTAATTACAGATCATAAAGCCCTACTATCCCTCTATCAATAAACCACGGGAATAAAATACTACACTAGACTAACAAGATTGGTTGATCGGTTATTACCGTTTAACTTTACAATTAAAAACCTTTCCGGAAAAGACATGGGGTTCAATGAATTAATTTTAGAACTCCTCCTGGAAAAACCCTACCCCATCAAATTACGACGAGGAGTTTCTAGTCGCTAATATAGATAAAATTAAGAAATCAATTAATCCTTTGGTTTATCAAAGAAAGACGTGCTCTGTTATTGGTTCAAATCTGAAAAATTCCGATTACGCTAGATTACGTAATAACCTTTTAGCTTCAGTAATAAAATTCATTGATTCGACTTTCCAATTTGCTCATCAAATCATAATCGAAATGAATTTTGTACTTCGAAATGTGTTACTTTGGATTATTCAAACACTAATTCCTTAATAATTTCTTTTTCTATTTCCGCATTTTTGTATTTTTTTATTCTTAATTGTAGCATGAATAATTCAGCTATAGATAGAAGTTTTGTCAATACTGTTATAATGAGAAAAAAGTAAAATTGTAGTTAATCCGTCTACTTCCGGTATTCAAGTTTACCTAAAATTTCTATTGTTACCTGACCACGTAAAACTTGAAGTTGCTCGACCGTCCTTTGGATTTGAATAAGTTATTTGATGCTTAATTAGTAGATCTTCTAACCGAAGACGATCCAATGCTGAGCCCCATCGTGAAGGCACACCAAAACAGAGAAGAGATGATTAACGCAAATTCACCTTATTTCAACACCTTTGTACGGGACTTACATGATCCGACAGATTACTATACATAGACGGTAATTCAGTTACCCTTTTACCATAAGAAACGCAATGATGAAAACTCTCCATCAAGCACATCCCGGTCAATTTGGAATGAAATACTTGGCCCAATACATCTGGTGGCCCCATATTAACAGGCAGCTCTATTTTCACATCATAAATTGCTCCGAATGTACAAACACGGGTAATAGTTTAAAAAAGTATAATTCCTAATTCAAAAATTTGTGAACTTCCCTCCATACTGGAACCCAACGATGAACTCAACCTAGACTTTGCCGGTCCTTTAGATTCTCACTGGGGCACGAAAAAACATATCTTACTTGGCATCGATCGATTTTCGAATTTTCCATCGGCAAAAATTACTACATCTACTTTGTCAAAAACAGTCATCGAATTTCTTCAAGAATACATATTTCTCTACGGCATACCTTACTCAATTAGACTAGATCACGCATCCTGTTTTAAATTATTTTGCGATTTGAACAATATCAAATTATTATTTTAAACAGTAGGAGATCATTGCTCCAACGGATTAGTCGAGAAAATTGTAAATAGTGTAAAAATTAAATTGTTGGCTGTCTCAAAAAACCCAAAAATGTACATTACAAAATTCTCTCTCAAAAAATATCTGAAACCTTCTGTCTTCTTACCAATCAAAAATCAAATAATCTCCTTTCGAAATACATTTTAATAGAAAACCAAACACTATTTGGAAACAATTGGCTTCCGGTAAACCATCCAATGAAATTTTAGTTAAAGGAAAACCAATGCTTTCTAAACAAAGAGCAAAGGACCGGAACGCAAACGACAGAGTGGAGGATGGATACAAGGATACGTTGATCTCCAAGAAGAACCAGACACCTGTTGAGAAGGGATACGAAGCGGACTACCTATGCCCCTCAAAACCTTGCTTGTCCAAAGTCCCCCTTCAAAGTTCAATTGAAGGTAAAATTTTTCGGAAAACGAACAAGTGCATCAATGCAAATCCGTTTTAAGAGGAGTTAAAACAAAAAATCATAAACATCTCTAGTACAACCGTAGAATTATCCGCCGGAAAAATAATCAGAAAATTAGATATCGCCATTCCACGTTCAAACTTTTCAAAAATTCGATCTTTCAAAGGCAACATATCATTTCCTTACTTTTTAAACTGTAATGTTGAATTAGGCCAGAATTGCGAGAAACTCTGGAAACAAAACAGTCCACGTAAACATCAAACAAAGACCAAGAAACAAATAGAATTAGAATTGGGATCCTCAGACAACAACACCAGGACGCGAGTGTCGAGACCTTCTTCGAGCCCTTCTCGAAGACAACCTCCACGATCGATCTAAGAAGTCAATTTTTTTTACCAAGTTAACTTGCTTCTGACGAGTCTTTGTATATATTCCTTTGGATTCTTCCGATAAAAGCGATTGGGAATGGATAGCTGTTGATTTTCCGTGTAGAGACGTAGTTAGGGAGCGAATTAGTTCCGGTTCCGTAAATGAATTAAAGCAAGATTACAACACTGATAAGTCTACCGAAGCAAATGATAACATTAAGGTTGAGATTTTAGAAGATAACCAAGAGGTCGAGCCAATAATATCGCAGTGCCCAATCAGCATCATTGCGGCCTTATCGACTACCACTACTCAAGAAAGGGACTCGAAGAATACCTCAACAACTTCACAAATTGTGGACTCTCCAGTGAACTTCCCAGTATATGAGATAGTGGACTCATCTGATGAAGCCCTGCTTGAGCCAAAGTCAACACCTAAACCTGGTAATGAACCACCCATACGCCGGTCTAATTGAAATGTGGGCCCGCCAAAATTCTATGGTAAAACATCTTCATAGATGTTGTAGATGAACCTCAAGTGGTTTCTGGCGCCGCAACGAACCCTATCGTCCTGGACAACAACATCAGCGAACACTCTGACCTAACTCATCAAGAAATTCCTTCGGACATAATGACTATTCATTCAAACCCTTCTTCACCAGATCCTCTCTCAACTTCATCGACGGACGAATCTTTAAGAATTGCGGTAGACAATTTTGGCGACAACATAGATCTCGACAGCGAACTTTTCAATATCGAATTTGAAAACTTTGTAAACTGTTACAAAAACTGTTAACTCAAAAACTATTCAGAACGTTTTCGCTTACCCGGTGCTAAATGTTTTTTGTCTTCTCATTTACTACAATATTCTTTGGATTGTTAACTGCCTAGAACATCATTTAACTTTCCTTCGGATCAATACACATACTTCACCTTAAAGTTTGGCTACCATTAATATTTGATAGTAATGCTTCATAGCCTAGCTCATTTAATTACATTTGCACTCAGTTACATTCCAAGGAACTCAACATCATAATTTTTTGATTTAATTTCGACTGCTTACTTTTACATCCGGCGGACGTTGGGTACTTATTTTAATCCAGCAGTTAATTTCTTAACCTTAACGGCCTTATTTAAATCCACTCGTTAACTTTTATCTCTAACCTAGTACATTTATGGTGCTTAAAATTTAACTCCGTTTCACAAAGGGGAGAAAGGGTGCAGTTAGGTAGTTAATTAGTTATTTTTGCAATTCAAATTTTTACTGATCAGAAGAATGATGTGGTTCTACTTTAATACTCTAGTTTAGCTAACGGTTATGTAACCATTTTAACAGGTCACTTAGATATGACCTTCACTCTTTCATTCTCTCCGGCGGACGGAATGCTCTCTTCACTTTTTAATGTTTCAACTTTAGATTAATTCACTTTTCATCTTTTATTCTTTTAATTGTATAAAGTAGAGTTAGCTGCAACAAAGTAACATTTTATCAGCGAGCAGAAAATCCTACTAAATTTATCTAAATCATGACCTAAATTGAATTTTTCTAGATTTAAGGTTGCGACCATTGTTGTCGCGGATTTAACTAGCAAACGGCGATCGTCGCGACTTAAGTTTTCATTTTGCGTGACTAAAATTCTCGAACCGATTGGGAAATTGTGTGGACAACGACCCGGGTTTTCATTTTTGTAATTGAAGCATGGTCAGCTCTTGTTCTATTTGTAGTTAGCCGTTGTGTTTGGATTGATTAAGTGAAATTGTACTTAATCTGATTAACTAAATTAGAGTTCTGGTTACTTGACCAAAACAAATTGGAGGAAGACTAGAAGATTAGAAAGAAACTATAGATTAGAGAGACGGTTTTTCAAATATTTATCCAGGTACCTTTGTAAAGCAAAGCTCGTGCTAGATCAAACGCAATATCATATTAAAGCTCTATTGGCCATGATTCGGATTATGAAATTTTTTTTTCGAAAAGTTATCTCATTGTTGAGAAAAACTGGTCTGAACATTTTCGGTTTTCAGATTATGATAAAAAAAGTTTTGATAAGAGAAAGGCAACCCAATTTAATTGATTACAGTTTCAACGTTATTTGCTTTTTTCAATATTAATTCTTTCGTCTTATTCGGTCATATTTATAAAAAAAAGCAGTAAAATTAGATCAAAAGCAACATAATTTTATGAATAAATTTCCGTTTTATGTGGAATTCTCCCTTTATTTCTAAGTTTCAGACCTTGTACTGTTGTAATCGGAGCAATCAGTGCTATTGTTCTATCCATGTAACATTTGTGTTTTTTTTGGCAGTATCGACTCCAACGAGACCAGAGTATCGAGCCTGCTGCTGATTCTGGTCTACATAGTCTGCTGGGCGCCCAATGAGATCCTGTTTGCGGGCTATGGACTGGGTTTGATAGGGGATGATGACAGTGAGGAGGATGACATATTTACACGTGTACCATTCTACATCACCCAGATACTCATCAACCTCAGCGCGTAAGTTTCGCGCTGGCCCCGATCCTCAAACAACTGTTTTTCAAAGAAATTGTCATTGCAAATGGAAACTATCACCCCGTTATAGAGCCGGCTTTGACTCTCGCAAGTGGTTAGTGAAATTAAGGGGGGCAGCTTTTTTATATTTTCGGGAAAGTTATTTTTTTAGAGTCAATCAAATTCAGTTCCCTCCACCTGCAAAATTCCTAGATTTACAACCAGAGTTTTTTATGCGCAATTGGACGTTTAGACAAAATCACACCGAGACGAAGTTACAGGGCGCAACATTCAGAATAGTTTAGCAATTATTCTTGTTTTCGCAATTTTAGCAATTATTCACCCGTTTTTGTGTAATATTGTGCATATCTTAAAAAAACGCCGAACCAAGAACGGAATTTTTTAATTTAAAAACTTGAAGCTTGAAATTTCTTGATTAGTATTTTTAGATATGAAAATTTTGTTGATGTTTTCTTGCTTTGTTTTATTTGCTGTTTTTTGTCGGAAAGCGACCGGCTACCCTTGCTTTCTTTTGATTGGTTGTTTTTGTTGCGTTTCGTTGCAAAATCTATAAAAAAATTTCAGGATACACCACGGATTAAGTTGCCTAAAATGATTAATTCGTTATGTCTAAAAATAATCTTACATTTGACAAAAATGTTTTTTTTTTCAGTGTTTGCAACCCAATTCTATACGCCTGTTCCTTCAAAGAGTTCCGCTCGCTTCTCAAGATGAAAGTGAAAAGAAGCCCCCAATCAATTTTAAATTTCTGCTGCTGTAGAATAGGCCGAGCGAGTAACTCGGATGCCGCCGATTCCGAAATCAGAGTCTACCGAGTGACCAGTTTGAACGACTCGGCAAACCCAAACCGAGAACAATTTTATAATGACCAGAGTAAAATTTCAATCCCGCAAGATTCTCAGTTTGATGATTATAACGATAACTATGGCAGGGAAACCGATACAGGAACCCTTATGTAAAAACGGCAGTTTGAAAATATGACCATATTGTTCACAGCAGGAAAAAAGTGATATTGAAGATTTATAACCAAAGGGGCGGATCTAAGCTTTTCTCGAGGGGTGAGGGTGGCTTTTTAAAAAAATCAAAAATTTTGTCGTCATGTTTTTCTTGGTCAAACAAATTTTCAAAAAAAAACAGGGTAAAATTTTCAAAAACAGGCCTAATTTTCAAAAACAGGCCGCAGCCAAATTTTTAAAAAACAGGCCAAAAAAGCCACATATGAGAAAATTTGCAATTTTTTGAAAAAATTTGATTAAAAGTTACGGTAGGTCAGCCAAAAACATTGTCTGAATCGAATACCAGAGGGGCCCTTTTGGTCAGCAGGGGTCGAACCCCTGAGGTGGAGGGGGCGTTAGCCTAAGAAATCCGCCCTGTATAAGAAACCTAAATTATTTCCCTAAAAACGTTATTCAATGTTTATTGGTAATATTCAACTTAGGATGATTACAAATAATTAATGATGATTGTATACCTTTATTCCTGTATATTTATGATGCTAAGCAACACAATTGACCTGAATCAGTTCAAAAATACAAAATTTCAGAACAGTTTTTTTCCTATAAATATCTCAGATAGATGGAAAATTCTGCAAAAAATAACCCAGTAATTTGTTTTTAACATTTGCAAAACAAGAAAATACTAAAATATTGTTAATTGAAAAGTCAGAATATGAGCACCCCTCTCATATTTTCACAGCGATCTAAAGAAAAAAAAATAAACTGTAAAATTCCCTTTTTTAATTTGATTTCAAGTAATTAGGTAATTTTATCTTTAATCATAATGAATGAGATGGGTTCCGGTATAAAAAAAAAACGATTACTTGGGTTAATGATGGCTGACGCAGTTTCAGTTTGGTCATTAAACATTTTCAGTTGAATCATCTTTTGGAAGGCAAACAGTGGGCTTACTGAGTTAATTGCTCAAGAAAATGTTCGTTCCTCGAGAATAGTTATGTTTCTCCTTGCAGCTGGAATCACGATTTGAAACTAATACTAGAAAGTCTTAATCGAATTAAACAGTTGTTTTATAAGTTTTTTTTGCAAAAAAAAACATAACTGATGCCGAACTTTTTTCACACTTTTTAGTCAAACTAAAACAATACTACTAAAAATGACGTAGCTTAAAAGTCGTCCGAGTATCTCAAGATGTGAATAAGTTTTGGCCTGGCGAATTTTAAACAGAGTTTCCGCGGCCTTTCGTCCAGCGGTCTTACTCAATTTTTTGTTTTTTGTAAGACGCACCGTTTGGTAAGTATATGGCATTTGAAACCAGAGATCAGCCTTAAATTGGTTCAAAGTTCAACCGCCAAATCTAAGGAGCAAAATTTAGGATAGGTCAGCCAAAAATGTTGTCTGAACCTAATAAGAGTGGGGTTCTTTTGGTCAGCAGGGGGTCGAAAGCCTGAGAGGGAGGGGGAGGGGACGTTAGCCCAAGAAGTCCGCCCTGTATAATAAATTAAAATTATTTTCTTGAAAACTTTCTTCTAGGTTTAGTAGTAAAATTATACTTAAGATATTTATAAAAGAAAAATGATAAAACTATACTTTTTTTCTTGTTTTTTTTGTTGCAAAAAAAATGAATTTTTTGCTAAGCAACAAAGTTAACCTGAATCAGTTCAAAAATATAAAATTCAGCACAGTTTATTCCTTGAAATATCTGATAGAAGGAAGGTTTCTGAGAAAGGTTACCCTTTTTTTAACAGGAGGGAACAAGAAAAATCTGTTATTTATAAAACTGAACACAAGAAACCCACTCAAATTCTCACAGCGATCTACAAAAGAAAATAAACCGAAAAAAAATCTCCTTTTTTGTTTGATTTTAAGTAAATAAGTAATTTTTATATTTTATTATATTGAATGAGATGGATTTTTTTCTTGAACTAATTCTGGCTGGCGCAATTTCAGTTTAGTCGGAAACACTTTCAGTGAAATTATCTCTTTTAAAACAAACAGTAAGATTACTGAGTTTGTTGCTCAAAAAAATTTTCGTTCCTCGTCAATAGTTATATTTCTTCTTGCAGCTGGAATCTTGATTTGAAATTTTTAATGGAATGTGTCAATCGAGCTCACGATATGTTTTTAAAGATACTTATTTTCGCATAAAAACCTAACATAAACCGAATTTTTTTCGCATATTTGATTCAGACTAAAACAAAGGCTAGTACATACGACGTAGCTTAGGTTTTGTCGAAGTATTTCAAGATGTGGATAGCTTTTCGCCAGGCGACTCTTAAATTGCGTTTCGTTTCTACGGCTTTTTTTCTTCGGTTTTTTTAACCCGGACATAGTCTTTTTTCATTTTTTGTAAGCCGCCCTTTTTGGTAAGTATGTGGCAATTGAAACTAGAGACAAGCCTCAAAAAGTTTCAAAAATCAACCGCCAAAATCTAACAAGCGAAAATTAGAATAGGTCAGCCAAAAACGTTCGTTGTCTGAATCGAATACCAGAGGGGCGCTTTTGATCAGCAGGGAGTCGAAACGCGGAAGGAGAGGGGACTTCAGCCTAAGAAATCCGGCCTGTATAACAAATCTAAATTTTTTCCTCAAAATTTTTTTCAAAGTTTATCGGTAATATTCAACCTAAGATGATTATAAAAAAATAATGATAGTTTTATACCTTTGTTCCTGTATAACTATGATGCAGTATAAATGAATTTTTGCTAAGAAATATAACTGACCTGACTCAGTTCAAAATTATGAAATTCAGCAGTGTTTTTTTCCATGAACTATCTGAAAGATATAAGTTTTCTGAAAAAAGTAAGCCAGTAATTTGACGTTAATAGATGCAAAATAAAAAAGTACTGTTTTTCAATAAACAGAATATAAGCACCCCATTTAACTTCTCCATTTTCATTAATTTTTTTCGTATTTATGTGATTTCTAATTTTTATAATAAAGAATGAGATGGGTTCCGGTTATTTTGTTTCTTGGATTATTGATGGGGCGTACTTTCATCTTAATCATCTCGTGTAAAGCAAACAGTGGGCTTACTGAGTTAATTGCTCAAGAAAATGTTCGTTCCTCGACAATAATTATATTTCTCCTTGCAGCTGGAATCACGATTTGAAATTATCACTAGAATGTCTCAATCGAGCTCAACAGATTTTTTAAAGATATTTAATTGTGTATAGAAAACATAACAGAAACCGAAATTTTTTCACACTATTTAGTCAGGCCAAAAAATACTACTAAATATGACGTAGCTTATGTTTTGTTCAAGTATTTCAAGATGTGAATAAATTTTGGCCTGGGGATTTTTAAATAGAGTTTCCGCGGCCTTTTGTCACGCGGCCATACTCATTTTTTCGTTTTTTGTACGATGCACCGTTTGGCAAGTATATGGCAATTGAAAACAGTGATCAGCCTTAAATTGTTTCAAAGTTCAACTGCCAAATCTAACTACCAAATTAGTGTGGATTTCAAAAGTAAATACATGGTAACAAAAAATTTGTGGTCTGATATAATAAATTGTGTCGCGAAATCTTAAACGATCAAAAAAATTAAAGAAAAGAGAAAAAAATGAAAGAAAAATGCTTAGCGTTTGCGGAGCTGTATCATATTTGTCCTTGTGTTTTTGGATTCTATAAAAGCAGGAAAAATGAAAAAACACCCATCCTTGTTGCCGATCCCCCAAAAAGTTTTCGAGCCTCTTTGCGAAATCCGCGTCAAACTCAAACAGAAACAGTTTGGCATTGTAATGTGTACGGGTGGTTTAAGTAAAAATGTTTTTCAGGACATGGTTGTTTTGAAAAAAAAAAGATAATATTGGCTTTAGCCTGTTGTAGCTCACACATAGTTTGAATCATTTCAAAAACGAGCTGGTCAACCAATCCGATCTATACATTCTTTATAGTTCTTTTTAAGCAAATGTTTTTCGTTTTTCGCCTGACCTCAAAAAATATATTTAACAAATATTACAAACAATCACAAATAACTAAAAATATTTACAAAATTTTACATATACAAATATTTTCTATATAAAACAGACTGGTAAGTTCAATTTCTATATTTGACGTTTCTGACAAATTTTTCACCCGCACATAACTTTTATTATAATTGTCGTAAATGTTTTACAAATATTTTTTGACATCAGCTATAGAATAATAGTTACAGTAAAACAATAGCTTTTTCTTGTCATCAGCGTGTTCTCATCAGAATTACGATTATGATTGGTATTGTAAGTTTTGTCGGTTTTTTTTGTGCAAGTCTAATTTCTACATCGGCGAAATTAGTCGATAATGAGCAATACTTCTTGCTCTTTGAAAAACAATGAAAACTCTGAAATGATTAGTTTTTCTTATTCGATCAACATAGCAAAGAGTTCTCTAATGTTCTTATTCCCGCACACCGCCCGCAAACATAAAACTGCTAACAAAAAAAAACATATTTTTATACGTTTTCAAAATAAGTTCAGGAGTTTTAGGCGCAGTTTAACACAATTCAAACACAAACTTTTTTATTTTTTATTCTGTTTTTTTTTGTCAAAAAATTTTTGTTTTTGGAATATTCTGTGCTATTTACTTATTAAACGGTCATTAATTTTTGTCATTGTTATAGAGCTATTATGTTTTCATCAATATTAAACTGATATCTTCCAAAAAATAGGAAAGAATTACAGTCTAGATTTTTTCGCATAAAGCTAATTTCCTTCGAAGCATCAACATAGGTGACCAATTGTGGCTTTCTGTGAGGCCTTTTTCATCGTTTGTACAGATTTGTCAGATTTTGTAAAAAAAAAAAGAGTCTCAAATCTTCCATGGTCTGATTGTTTCATCTTCTAGAAAAAATCCCAATGTCTCATGGTTCGAATACTTATGTTTTACAGCCAAATGGAAATCGTTTTGTTGCGATATTAAAAGAAATAATTAGATAATTTATGGTTGGGTTGGTTTTGTTTTGGCATTTTTGTCGATCAAAACAAAAAGTTTCAGCAAAATAATCATAATTCAGTGAAGATTTCGATTTTTTAGGAGAACAAAAAAAGTAAACTCTACCTGCGATCATTTTTTGTAAGGCTATGGGGACTCAAAGAATGCAATTTTGGAAAAATTGGGACAATTAACGCGCGATATATTTTCCGCTCTTAACGCGTAAGCAGAGATTTAATCTGTCTCAAAACAGTTCTAAATTTTTTGAAGGAAGCTTATATGCTATAAATGATTGGCTAATAAGAGCAAAATTTATCACTTTGTACTTTATAGGGCGTGTGGGGTGGGGGGGGATAATTTTTACAATAAAACTAAAATTTCATTTTTTTAAAATCATTTTATTACATTTAAAATTATCCTGTTCTTTTTTGCTCTATAGACCTTAAAAGGCCGTCGGAACAATCAAGGCTTCGCCCTGATACGAGGAGTCTCGTTTACTTTAATATTAATTATGCGATTATTTTTTCAATTCATTCTTTACGAGGCCAAACTGTGTTTTCTGTGCAATGTAACTGGAATCCGCAACAGACAAAAATCAAATTTGTCGCGGAATTCGCAAAATTGTTACTTTTCTTTGACCTTCTCTGCTGTTTTGGATTCCACAAACAAATACATAAAACACCGTACCGCTCAAAGTTGCTCCAAAAATAGGCAAGATTGCAAAATCTGCAACCGTATTTGCGGAATCCAGATCAGTTTGTGGAATCTACAATTAAATAAAAAACATATGTAAAGTTAAATTGAGATGTTGCGGAATCCTCAACTGTAAGCGGAATCCGCAAATTGAAAGTGGAATCCGCAAATTATAAGTGGAATCCGCTTTTTGTTTGCTGATTCCGTTTATATTTAAGTATGTAGTATAGCGTTTAAATTTTTTATCTTTTATTTACTCAGCTAATCAAAAAGATGTAGCACCATGTATTCAAACGAAAAACTGCCCTCATAGTTTGATTTAACTTTCGACTCATCTCAAATACTGTTCTCATGAATTCGCTAGAATCGAAATCTACTAGATCAGTATTTGAGATTGATGCCATCTTAAATACTGACCTAATTCGGCGATATGATGTGCGTTTTTTTTCGAATCACTCTCAACCCAATGAAATCATATATTGAATTTATTTGGTGTTGCATTTCTAAATTATCTTAAGGTGACATCCATCGATTTTGTTAACCATTTTTTTTGAGATTTGTTCGTGGTTTCCGCTGACACTTGTTAGGTCCTTGCTTTTAAGTTCCGCGTTGCTATAGATAAGAGTTCCAGCCGTAGCTTTTTATTGTTCATATGCAAGTTCGGTTATAAACAAAACTCGGAATCCACTTATAATTTGCGGATTCCGCTTAAAAATTTACTGATTCCACTTACATTTACGGATTCCACACACATTTTGTGGAATCCATTTACAGTTGCGGAATCCAGAACAGCTAGCTATATTCGCTTGTTTCGGAAAGCTATTTTTAAGCCTAATGCAAAGTTTTTTTGTTTCCGAAAAGTTGCTCACCGTCGTGTAATCAGTTTTGTATTTTTATTGATAAATTTCTATTTGTTAAGCGTGAGTTTGATTTGGTTTCGTTGAAAGTATGATAATTGATATGCTTACTAAAGAAAAACAAGAACAAATGTTTACCTCTCCAGTGATCTCTTTTATCGATAATAAAACTCTTTTGCCTTATAAATTAAATACTTCGAAAGTTTTTGCTGTTTTTATACTTGATAACGTCAATTTAAAACATTTGAAACAGCAATCATCCAATATGGTATCTATTTTTTTTTAAATATATTTTTTTACTAATTACCTAGAGTAAAACACAACCCATTTGAGAAATCCTACTGAACTATAAAAAGATGAAAAAAAATATGCCAGCTCACTTGTAAAAATAAATGTTCTCCAATTTTAATTATAATCAATACAGAATTTAAAAATAAACACGCGCACATATTTTACTAAATATATATTGAACGAAATAAACCCGTCTTCAAAAAAATGTAGATGATTTCAAAATTTTCGGGTCATAACACTCTGTGCACTTTACACTACCTTCAATCACCAACTGAAATCAAATGCAATTTTTGGGAAATTCATTCTTCCAAAAGTGAAAACATTAAAATCTAATTATTGTGACTTTTATTGCTTAATTAACACGAGGTATCAATTATATGTGTTGACTTTGAGGCCTTTGTAGGGCAATATACAGCCCCTCCCCTTTTTTGACCTGGTCAACGTATGGGGGTCATCGGGGTCTGGGGTTCTGTTGAGTGTTCTGTCGGATCTGGGCTAAATGGAGTTTCGACCATCGACTTTCTCTCGAGATCCAAACTGCTTCGGTCGATCGGAAGTGACCCGATTTTAGACTGCGCGCTGAATTTTGGCTTCTCGTCGTAAATCTTTTTGTCGCCCCCTCGCGGTGTATATTTCGCATTATCAAGCGATCCGATTTTCGATTTAGCCTCAACTTTATATTTTTCGTCACGGATCTTTACGTCGCCCCCTTGTGGTGTGTGTCTAGCATTTTCAAAAGATCCAATTTTCGATTTCGCTTGAACTTTGAGTTTTTCGTCTTGAATTTTCACGTCGCCCCCTCGCGGCGTGTGTTTTGCGTTGTCAAGCGATCCTATTTTCGATTTAGCCTCAACTTTTAACTTTTCGTCACGAATTTTGACTTCGCCCCCTTGCGGCTTATGAGTTGCATTTTCGAGGGAACCAATCTTGGATTTCGCTTGTACTTGAAATTTTGCATCGACTATTTTGACTTGACCACCGCCTGGCTTATGAGTCGCTTTGTCAAATGAACCAATTTTAGATTTGGCTTCAACTTTGACCTTTTCATTTTGAATTTTGACCTCACCCCCTTTAGGTTTATGTGTTGCATTTTCAAGAGATCCGATTTTTGATCTCGCTTCTACTTTCAGTTTTTCGTTCACAATTTTAACTTCACCGCCTTGTGGTTTATGTGTTGCGTTTGCCATCGATCCGATTTTTGAAGTTGCTTGAACTTTGACCTTTTCACTGAAAATTTTCTTGTCTCCGCCGCCGGGTTTGTGAGTTGCTTTCTCGGTTGACCCAATTTTAGATTTCGCCTCAACTTTGACTTTTTCGTCAAAAATTTTTACCTGACCTCCACCTGGTTTGTGGGTTGCTTTTTCAGTCGATCCTATTTTTGATTTGGCTTCGATTTTAATTTTTTCGTCGTGAATTTTGACCTGACCCCCTCCTGGTTTGTGAGTTGATTTCTCAAGCGACCCGATTTTAGACTGTGCTTGAACTTTGACCTTTTGTTCGAATATTTTTTTGTCTCCTCCGCCCGGTTGGTGTGTTGTGTTTGCGAGTGACCCACATTTAGACTGTGCTTGAACTTTGACCTTTTCACTGTATATTTTCTTGTCGCCTCCCCCTGGCTTGTGTTTCATATTCTGCAATGAACCAATTTTGCCTCTCGAAACACTCTGGCGACTCGAGGTTGCGCTGGACTGTAACAAACAAACAAACACACATAGATTATTCGATTTAAAATTTTATTGAGAAAAATTTCGCCTCTTGGTGGGGTAAATGTAACCAAATGTCAAATAAAAATAAATAAAAAGAATGCTTTGATGGCAACGAGTGGTACCTATGAAGCACTTATACAACGTTAAAGCATAAGTTAATTTTGTACTTTTTGATGAATCCCCATTTTTCCATTGGGCTTCGGGGGAAATAGTTAACAAGATCTAATTCTTCGAGACTACTTGTTTTTGTGCAGCAAATTTCGGAAAGATCTGGCCGAAAAAGCGTTTTTGCAGAACAGTCAAAAGAAGCGGTTTTTCGGCACTATTTGGAAACATTTGAAAGAAAATTGCGCTTTTTGGGTGCGCTTTCACCCTCAAAATCAGGCTATATTGGCGGCTTTAAAGAAATTAAAGTCGGTCAGCCAAAAGTTTAGTTTTAAAATAGGACGAAATCTTGGCCCTTTGGGTCGGCAGGGGGTCGAATCCGTGAGGGAAGGAAGCGTCTTACACCCCCTCAATCTGTCGCTTTTTGATAGGCAGCTAACTGGTTTTTCCAAAAAATGATTTTTTTGGATGCTTTTCGTAAATAATAAACAATTTCTTTCCTTTTTGTAACAGTTACTTTTTGCTCCTTCTGTCCGTTACCATTTTTGTTGTTATTATTATTGTTCCGACTTTCGATACGAAAGTGAAGGAATATTTGTGCTCGGGGTGGGTTTTTTTTTTTCTTCAGACAAGTTTCGACTTTTTAACTAGCCATTTTTGACGGAATTTTTTTATATCATTCAAAAGGTATTGTTGTCCTGAGCTCAAATTTGAAAAGATATTTCACCTGTGATCATTTTTCGTAAAGTTACGGGGGTTTAAAGATTGAAATTTTGGCCAATTTGGAACAATTAACGCGCGATATATTTCGCGCTATTAACGCGTAAGCGGAGATTTAATCCGTCTTATAAATCGTTCCAAATTGGTTAAAAGAAGCTTATGTGCCATAATTGGCTTGTTACAAGGAGCAAGATTTATCCTTTTGTACTTTGTATGGCGTGTGGGGGGATGATTTTCATAAAAACTTTCAAATTTTAGAAAAATGTTTTTTTTGACTTTGTTTTATTTCATTGAATTTTTAAATGTTATTACTGCTCCATAAACCTTAAAAGGCAGTCGGAACATTCAGGGTTTCGCCCTGATACGAGCAGTCTTATTAATATTACTATTTATTACTATTATTACTATTATTACTTTTATTGTTCCGACTTTCGTACGAAAGTAACGGAATATTTGTGCTCGGGGTGGGTTTTTTTTCTTCAGACAAATGTCGACTTTTTAACTAGCCATTTTTGACGGAATTTTTTAATATCAATCAAAAGGTATTGTTGTCCTGAGCTTAAATTTGAAAAGATATTTCACCTGTGATCATTTGTCGTAAGTTACGGGG
The DNA here is from genome assembly GCF_963678635.1 of Symsagittifera roscoffensis. NCBI lineage: Eukaryota > Metazoa > Xenacoelomorpha > Acoela > Convolutidae > Symsagittifera > Symsagittifera roscoffensis. The sequence continues at coordinate 56,313,651 of NC_087068.1, read as the reverse complement.
GTTTAAAGATTGCCATTTTGACCAATTTGGGACAATTAACGCTCGATAAATTTCGCGCTATAAACGCGTAAGCGATATTTAATCCGTCTTAGAAATCGTTCCAAATTGGTTCAAGGAAGCTTATATGCCATAATTGATTTGTTAATAGGCGCAAAATCTATCACTTTGTACTTAATATGACGTGTGGGGGGATGTTTTAATATAAGATCCTAAATTTTTTCAAAATTTTTTTAAAATTTTTTTATAACATTGAAGTTTTTCATCTTATTAATGCTCCATAGACCTTAAAAGGTAGTTGGAACTTTCAGGACTTCGCCCTGATGCGAGCAGTCTTGTTATTATTATTATTAAATATTATTCTGATTTTTCTATAAACCCTCTGTTACCTTTCTCGACCCAGAGGATACAACTGAGAAAGTATCCGCATCCTCCTGGTCGTTATTAGTGATGCTGCTCACACTTCTCCCAGACTCAACTGCCCCGCCCACTTCTTCAACCGGGGGTGAGTCACTGAGAGAGGAAGTGACCCCCTCCTCCCTGCTAGTTGGAGGGGGTGTGATTTCAGTCGGTTCGCTGTTATCGGGCTGGGAGATCATTTCGAAGTCTTCACTGCTCTCAAGATTGGTGTTGGCGTCTTCCTGCGGAGCTAAATTCAAAAAATACAAAATTTAAAATTGAGTCGACATTTTCAAACAAAACTCTTGAACAATTTTAAATTCAACGTGCAAAGATAATTTACAAAATAGCCAAAAACTTTGTAAATTGCGTTAATTGAATTATAAATCCTCAAAAAGTCTACTTTTTAAGCCATTCTATCATCAAAGCCATTCTATCATCAAAAACTGTGAATTTTTGAGCCTGCAAAAATGGTAGATGGTTAGATGCTTATATTTGGGTTAACTTTAAAGGAGATTAAAATAATGCTTTTGCGAAAAAAAAACACTGTGCATCGTTGAATATTCAGCCTTCAAAGACTGGCTTTGTCCGGAGAAAACCCGGAAAAACTTATAGGGAAGGTAAATCAAGTCTAAGAACTTGGACAGAAAAGTATCTGAAATATAAATTTTAAGATGATGAGTTAATTGCCTTACCTTCACTTATTGCAGCCTGTTTAACCTCTTTGTTCTCAATTTGATCATCACCCTCTAACTCAATATCTCCCTTTTCATCTGAGGACGGTGCAATTTGTTCAGGCAGAGGCTCAACTATTGACGAGGGAGAGGTCCCGTCCTTTGTCCAATCGGTCGTATTGATGTCCGTTTCGGCAGGTGGAATTGTATTGTTGTGTTCCGCCGATTGATCCATCGTAAACTCCCGTTATTGTTAATGTTGTCGTTGATGTTGTAATTCTGGGTAAAGGTTTGAAGGTATCTGGATATGAATCATAAATGTATATCAAACGTAATCAACAGAGCGGAAAATTGATGTTCTTTTGATGACTAAAATTTCTTCGAAAAAGTCATCAAAGTTTATGTTTTGAATGTTAAAATCTGATTTCTTCAGTTTGTTATCAAGTTTTCGCGAAGTTAATTAAGCCTGAAAAATCTTTGATACATTTCTTATTTTTTTGTGTGAAAAGTTGATTTTGGTTGGATTTTTGAGAACAATTTGATCGCAGATTTTTTTTTCCGCAACTGCAACACCGACTTTTTTCTGGTTTATTTTGCATGCATTAAAATCGACAGGTGAGCAAATAATTGCTATTTTATTATTGTAACATCAAATAAATTTATGAAAATTGTTTTGTTAATGAGGCTTCAAAGAGCGAATTAACGAGCAAACCGAAGTGATTCTTTTTCACCCAGTGCGCAAATTTACAAATAATTGTGAAAAACTGCACTTTCGGTCAAAATCTATTATATGTTGATTAAATACTTTTATTTGGTCTTTGAAAGCCGCCAATCAAAGAGATTTTAGCATGCAAAGTTTACGCTTTTACTCGCAAAAATGTGCCACTCAAAAAAGTGAAAGACATTTACAATATAAAAACAACATCAAATACAAATTTTACTGGTAAAGTTACTTTCGCTTGCAAAGATTTGTTTCAAATGTAGATTTTATAGATAAAAAACAACAAGAAAAAAATCGCTTTGAACTTACCAGACTAAAATCAATTATTGAATGCGCAATTAATGCCAAATTCAGTTGCTTCTCGCTTATTTTTCCAAGATAATAAAAAATTCAGATGGGTTGCAAAATCGATGGCAATTATATCGCCAATGGGGACAAAAACCTGGTGGCAAAGCGCAAATAAATCTTTGTATGAGTTCTAGCTGAAGAAAAAAACAGGTATATGTAGCGTTTCTCTTACTACAAATAGTACAAATACTATACTTACGCGCGCGTTGTTGGAATTATTTTTCACTTGGTATAAAAGTAAAAAGTAAGGGAATATATTACTGCAGCTCTGATGTGACTAAAATTGTGTTTCGAACGTTGTGAAAATTTTACTCATGACCTATAGTAAAACTGGGCTGTTTTTTTTTCGATCCTTCACCCATTTAGAACGTGTGTGTCTTGTTTCCTGTTGAAGGGTATTAAGGGCAAAATTGGGTCTTGTCTGTTGAAAATTTGACTGAAATGAAAGATGTTATCATGGGCTAATCTAATGGGAACGACATCAACAGGCTGCCTCATATTTTTGGAGTTAATAGCAATATTGGACCAAAATAAAAGTAGAGTAATGTACAAAGAAAACACTAAAACCGGGGACGGATCTAGGATTTTCTCCCACTTGGTGCCATAATGGGCCCGATTTTCAAAAGTTGGGGCAGATTTTAGCTCGACCAAGTTGATTATTTTTCGAGCGCTCCCAGAAACACTGCAAAGATCCTAGTTTGAAAATACCGTTTTTGTCCCTAGGTCAAAAATACCCTAGGTAAAAAATAACGTTTTTGGGCATTTTTTTTGAAAATTTTAACCAAAAAATTGCGTTTTTTCGGCGCGCGCTCCCCCTCAAAATTAGTACAAATTGGCACCGGAGGCCCCTTCAGAAAAATTTTAGGGTTGTTTGGCAGAAAATGGGTGTCATAAAAAAACAACAAAGGGGAGACCCTTTGGTTGTTGAGGGGTCTAGTCCCTGAAGGGAGGGCGTCTGCCACCCACCCACCTAAATCCGCCCCAGCTAAAGTCAGAAAAAAATCATTGGCACTAAAATATGTTTGGATTCCAGTCCACTTAATAGCATCCGCTCGCCGATTCAAATTACGATTTAAAATTGAATATATTAAATTCACTCACTAAATTCACTAGTATGTTAAACTTGTGATTATCCTCGATTTTAACAGTTTTTAACCTTTGTATGAAGCAAAAACACCAAGTGAGTTTTCAACCCGATTTAAGTTTGATCAACTGCTAACTTCAGAAAAAGTGGTGATTCAAAATTACTCAAAACACTTACCTGGAGTGTAAACTTACCAAATTTACGGTTCAATTTATAGCTAAGCTGGTTATAAGTTAGTTGTTATTCAAGTAGGACCGAATTTACTTTCCACTGAAACTTCTCAAACTATAAACAAAACTTAAGTTCCTTCGGTAATTTGAAGTTATACCTGTACCATTAGCATTACTTTCAGTTTCACATGAGCCAAATATTCACGTGTTTTCGACCCAAGTTATGTTTGGATCAAAAGGGCTTTTAAAAGTTTCCTTTATGCTCAAACTATATAACTTCCAATGCTCAAAAGTTAGTAAAATTCAAATGTTTGCGATTTCCAGGTTGGTGAAAATCGTAGCAACTTGTTCAAATTGATACAGTTTGAAGGAAAAGCGAGTTGACTGTTAAAGGGCCACAAGTCTACTTGAAAAGATTCGGTGACATAATCATGACTGTATTCCAATTCAAGTAGCCTGTTTTAATTTTTTTGTCAATACTTTTGTAAAAGTTGTGAAAATTATGTTTGGAGAGGTTGTATTTTCATTACTGACTTTCGATTACCTACGAATCAAGAAAGTTGGTTCGAAATATAAGAGCATTCATCCTCAACTCAATGGAAAAAGCATGCATACGAGCTGTTCATTTAAGGACTAGAAATTGCCGTGGTGCTCTCTTGTATAACAGAAGACTTCCTTTTTCTCTCCAAAAGTAATCAGCCGGGTAATTTATGGTTATAGGTTGTTTTAGCCCAGGGCAAACGGTCCCATGCCAGCGTCTATTCAGTTGACTTGCTGCACGTGATAATTGAGTCCGATTGCCCACAACTCTTGCATCAGATATCTTGATACTTCCTTAATTATATCATTTGTGAAGCTCTAATTTGGTTTAATAATTCTGACACTTTAAAAATATTTACTCAAAGGCACTTTTATGCACGGTAGTGCTGTGCAAAAAGTGCATTTAAATAAATTTTATTAAGGTTTCGGAAATATCAAATCAAATTAGAGCTTCTCAATTTTAAGTATTGACAGCGTCATAACAAAGAAAGTTTTAGAGAGCGACCATGTCAGAGAAATTCACTTTAATGAATAAGCACCACGGCTTGGCTTTGCAGGGATGGTCATCGCTTATTCAGCATTATGACATGAATCAATGCTGAAAATTTACTGATTATGGATAAAATGACGCTGCTCAGAGCCTGAAACAGCGATGATAATTTAAGTTATTTTTTTTTGCACTGAATCATAAATAATCCATTGTGAGAAATTTGTTTCCAAATATAATCAATATTTCGATATAATTCAGCGCTAATTCAGAAATTGGGTTTTCAGAAATGATTCAGAGATAATTCAGCGCAATTTTCGAAATTCATCGCTGTTTCAGCAATGATCCAGCAAAAATTTAGAGACATAGCCTGAAACAGCGTTTTGATCTTAGCCTGAAACAACGATAGCTATCCCTGCGACCTCAGTGCAGGATGCTAAAGTGTTTAAGAAATTATTTGCAGTTCACAAAAATTTAGTAATCCCGAAATAATTCGATCTAATCAAGCGAGAGTTTTTTTGGATCTTGGGTCAAAGTCTCTCTATGATACCTTGTAGCAGCCAGTTGCAAGCGCATGCGTTTTTAAGAGGGGGCAGTTTTTTGAACAGCCTTTTCGAAGAAAAAACTTTTAGCACTTCCAAAACACTGTACTTTTCAAATTTTCCTCATTAATTGAATTTATGAAAGCTTAAAGACTAGCCAAAAATGAAGTTTGACAGTTCTTTATCAAAGACTTTGAAACAATTTTTTTTGCAGCTCGCTTTCTCTCAATGCTGTTGTATATTGGCACTGAATGCGCTTTTAGAGTTGACGCAGGGGCGGATTTAGGGGGGGGGGCGTGGGGCGGATGCCCCTTCCCCCCTCAGGGATTCGACCCCCTGCCGACCCAAAGGGTCCCCCTTTTGATACTTTTTCAGAAATCCATTTTTGGCCGACCGACCCTAAAATTTTTATTTTTCTAAAGGCGCCTTTGGCGCCAATATATACTAACTTTGAGGGGGAGCGCGCGCCAAAAAAAAACGCATTTTTTTGTCAAAATTTTTCAAAAAGTGCCCAAAAACGGCTTTTTGACTGTTTTTTAAAAATTTGTCTGCGGCGTAGAAAATTTAGCCAAAATAGGGGCAAAACAAAACAGTGCTTTGGGAGAGCTCGAAAAATCAATTTGGTCGACCTAAAAAAAAAAAATCCCCCCCCCCCTCGAGAAAATCCTAGATCCGCCCCTGAGTTGACGGATCACAAAAGAATGTCGCGAAACATTATTAAGGACCTTTTGAAAAAATTGGCAAGCAGAATTGACGTAGCTTGGAGTAGATCAGCTACCAGCAGTATCTGTCTCTTGAGGGGCTCAAAATTTTATCCCTCTAAGTTCTAAATGACCCCCAATCAGCACGTTACTGCTCGTAGCTGACCTACACAACTCCTGAAAGAGCAATAATCAACACATTTGATTGTCAAGTGCCCGCCGTTTGAGATGCCTGATTTATGATTCAACTATAATTGTCAAGTATTGTCGGTTTTTGACATTTTCAGCCACGCGATACCCAATTTTGATATGGATTGACGCAAACTGACTGCGTTTGAACATATCGCTAATCTTTCAAAAGATATTTTTTTTATAATATATTTTTGTCCTGTTTTTGAAATGAATACAACTCAAGTTCTCATAAACCTTAACAGAAACAAACAGTCAAAATATTTTCGGCTTTGCCCTGATACGAGCAGTTTTGTTGCACTTTATTTTATTAGGACCAATTAGCTTGCTTTAAATATGTTTGAAAGTTCTTCAACCCTCAATAAATTGACAATTACTTGTCAAAACTCTGAAAAAATAGCTTATTTATCTGACTGCGAACAATTAAGCTAGTTCAAAAAGCATATAATTTAAGTAAACATTCTTTATTTTAAAATCAGAGCAAAAAAAAGCTACCATCTACACAAAAATATCTAGCAATGCCTGCAATTTTTTGAAAATTTAAAACCACAACGAGCATAGAATCGCGACCAACTTTTCATCACAAACCGGAGCGACACAATATGTTCGAAGCTTGATTTTGCAACAAAACTTTTTTTAGGAAAAAATTCGACTCAAGTATAAGTGGATCTTTTCTTTACAGTTTCTTTTCATACAAAAAGTTTAGTTTTATAATATAACTTTACCAAACAAACATATCATATTAGATCGAACAATTTGGAAATTTTTGAGACGAGCTAACAATACTGTATGCCTGCGCTCTTTTTTCTACAAAAGTCTTAAAAAAATTTAAGAAAACTCTGTTCAACTACGAAAAAGTAGATTTGTTGGGTACGTGTTTTGTCAAATGCGTAATTTCCCGGAAGTATTCAAAAATATAGGATGAAATATAGGATGAAATTTTCAAAACAATTTTAGCACTTTTTTGAAGGTAAATCGGTTTATGAATTTATCTGAAACAAAAACGCTGGTGTCATAACAAATCCTTGAATTTTCAAAACTGCCTTACAAAAATGTTTTGAAATAGAACATCATATTTTATTGGAATTATCAAAAAAAACATACAAAACAAAACTATGCATAAATTAAAACAAAATACTGATCAGAATAACGCATTTTTTCATATTTTTAGTACACTTCAATCATTGTTTGTCGATAGTTGAAATTGCTTTGTTTGGCACTTAAAGATAAAAGAGAAAAATGTCTTTAGCAAGTGTGTTTTGTGTACTGTTGCGAGTTGTCTTGTTACGACCCCCTACGTGCTCCTACTTTCTTGAATTATCTCAAGATTGGCTTGTAAGTTCTATTTTACAAAATTGTTAATTCCAGCTGCTCGGAATTGTTTAACATTAGAAGGTCCGGATACCCGCTAGAAGATACGCTTATCATTGTTTTAGAGCCATGATTTTTTAAAAAATTTTAGAAGCCCTTTTTAGTTGTACAATCAGACAGAAAGTTCAAAAACGCGATGATTTTTTTCTTTTAGTCTTCTTGAAAGGTGTAAAAGAATTGCTATCCTTATAGTGCCAAAGCAAAAATTCACAGTATTTAAAGAAATACTTTGATAAAGCTCATTTTCGATTCTTCTCTGAAAATTTTATTGGTTGTATTTCCTATGAGGAGGCAAAAATTTGAGACAAAAGATATTTTCCACTAATTGTGGTAAAATCAAACTAAAAAAACGTTGGTTCTACTCAGAAGCAAAATATGTAAAGTTTTGGCAATTTTTATAAACGATATTTGATAAGAGACTGTAAAAGATAAGATATCAGTCGACAAAATTCATTGGCATAAGAAGAATTCAACCAAAAATAATTTTCACGAATCCATTGCGAAATCAAAGCTAAGAGTAATTCAGTTCCCGACAGAGTAAGTTTAACAGTAGTGGTTTTTACAGATTTTTTTTTGAAAACTAAATATCACAAAGAAGATAGTTTTAGGGGTTACTTATTGGATAAAACAACGCAAGTTTTAAATATTCTCGTTTTTCCGTTCTATGTCTTTGAACTAAAACTTTTTAAGAGTATCAAAGAGTTAAGACCCAATTTCATATTTTTCGAAAAGTAGGTATTTGCTCAACAGAAGCTGGTTTAAAAAGGTCGTACAAACACGGAACATGGAATTTTTAGTTTTTAGTTTTCAAGCGAAGAAATAAACGAAATCTTTTTCCAGTTTCCAGTCATTTTTTTCTGTAACTACTAAATCTCATTGGTTGAAACTTTGACATATGGTGTAACAAACTGTTTTTTAGAACACAACCGGTTAAAAGACACTAAAAATGCTTTCAAGTTGTCGTTTGGCCATTTATCTAGAGCGCGTTGCAGTGGTGTTCTTTGAGGCTAAAAGTCGCCATAAACAGCCAAAGCAGTTTGAAATTTTGGTCTCAAGAGTGTTCATTCTAAAGCAAGGGATATTTGCCAAGCTGACAACTTGTTTTTCACCTTGCCTGAAGATTATTACAGAAAACTGCACAGCTACGAAATGAAAGTTCATTCATATTAACTGATAAATTGCTGAATTTTCAGTCAAAATATGTGTACTAGCTTAAAAAAACATCTGATCTTCTTGTAAAGTGAAATTTTTTGAGGGTCTATTTAGATCGGCAGCTTTCAAACAAATATTTTAAATCCACAACTTTGAACCGCTTTTGGTGTAAACGGGTATTTTTTAGCAGTAAAAGCACCTCTCAGGCGCCCTCAAATTAAATAGCCAAAAAACAGTTAAAAACGTTTTTTAAAGGTATTTGTATCCAGGTCTATTTTGAAAAACAAATGAAATTATACAATATTAAAATTTCAACCATGAATATCTAGTACTTGGCGAGAAAATGGCTGAAACCTAAAAAGTTTTTTAATAAGCGCGTAAAATTGAAAAAAAAATGTTTGTTTATTTTTCTAAATTTTCTTCAAACTAACTTCTATCTCAACTAAACGGCCTAAAATATAGTTTGATGCTTTCACTAATCCTCGTTCCATTTATCATTGCAAGTCAAAATTGACGTCAAAACTTTTCGAGCGATTGATTAAAAGAATGAAATTGGTTGAAAACTTTATTGAAGAGAAAGAACCATGACAATTCCTATTTTGAGTTTTTCACACTTGAGAACAATTCAAAATTGTTTTGTTTATTGGCTGATTTTGTTGAGTACCTAACTTTTTAGCAGTATTTGTTTGAAAAAATAGCTTGCAATTAGAAGACCTAGATTTCCACTAAAAATTTCAGTTCACCTCTTTTAGTTTATAAAAGCTAAAAAGTATAAAACGCCCAAACTTTTTGTCTTGTTAAAAAATTTCTTAAAATTGTCATCGTTATATTATCAATCGAAACATTCACATAGTGTAGTGCAACGTTTTCCAAGAGCTTTTTCCCATTTTTTCTAAAACATGGATGTTAGAACATGAAGGTTAAAATTACATAGATGTTTTTTGTTTGAGTAGGAAAAATTATTAATACTTGGTTACCCACTAAATCATAGTGAAATCGAAACTAATTGTACTTTGATTCTTAGTAAAAGCCCGATTTTTCAAACTGTGGTGATGTTTGTAAAATACTTTTTAAATATGATTTATAACAGACTTCAAATCTGTCGGGAATAATGTTTGATGGAAAGTTTTTGTAACCATTGTGACCTTCCAGCAGTTTGTGGCGGAAACAAAGTTCGTAGTGTTGATTCTAGATAAAAACAGGGTAGCTATGACTATGGGGATACTTTTAAATGTTTTTTGATAGTTTTATTTAGGACAGTTATAGCGTCAAACAAAATAGTTGAGTATCAGAGCCCAAAACTTAAATTATCAGATTTCTGAGTTTTTATTTTTGGTTTGAATTTTTTTTCAGTTGAACAACTTGAAAAATTATACAAAAAACACTGAAAATTTCTTCAATCATTCAGACGCGCATCCAAAATTAATCGTATACTGATTGTCGATAAAAGCGATTTACTTGAAACTGGTGTTGTGGCAGGTAGTTTTACTTGCCTACAGCAACTGGCACATTTTTTGAATAATTGGAAAGATTAATAATTTTTCTAAATTTTTTTTTGTCTTGTTTGTAAAAACAAAGTATTTTCCGAAAATACTTTGAAATATTGAAACCTGAATTTTTTGTTACTTTTTGTTACTTTTTTTCAAAATTTCCTGAAACATGAGCCGAAAAATAAAGCAAAACAGACAAGAACCTTTCAGAAAAAAATACAAAACTGAAACTTCTTTCACCAATCGGTTGTTCAAAACCGAAAGTCATTAAACTCATTGCTGACAATACCCGTTTGGTTATGAAACGTTTTTTAAAAAATGAGCGATCGACTCACTGACTGTTGTCAGATCCCCTTTCCCCAAAAATGAAGAAAATGATGATTCTAACTTACGACAAAAGCATGAATGTTTTTTAGAAAATTGTTCGGTAGGCTGATTTCCAAACATGACGAAACCAAATTTGTTTTGAAATAAAAAATGTGTGTATGTTACTGGGTCTCGCAGTAAAGTTTTTAACCATGTAAAGCTAGGCTGAATGGAATCACTTGTCCAAACTCTTGACACGTTCTAAAGCCATTTGTTTGTTGCTACTCGCGTCCATTTTTAGGCGTACTTAATCGATTATAGCGGATTATTATGTTGATTTTTTGACAATTATATTTGATTTAAATTAATTACAAAAATTAGATGTTTAAAGATTTTTAGTCGATTATAATCGTGATATTTTCAAAATGATTATAATCTATTACAGTTGGGTTGAAAACTAGATAACTTTTAATTAATTACAATTGATCGAACTGTACTATGAAAGATTATATTTCGATTTCAAAAAGAGAGGTTACAATCAGGGGCGGATCTAGGATTTTCTCGAGGGAGGGCGGATTTTCGAAAAATTTTCCAAAATTTTGACGACCTTTCTTTTTTTTAGGTCGACCAAATTGATTTTTCGAGCTCTCCCCAAGCACTGTTTTTGCCCCTATTTTGGCAAAATTTTCTGCGCCGCAGGCAAATTTTTGAAAAAACAGTCAAAAAAGCCGTTTTTGGGCACTTTTTGAAAAATTTTGACAAAAAAAATGCGTTTTTTTTTGGCGCGCGCTCCCCCTCAAAGTTATTATATATTGGCGCCAAAGGCGCCTTTAGAAAAATTTTAGGGTCGGTCCACCAAAAATGGATTTCTGAAAAAGTATCAAAGGGGGGACCCTTTGGGTCGGCAGGGGGTCGAATCCCTGAGAGGAGAAGGGCGTCCGCCCCCCCCCCCCCCTAAATCCGCCCCTGGTTACAATTGATTATTATTTGATTAAAATCGATGTTTTTTCTCAATTTTAGTAGGAATGGTAGCAAAATCATAATCTAATCGATTATTAACGCTTGAAATTGGATGCGTGTATAATAATTTTGCCTGTAAGCTATGTTTTGGATTCTAAAATAGGTTCTTTCTGAGGCTCCCGCTAAATTCAGAAAATCCGTAGGGTTCCTCAATTTTCCAATGCAACCTGCAACCTTGCGTAGGTGTCTGCGACAATTGTACAAAGGTAGAGTAACTTATAAACAACATTTGCATGAACATTTAGTTGATCAAGACCAAACAAGTTAATTGAAAACAATTTTACTGCAGAAGTCTCATTTCAATGTTAAATCATTTTCCCCGAAGTTATTATCAAATCTTGAAGCTTAGATAAACCTAAACAAACCCCTTTTAACAGATCAAAAGTGATTCCTAGAACAAACGCTTTACAGCGTTTGTTCTCGAAATCAAAATTTGAGATGGTAAAAGATGCTGACCTAGGTTTATCATGCTTCAACATTAGGTCTCAATCAATTAAATGTCCTAGTGAAAATTATTTACAATTTACTCCCATCATTTTTGTTACTCCAAGTTACTCCGTACAGCAATTAACAGATACCAAATTAAAACACAGCCTTCATGTACCAAGCCTAAGCTATCTTAAAAGTTTTCCAATATCAAAAACTTTACTAGTTGAAACTTTGGAACATTAATTTTTAGCACTTTAGGAACACTAAATGTGATTAATTTTTAGCATTAAATTTGAAGTAAATCACCGTTAATGAAAAAATGTGTTTCCTAGAGCACGAATGGGTCGTTTGAGTTTGTTCCGAAAATCAGCATTGTTGAGCAGGAAAACAATCGGATTAACGACAGCCGGAAAAATGAGGGGATCAATGTAGATATTACTGTAGTCGATGATGCAATCTGTGCTGTTGTTGTTTTGATGACAAGTTTGTTGGCTTCGAAGTTGAAACACCAAAAGAGACCATTCCAAAATAGCGTGGAAGACAAAGAGAGCTGCTGTGATAAAAATGGAGATGTTTACCGACTTTAGATACAGTTTGTTAATCTCTACCGAATCTTGGAAAAGATTGTGAACTCTTAGAGGAGCTGATTCGCCATCTTTGATCTTTATCTTGATTGTCATTTTGTTCATTTTTTCTTTGAAGGAAATATCCGAAGGTTTGAAGTTGTATATACGCTGGTAGATAAAAACAATAACTGATATTACTAGAATTGAAAAGAGTGTCTTAATAAAATGACTTATCAGCACAAATCGATGAAATACTAAAAAGTCATGACGCTTGTCGGGGGACGTTTCATCTCTTAAAGTTTTTTCCAAAGCATACGTAACTAAGGAAAAAATTGCATTGACACTGACGTTGAAACAAACAATAATTAGAAAATAAAGCCTAATTTTGCATTTTGTGAACAAGAAATTATAATATCGTATGTCGACAATGCTGACGTATCTATTGAGAGCTAGCAGTAATGCCACCAAATGAGCACCTAACACCAAGACCTTTAAACATTATTTGTTCAATGAAACCTAATTGTTTAAGTTGCAATTTGTTACTGATTGCAAACTCTGCCCTTAAAAATTCGTTTTTTTTTAAAAAAATTTAGTTCAAGTAGGAAAGTTCTATTAAATGGTTTGTTCAGAACCGGGCTGAGGTGCTCGATTGTTGATTCGACTAAAAATGGTCGGTCAAACGACGTCCCTTTTTGACTTTTTGAGTCAAACGATGTCGAATTTTGACTTTTTTCGATATAACCGGACTTTGTTCGACTTAAAATGACCTACTTTGACTTTTTTTCTGCTTTGTTCGACTGAACTATAAATCTTTCTATCTTGCTCGACATTTTTGAATCTATTTGCTTTCGCCCAATTTCATTGCCCGGGTCAAGATCATGTTTGTTTCAGACAGCAAGGAGGGCTGACTTTTGATAACTTCAAACCAAAAAAAAACCAGTTGGATCACAAGGACTCGGAGCGGATCGCCTGGAACCATTAAAGCCGAAAAAGCTTGCAGACACTTTCTTGACGTTGGAACCATGTGTAGGTCTTCTCAGGGCAGTTCTGCACCTGATCAGCAACTGTGTTTGTCTAGACTATTGCACGATAAAAACATGCATACTGGATTAATTTGCTAATTACATCTGTTTTACAGTTTTGCGAGCAAACAAGTTTGACAAAAAATTGGTTAATTCATGATTTTACCCATGATTTAGCCCAATCCGAATCATGCTTTTACCCTGTTTGACCCCTGATTTGACCATGTTCAAAGTTGATTCGACTCTAATCAACTGTATTAATCCCGCTTGACCCAGGGTTTGATCCAATTCGACCCATGATTCGACCATGTTCGAACTATAATTCGACCATGTTTCACCTATGTTTCGACTCGCTGAACGACCGACGATTCGACCTTGTTCGACCCATGATTCGACTTTGTTCGACCCATGATTCGACCCTACTCGACCCATGGTTGAACCATGTTGTACCTTTGATTCGACCCTGTTTGATCCATGATTTGACTCTAATCAACTCTATCAATCAAGTTCGACCCAGGGTGTGGCCCGTACGACCATGATTCGGCCATGTTCGACCCATAACTCGTCTTTGGTCGAACCATGATTTGACCGTGTTCGACCCATGATTCGAATTTATTTGACCCATGATTCGACCCTGTTCGATTCATGACTCGATCCATGATTCGATGATTCGACGCCGTTCGACCCATAATTCTACCGTGTTCGACTCTATCCCTCGATTAATGATTTCGTCTACACTTGCGACGGTAATTGGACAACCTCATCCCTACTTAAGATGATTCTGCTGATGAAATTTCCGCCCAAAGTAGTTCAAAACTCGATATCTTGATTAGCACCTGATTAAGGAAAAAGTATGTACTGATAATTGGTTGGTTTTTTGAGCAATCAAATAACCTCTATAATTCAAATAGTTTTTATAGAACAATCAAATAACTTTTATAGTATTTTTCTTAATTAAGGTTTTAAAGGCCTGCCTATAATATCCATGGATGAGAAAAAATAATCAAAAGCTGCGGCGGCAGAATATTGGATTTCAGCGTGTAACCAAAACTGTCGAAATAAAAGTCTGGAATGAGTTCCATAGCAAACCAGGATCCAAATAAAAAACAACTGAACGCCTCGTAAATAGATAAAGAAACAAATAAATATTGAATTGGTTCTTTTATGGCGGGTACTTTAAAATTATAACTGAAAATAACGTAAATATGGAATAGCATTACTGCAGAAGTAAAGCATATACTTGATATGCACATGTGATTGATTGTTTCCTTTTCAATGTCATGAAACAGAACTCTTGATATCATTAAAACCGACACAAATATCAGATTTGCCATTATCAGTTAGCTTTACCCAATTTTTCAGCTCCTGCCTTCAATAATATAAAAAATGGAAGAATAATTGGAATTGAGAATTTGTTCAGTTAATTATGTTCAAGGTACCAAAAGTTATTTAGAAAATGTCGACTCTTATGATCGAATCTGTTTCCTGTTTGTTTTCTCAGTTCCAAAGTATGTCCTCTCAAATTTGGACCCTACAAATACCGAGTGAACTGGATTAGATAGATTGAGTAAAGCTTAGTTTTTGAGTCGGATGACTTTTGCGACATGGTGGGAGGAGCTGACGATTATTTTACTTCCTGGCCTTATGAAAGGTTCTTCTTAGGTAATTTAGTTTGTTTTAAAACACTTTTTAGTTTTGGCTATCTCTCAGGCTAATGTTTAATGGTTGCAAATGCGGTTTTAAAACAAGCACTACTGGCAGGGGCGGATTTAGGGGGGGGGGGGGGGTCGGACGCTCCGCCCCCCCTCAGGGAATCGACCCCCTGCCGACCCAAAAGATCCGCCCTTTGATACTTTTCCAGAAATCAATTTTTGGCCGACCGACCCTAAAATTTTTCTAAAGAAGCCTTTGGCGCCATTATATACTAACTTTGAGGAGGAGCGCGCGCCAAAAAAACGCTTTTTTTTTTCAAAATTTTTCAAAAAGTGCCCAAAAACGGCTTTTTTGACTGTTTTTCAAAAGTTTGCCTGCGGCGCAGAAAGTTTAGCCAAAATAAGGGCAAAACAGTGCTTTGGGAGAGCTCGAAAAATCAATTTGGTCGACCTAAAAAAAGGTCGACAAAATTTTCGAAATTTTTTGAAAAATCCGCCCCCCCCCCCTCGAGAAAATCCTAGATCCGCCCTGACTACTGGTATACTAGTCTGAAAACAATGTTTTAAAAAGTCCCATTCCAGCCATTTTTGGCCGTTTTTTGGAATATGTTGTGATGAAAATTGTAGCAAACTGAGGGATTAAAAAAGCTTTAGCAGAGCTTGGAAAGCAAAGGAGACGCGCAGAGCACCTCTAGCAACAAATCAACCGAATTCATCACACTGTTTTTTTTTCAACAACCTCAGTTTCAGCCAAAGAATTGATAAACAGTTCCGGAAGAGAAGAAACAGAAGAAACAATTTGAGAAGAAAGAGCCAGCAGGAAACTTTTAGTTTTCTAGTCAAATATTTTTCGAAAAAAAGAAAAAAGCAGATCTTTCAGCATAGAAATTACAGCAGATCTTTCATGTTTCAAGATGTGTCTCGTTGATCGTGGTGGTCTTGGGTGATTGTGTCAAGACGTCTGATCGATGCAATGATGTAACGATATCGTTAAGTTAGAAAGAGACTACGTGCAGGGTGAAGTTTGATTTTTTCGTGTGAAGTGCCAAGTGACTAGGATTGGCCTGATTCAATGTTTCTCCCTTTGCTGCGATGTTGAGTCCATACTTTAAACCCTTTGAGGGTATTCACTTTTGGCAGCAAATCGAATAGATTTGCCATTCCAGTGTTAGAACGTAGTTGGGTTGTCATCTCCGTTCCTTGGGCTCTAAGAAGTCTTCACATACTGCATTTTTGATACATGAATAATTACGTCTTGTTAGTTAAGTTTTGGGTATGGTTTAATACTAATTGTTATCGCAAAAGCGTTTCATTTTAGTTTGGTTGTTTTCAAAGAGTCGCTCACACTAGAGCAACTCTCGGCAAAAATAGAGTGAGTGTCACGAATCGAGCATGCTCAGGACGTCCTTCTGGTTGGCGAGGCCAGGAGTGGGCCTTATTTTTATGGTCTCTTTGTGCAGAGCCTCTTTATTTGTTCAACCTTTTGTTTCATTTTTATTAATTGTTTTTCACTTTTTTGTTTTGGTTGTGTCCTTTTCTAAAAAACAGAATCTTTTGGTTGGGGTTTGTTTTTCGACTTTTTTGTGTTTTGTGTGGTTTTGGTAAAACTTGAAAGTGGTTTTCAAAAGAATAATTTATCCAGTTTTAATCTGGTTTTAATATGGTTTGGGTACCGTGGGAATTTCGTTTTTAAACTGCTTTTAGTTTGTGCTTTTGCGACGTTAGTAAGTTAGGTTGGTTGGTTCAGTTTACCATATAATTTCTTCCAACCGGGTTAAAGGAAATTTTGAAACGTGTGAAATTAAGTAAGAGATGTTATCAGTAAAAGTGAAAACTTAAAATTCATTATTTAAACAATTCTTCGTGGGCGAGCTGTGCGATTGTGGAAAGAGTGTGTGATTTATGGGCAAGTGAATGATTCAAATTTATAAAAGAAGCGTATTAAATTTATGAATTTACTGCTAATCAAAATTAAATTTTATTGCTTTAATTGAATACTGCAATTGCTAAAATGAATTTAGAAGTTTATTGAAAAGAGTTTACATTTTTTTTTTAACTTGTTTTAGATGATTGAGTGGTGAAATCTAAAACAGAGAGGTGAAACAATTATGAAGAATGGTTAGTTATGTTCGAAATTTATTAGTTAAAAATACTTAATTATACTTACTAATGGTCGTTGTCGGCAAAAAATCTATTTGGAGAAACATTGTTAATTGTGTCCGATGATGTTAGGAATTTAGCAATCAAGCGGATGACGTATTTAGTTTGTAGGATAGGCCGTAGAAGCTCGAGTGCTCTGATGACCTTGTGCTCTTCACTACGTAGTGAGAATTCGTTCGGTGTGTTTTGAAGTAGGATATAAAGCTTATGGTTTTATTTAGTGTTTTGGATATTTTCTAGGATTGGGACTTTGACGGGCTGTATATATTCGTGGGGGACAATTATTGGGCGAGATTCTTCGGCGTTAAAAGTTCTGGCTAGGGAGCAGATTTTATACCTTTGTCTTATGGGGTCGTAGTTTTGGATGATGCCTTGCAAATTAGTTTAATTTATACAGTATGTGGAGTTTAGGAAGAATAGTGAAGTATCTTTAGAACTAATAAATGTGAATCTGTGTTGTTGGTTTCTTGATGGTGTATAAGTTGTCAAGTGGTGTTGGATAAACTTAGAATAATTGTATGCGTGAGTTTGCTTAGCGCGTGACATTATTTGATGTGAACAGTGTAAGTCACGTTCTTTTGGTGAAAGGAAATCGAAAAATAATGAGAAATGATTCAGATTTTTAAAATAAGAATTGTAGGCTTTGGTGTTGCGAAGTGCTGTGGATATAACATTATCATGTTTTTTATTCATGCAGTTAAAGACAAATACATATTGTGATTTTATGAAAAACTGTTCAGTTAAATGGGGATTAGTATTTTATCGTCTTCTAAAAATGAGTCCTCCATACAATGTGCAATAGCGGGATCATAGTGTTGAATTGAGAATAGGTTTAATTTCTTAAAGTTTGCGTTAGTCCGGTGGTTGTGAATCGTTTTTCATGAAGTGCTGTGGTTTGGTCATGTAGTCGAGTTTGACATAATTCATTGTCTTCTTGGTTATTTAATATTGGAAGTGATAAAGGGTTAGTGAAATTATAATATGATGTCCATGAAAGGGTGGGAAACAAGGTATATTCGTCAACGTAAGTTAGTTGACCGTTGTTAGTGGTTTGGTAGTAAGTGTATTGTAGAAAGTATGGTAAGCACATTTGTAGAAATTCGTGAGTGTTAGTGTGGAGTGGGTGAATGGAAAACTTTCGCGGAGGTCGGGGATTGGGAAGCATTGGGGTATTGGGATATTTTCGTTTAATTACTCGGTGGGCTGGCGTTTCTTCAATTGTGGATGCTGGGTTGGAGGATTTGGAGAATGCGAAGGATTGCGATAAGTGATGAATTGTTAGTATGGTAGGGTTTTGAAGCTGTTGCTGTAAGGTGATGAAGTTTGGAATATATATATATATATATATATATATATATATATATATATATATATATATATATACATCTGTGTTATGATATCATAACTTCGGAGGATGCCTTGTAGAATAGTATCTTTAATACAATAAGTGAAGTTAAGGAAGAATGGTGAGGTGTATTTAGAGTTAATGTATTGATATCTGTGGTGAATTTGTTGTGCTGGTGTGTTTTGAGTGTATTGATGTTGGCTGAACTTATAGTAAGTGTAAGTGTGTGTTTGTTTAGTTCGTACATGACATCGTGTGAACCGTGCAAATCACGTTCTTTGGGTGTGAGGAAATGAAAGGTTAGTGAAAAGTTGTTAAATTTGTTAAAATTTGAATCATAAGCTTGAATATCACTAAGTGCTGTTGAAATGACGTGATCGTATTTTTTATCTAAGGTGTTGAGGGTGAAAACATATGAAAACAAACTTTTCTGTTAGTTGTGGGTTAGCAGATCTATCGTCATTTGGAAAGAAGTCTTCGTTGGGTATTATGATGTTATGATCGTAGTGGTCGATAGAACATTCGTCAGTTTTTGGTGCGGTGAGTTAGGTGAGTGATTGTTTGTATCCTAAATGTGTGAATTGTTTTGGAGTTAGTGCTGTTGTTAAAAGGTGGACATGAGTGCTGCATTGTTTGTTGTCGTGTGGGTGTGATACAATGGTAGTGATAGTGGATTAGTAAAGTGGTAGAATGATGTCCATAAAAGTGTAGGGTACAATACGTTCTCATTTACATAATTTGGGGTTTCGTCATTGGGGTATGAAAGAAAATATATGTACTTGGGGAAAAACGGTAAACATATTTGGAGAAATTCTTTTGTGTTAGTTTGAAGTGGTTTGTACTGGAGGATGGGGTGGACGAGAGAGTTGGGGATGTTGGATTTGATGATTTTACAGATTGTGAGAGTTGGTGAATAGGTAGTGTTTGAGGGTGCTGTAATTGTTGTTGAAGTGTGATGAAATTTTCAAGCTCGTGGGTTTTTTGCATATGTGCAGAGCTGTTGTTGTCGGAAAGGTTACTGGTCAAGGGGGAATATTGGGGTGTTACATTTGAAATAAAAGAGGGAGTGGAAGGGGGTTCAATTTTGATTTGGGAGGGGAGAGGTTGAAAGGGAAATTGGGAAAATGTAGATGGGCTGGGTTCGGAGCTGTCAAATTCGTCGGGTGTTACAAGATCGGAGTTATTAAATTGGGAAATAGTGTTATATACAGTGGTGTTTGAATTAGTGTCTGAATCCATGCTAGATGAAGTGTTATCATGAGGTGATTGAGGTGGGGGAAAGCAAAAAGTGGGATGATGGGGAGTGTGCTTTGAAATTGAGCGATGGAGCGATCCAACTTGGCGGCTCATCGTCGGCTAAAAAAATGATTGTCCTGAGAACGAAAATTAGTGGTATGTGGTTGTTCACTTATTTATTCGTATGTAACTTCTATGTTAGGTTGTTGGTTTATTAGCTGTTGAATTGGGCTTTGTGGATAGTTAGATCTTGAAGATATGAGGTCTGTCAGAGCTATAGTTCAAAAATTTCGTGGTAGTAAAGATAAGGGATGGTTATGGTTTAGGTTTTGTAATGCTGTAGGCGTTGTCCTCGTATTGTTTTGTGAATCGTCATATATGTTCGGTGTTGTTGATTGTTTTGTGTTGTTTTTTTTTTTATTTGAGCGTCTAAAAGTATTTTCTTTATAGATGTAGAGAATATTTCAAAAAATCCTGCAAAAAGAATGCGTGCTACGCTGGCTTGTTTGTTTACTTGTGTGTGTATTGCGCAGGTTTTGAAGAATCATTTTAGTAGAGAGAAAAGAAATCCAAGAAAGTTAAACATTGCGTATAATATAGTCAATCTTTCTAAGATGTAGTAGGGCCATCCAAGAAACTCGTTTTTCAAATTTTTAAAAGTAAAAATATTTATTGGTGATATATCTTGTGGACTGTATTTTTTGTCATTTAAGTAAATGTAATCTTTTATATCTTTAAAATATCCGCTGTAGTCTTGTGCGTAGATGTCTGAAAAGCCTGCTGTTTCTGCAATTTTGCGTAGGTTTTCATCTATGGGTTGTCTTTGTATAGTGTCCATTTTTTGGAGTAATTCTTGAAAATGCTGTGTACCTATGTGGTGTTGAATTTCGGATTTATAGTATATGCCGATCGATTGTAAATCGATATTTGGATTGCGGCCAATAGCTCTTATGCTTTCTGGTGAAAATTTTTCTAATGGTTGCATGAGGGTTGGGTATGGTGTGAGAAGGTAATATTTACCTTCGTCAGGGTTTAATTGTACTACATTGTGGCTGTTGTCTGATCCACATGAGACTGCTGTATCTCAAAAATAAGTTCTTTGGGAGATTTACAACAAAACGTACTTTATTGTTATAGAGTATAGGCATTCTTTTATAGCATCTTTTGTCTTCAAAAACAAATAAAGGTGATTCTTTTTGGTACAAGTGCAATACCATAACCATAGTATGTTTCCTTCATACTCAAAAAAATTTGATCTTTTACCGGATAATAAATATCCTGCATAAGGGATTTTGAGTACTGCTAGTGCTAGTGATTGTAGAATTTGTGTTCTTTCAAGTTCGCATAACTGATGTAATGTTTCAAGTTCTGTTGAAGACCTTTCTTGAAAATTCCAATCATTGTATAGTCTAATTTCATGTCTAGGTGTATGTCATAGTGAATTGCGTCAAATTGAATGTTGTTCATTAGTGATAGTTCTTGTAAGCGTAAACTGTCTTTGTCTTGTGGTTTTATTTTTCCTGTGTTTTTAGGACGTTTACTGGGATGTTTGAATTTTCGTCACTGGTTGAATAATGTGCTGAATTAGGATGTATGATTAATTTTCCTGTATTCATGTCGAAACCTTGTTCGTATTCTGAATATTGCGTTTTGTAAAGTGGTTTTTTGTATTTACATGCAAGTTCTGTTTCTGGGTAAATTTGGAAGCGTGTCAATTTATTTTCTATGTTATGAATGTTTCTAAATTTATAATTACTTTGTCTGATTTGATCACGATTCACGTTCTCATAAGATATTGATTCAAAAACTTATTTCTGGTGAAATTTTATCATTCTAGCGTGTATTTTTGCTACTTGAAATGTTGTACAAGTGTCTTCAGGGAACCAAACAATTGTTGCTTGTTTTCGTGTAGTGGGATCACAATATCCTTGGTCATTTTTGCAAGGGAGTCTGATTTTGTGATAAATTATAGTGTCATCTGTTAAATCTCATGTTAATCGTACTTTTTTAAGTTGTATTTTCAAATCAAAAAACATTATTTCTTGATATCCTTTGTGTTTCGTGTCTGCTCTACAATTAGAAGATGTGTTTGTTGCAAAGTGTTCATCCAATTTTTATCCTTGATATCATGATTAAATTTTCCTTGTGCGCCGTGGAACCGGTTTTCATTGTCTAATTTTATACGACCTTGGTATTTTTCAAGTTCAGCTTGATGTGCAAAGTCTGGAAAAACTTGAAAATATACCAATTTTTGGTTTGTGCCTTTATTTGTAGTTAACTTTAATCATTGGAGCTCGTTTTTACAGTTTTCAGGATTACGATGTAAAAGTTTTTCTATATTGCTTTGATACAAAGGTTCGTGTTCGAGTCTTTTTTGGTTTCCATTTGAGACTTGGGAACAATGTATTTCTTTCTCTGAAATCGTTGCAGTGAATTTATATCCTGTTAAGACTGTAGCTGGAGCTTTTGAATAAAGTGTCGCTACTATAATCGTTGTTTCTATTTCTTGTGGTTCGGATTCGAATTGAGTTACATGGTTTATG
Source organism: Symsagittifera roscoffensis (assembly GCF_963678635.1). NCBI lineage: Eukaryota > Metazoa > Xenacoelomorpha > Acoela > Convolutidae > Symsagittifera > Symsagittifera roscoffensis. The sequence continues at coordinate 56,291,507 of NC_087068.1, read as the reverse complement.
GCGAATTTATGTAGTGTTTTTTGTTCATTTTCTTCACAATCATAGTGTGTGACTAATAAGACTTGAGGTTCTATTCAAGGGGAAGGGTTTTTATGAGGTGTTGGTTCTGAAAAAATAGGAGGACGGAGGGTTTGGAGGAAAAAGATTTATTAACGATTCATGAGTAGGATAGTCCCGAACATGGGTTATAGAATGTGATGCATCCAAGTGTCTTTTTTGTATATCTATTGTATTTATAGATAATTTCTGTTGTGATAAATGTGGGAAGTAATGGTTGAGCTGTCAAATTTGGTGGAGCTAGGGGGATAGGTTGATTTACTAAATTATTTACTTTTATTGTTATTTCAAATTCAAGTCTTAAATTGTCTTGTGTAAGGATTTGTATGTTGAGCTCCTGCATGTCTTTGAGAATATCATGTCTGTATTGTAATCTGTTGAGTGCCCAATTATGGAGTCTGTTGCTATCAAGATGTTGACCAGATAAGGGAGGGGAAGCCACGAATGTATTTCAGTCTAATCGTAGAAGTATATTGTTGGTTAAAAGTAGGGAAATTTAGAGGGAATGTTTTTGTTGGGGTTTGACTTATTGTTGAAGGGGTTGATATAGAGATAAGATTTCTGGTAATTACAAAGATGTATTCGATGAGATATCTATATTGTCGTTTACCAAGTGTGGTTCACCTTGAGTGAAAGCTTGTGTCATCCAATGCAGTAGACGTTGTGTTGAACTTGGGGGGTTGAAGAGATTTTCACGAATTTTTTTTTGGATGTGGGGGTTGGTCTTAAGTAATCCGATGGTATGTGGGAGTGTTTTGTTGTGAAGTAGATTGTAATGGTGGAGGGGTACTTTGAATTGTTTTTACTAGAAACATCTAAGGGATTTTGGGTTGGTGATGAGGGTATACTAAAATGAACTCTGGGAGTTGTAAAAATTCTATTACGTCTTGGATGTATGATTTGTCTATTTATTATAGATGTTTGGTTTTGGTTTTGACAAGGGTGTCTTGTTCTATTAAGGGCTTGTTGAAGAGAAGGGTATATTTTGTATATTGGTTTGCATTGTGGTTCGCTTAGAGGTGTGTGGCGAACTACGGGTGTCAAAGGTTCTGATAATAATGCGTGTCTTTCGTCAAATGTATATGGGTTTTCTTGAAATGAAATACGGTTTGATGATTGGGCTGAATTAGCTGACTAGACAATGGTGTTGTTGGAGATTCCTGGGATGTCGTAGTCGGCGGGAACTGTTGAGTTGGTTGTTCATTAGCAGTTTTGAAAAAAAAAAATTATTTTTTACCTGTGAAGAAAACTTATGTTGACTATAATATTCTTCAATGAAAATTATAAAAGTTTTAATGCTAGTCCAAAAAATATTTTTGCCTTTTTTATACATTTGCATATTTTTAAAAAAAGGGAGACTAAAAATGTGAAAAATAACACTCGAAGAAGAAGAATGTCTTTCTTATTAAAAATACGTCTTAAAATTTAGATAGTTGTTGAAACATCGTACCTGAGGAGGTGGTCAAGAATTTTGGCGAAGTTGAGATAGGCTTTTTGTAGTGAGTGAAAAATAACAAAAAAACTGCAGAAACTTATGAAGAGAAGTAGACATAATTCAAAGGTGTCTGTAATAAGAAATACACTGATTTGAAAAAAGATTGGCAGAAAAGAAAAAAAATGGAGAATATTATTTTGAGGAGTTGAACTGATCGAGAAAAAGCATTTGAGAAATGATTAATTCCTCTTCAATTTTTTTTTCGAGGCCAAATTTAAGTGTGGTCGGATTGTTTTTTGATTTTTCACAAGTGGGTTGGATATAGGCTTTTTTGGTGAGTTGAAGTCTGACGGTCTAAAATTGAGCTTTCTAGTTTTGTTTTTAACTATTGGATGATCGGGGGTATTCAGGAGCTATTCGTACTTTAGGCTAAATTGTCATGTCTTATTTTCACTTTAGGCAAATTTAATATCTTTTCTTTGAGGGAAATTATGAATGTAGGTTGGGACAATATTGTTGATCTTCGTACTAGTTAAAAGGGGAGGGCTTTGATATTCAGATGTTGTTTATTTCGGTTGTCAAATATGAGCCTGGAGTTCTTTAAATTATAGTTTAATACATGTTTGAAGTCTGCAAAGTGTCGGCCAAAGAAGTGGTGTCGGAATGGGGTGATGTTTAGATAGTTTCTGATTGGCTAAAGTTGAACTAGTTGTTCAAGAGTGTTAGCATGATTTTTAGAAAAAGAGAAAGGTTTATTACATTTTTGAATGTTTAAAATGATTAATTAATCAGAAAGGGTTTTTGAAATTCAAATTTCTTTGAAATTTTAGATTGTGGAATGAAAATTTAATAATCTTTTTGTGGTTGACTTCTAAGTCGCGACAATTGTCGTTATTGAGATTTTTCTTTTGTTGAAAATTTTTCTTGTGATAAAATTTTTTCTTCTAAAATTTTAAATTTTTATCTTGTTTTATGTTTTGAAAAAATTTTTATCTTTTTCTTTTTTTAGAGGTATTTGTTTATTGCTTATTTCTTGAGATTTTACTCGGTTATTTTTGATTTCTTTGTTTTTTGGTTCTAATAATTGTGTTGAACAATTTACATTATAAGTTTGTTGGTGATTATTGTCTGAGTTGTCATGGACAACTTTGAGTCCTGTAAAGCAGCATAACTGTGTTAGTTTGCGAAGAATGTATTCTTTTGGCTAGTATGGTAAAATATTGTTTCTGTGTTGAACTATTTCCTTTTTTTTGAATCAATAAGTTTATATGTTACATCAGTGGGTTGGTCAATAATCTGAAATGGTCCTTTTCGGATTGGTTATAATTTTTTGGATATTTCTTTTTGTGTTACAATTTTTGGTATTAAGACAAACGTTTCGTATTTTAGGTTTGTAGCTGGTGTGAATCGTGAAACTATTTGTGATTGAACATTCGGTCTTTGTGATAGTTTTTTGGCTGTTTTTTGATAAAATTCGCAGTTTTTTTTATCTCTTCCTAAAATCCATTCGGTATGTAAGCCGGAAGCTATTTTTAAGTTTTGTTTGTGATGAAAATGATCTTCATCGTGTGTGTGTAATGGTGAATTACAAAAATTGATTCTTTTGTAGTTTGCCAACAACCTTGTGTGTTTTTTGAGAAATTTGCTGTGAACATTATTGGCTTACGTGGTTTTTGACTGAAAACCATTTCATAAGGTGAAAGTCCTAAGGTTGTTGTTATTTGTGAATTTCAAGCACCTAAGGGGAATAATTTTACATCTGTTGACCATTCAGTGTTTTTTGTATCATTTCCGTTTATGATACACTACAGATACTCTTGTAGTGAACGGTTCATTTCTTCGACTAAACCGTTAGCTCATGGAGCATGAGACGTTCGTGGTTTGTGTTCAATGTTGTATAGACGGCATAATATGATGATTTCCTTATTTATGAATTCAGTGCCATTATCGGTAACAAGGATTTCTGGTAATCAAAATACTGCTATTCAGTGTTGGTAAAGTGTTGTAAATGCATAATAGGCATTAGAATGAGATACTGGGTTGAGTGCTACAAAGTGTGTAAATGCATCAACTATAACCATTATAAATGAGTTTTCTTCTGAAGAGGGTGATATCGGTCCTTTTGTATCAAATGAGATTCTGTGGTTGAAATATAAACTTTGTCCTTTAAAATCTTGTTTTTCTGCTATTGTTTCTGATGTGGTTATGGTTTGTTTAACTGGCATGTTATGCGATCGTTACATAATACTTTGATCCAAATCATTGCATTTGTAAAGTAAAATTTGAGTATGTTTTTTTTCTGATCCTGTATGTCCTTTTGTATTTAAGGATTATGAATTAGGAAGTAAGGAATATGAATGCTAGGAGTATCATACCTAGTGGTAAACAGCGTACTTTTATTTCAGTTGTTTGGTATTCTAAGATAGTAGTATTCTCGTTTATAGATGTAATAATGAATTTTCTGAAGTATCCAAGAAGTGTTTTGTTTCCTAGAATCTGCTTTTATGGGTTTTGTTTTATAATTGTGCCAAGACTTTAAATGTCTAATGATTGGGTCAAGGTTTTGGTAGTTATGTAATAATTCACGTGTCAGTTTTTCTGCGGCTGGTAGAATGATATTTTCTTTTTCTGTTTTTGAAAGAGGTTTGTTATCTTGAGGGTCATGTAGATTAAAAACTTGATTTATTGTGTTTTTTGAAATTATATCTGGAGGTCCTAATAATTCTATGTTATTAGTTAAGTTTTCTTTTTTTATTAAGGGAATATGTCTGTCCGAAACATTTTTTATTTAATTGGTTTTCGTTGTGTTTTGTTTTTGATCCATGATAAATAGGGTATCGGTTTAAATGTAAAGTTTTCTAATAAGTCTCTTTCGTAGTGATTTTTTCGGCAATCTAGTTATAATGGAAAGTGAAAGTGTTGTAATTTTTTTTGTGCATTATAAACATCAGTTTTTACTGCATGATTGCATTCTAATTGTGGTAAAGTTTCGATTTTTGCAAAAAAATTATTATTATCTTGTATTTCTACTTTTTTTTTTTGATCAAACGTTAAATTTTTAAATCATCAAATCAAAATAAATTGGTTTCGAATGGTGCTTGTTTTTCGTTGCTTGTTCACAGTTGTCATCCTGTGTTTTTATCTTCAAACATCTCATATTCTTCGAAATATTATGCAAATGGTGTCAAAATTCTAATATCATAGGAGTCAGTTATGCGCGATGAAAGCCCCAGTTAACAGCTTGTGAATTTTTAGAATGCCATTCCAATTGTGTAACCGTCCTCAACGCCGAGGGATCGCCATTTGGATCTTGTGCCTCTGATGCAAATGTTGGTTGCTCTTAGTATAGCGAATGAAATTCTACATCTCACCCAGCACATGACATGACTATATGGGCGGTCCCATTTTGATGCCAGACCATCTGCTAGTCGTTTGAGGAAAAACGTGAACTCCGGTGCCAAAACACCATCTATTGAAGTGACAAGTGGAGTGAAAGACATGTGCTTTTCTTCACAAGCCGGTCCATACTTATTTTTCTTTTCAATCTCTGCAGTTTTCAGTACATTCATGGGATTGCGGTTTTGGTAAGACGGAGCGTCAGTGTCTGTAACACGGATGTCGAACGACGCAGCCGACTGTCTATCCCAAACCCCACGAGCTGAAAGATCTGCAATTAGTGCCGGGGTTCCATTTTCTATATCTGGTTCTTTTAGGACAGGTTCTCTTTTCACATCTTTCCACAAAATTGAAGCAAGATCGCCCACTGCGTCTCTTATTTCGTTGTGTCGTAGTGTTACCAGTCCGCCCTTCTTGCAAGAAAGTGCATGCTGTAAGTCAAAACCTTGTTGACATCCATCGCATCTCGAGAAAGAACGTTTGAGTGGTTTTCTGTACCTGACACATAGAGCATCTCTGAACTCTGTGGCTGACAAATCAAAATTATCTTTCAACAAGGGCAGCGAAGTTAGCCACAAGGAACAGTTGTTGTCGATTATTCTCCGGATCGCTCGTTTCTGATCTGCTGGTAAAACTGCAAGCAATTCATCGAGTTTATCTTTGTCCACAGCATTTTGTTTCTCCTCGTGATTTTTTCTTGCTTCTCTCATCTTTGTTTTGTGTAGAGTTTGTTCGAAATCATCTTGGTGAAGGATCGAACTCACGAGACAGTCGGTTGCTTCACGTGAAGTGGAAAATGCTAGTTCGGCACCTTCTGTTGGATTTCGTACACCTAGTCCCCCTCTTTTGACAGGAAGTGAATACAAAACACGATCTGAGTGTGTGACACTAGAAGTTCCTAGTAAGCTTGGCAAAAAATTTTCCTCCAGCATCTTCTCGAGAGGAGCAAACAGATGCGACGTATCTTTGACTACTCTCTGGACAAAATTCCATTCGCATTGCAGTGATCTTGTTAATCCAACTAAAGCAGCTTGAGGTTCTTTTTCTGCCACTTTGGACAACTCGTTAAGACAATCCAACCATTCTTGGACCTTTTTTGTAGTGAAACGAGTTTTGCCTTCATCAGAGCCAATAAATCCGCCCAAATATCTTCTACCTTCAACTATTCTGATGCCGAACCTGTCAAACAATTGATGAGCTTTTTCAACAAAAATTCGGGTGAAAAACCAAATAACTTTTGCTTGGCTCGGGGTAATAGCCATACTTCGGACCTTTTTCTGTCAAAGATGACAACCATTCAACCAGGTTTTCTAGTGCGCCAAGAGCTCCCGAATCATCTGCATACCATGTTTGTAAATACTTATCTCGGTCTTTGAGTGATTCAATCAATGGCATCAATGAAACCCCATAGAATAACATCGCTAGTGGATCACCTTGTGTAGTGCCTTCACTACTGAAAAGAAGTTCTGTCGTTCCTGCAACGATTAGCGGCGCATACCCTCTATATGTGTTGAAAAGAAATCGTGAGCACCTTGGCCAAAGTATTCTAGCATTCCATAGAGCCGTTTCCCTGTTCAATGCATTGAATGCATTTGAGGCATCCATCAATAGAAGACCATGTCCGTCCTCTTTGGTGCTATTAAACAACTCCTCCACTGCGTGTACAGCTCCTTCTATTCCTGCTTTCACACCACAAGCTAGTTGTTGAGATCCACAGGTTTCTTCGAGATCTTTTTTGGTCGCTTCGGCCATACATTTACACATTACTCTTCGCAAACACTCACCTATGCCAATGGGTCTAACTCCGGGGCACTTGTCCAAAGCAATCAGACGACCTGACATCAATGCTCGTATTTGGTTCCATGGAATAATTTCGTTAGCTATCTTTGTGATCAGCGCCGCCACTTCGTCTCTTAAAGCCGAACTGTGTCCTCCAAATCGAAGAAAAGCGTCTTTCCAGTGTTCCGAATCTGTTCCTGAGGGTCCGGCTCCACCGTGCATTGACCTCGCAAATTTTTCTATATAAGAAGAAGTGATAGTTACTGTTTCTAACTCAGGCAAGCTGTCTACTTGTATTCTTGCTTCTTCTTTTGACTTTTTTGCTACGGGATGCTTCTCTTTCAGAATGTCAATGACTAATTTTCTTGTTTTTGTTGTGGAATCAATAACTTCGTCATTTGGATGGAGCAGACCTCCGCCAGATCTGCTTGTCAGCCAACGCATGGCAGACCGAACTTTCCCTTCCATCATCATTCGTGCAAAAACCACTGCGGTGTGCTCGTCTTCAGATCTATTTTTTTTCATAGGTTTCCTCGGTTGTTTTTGTGAACATCGTTTGGCTTCTTGTAGTAGAATATTGAACTTATTATTTTCCCAGTCTTCAAGTCGTCTTCCTATCAAAGCTCTCACATCTTGGTGTCTTGTATTTCTACTGTTGTTTTCCTTGTCAGTAATTCAGGTGGCATGTATCGACTGAGTTTGTCTGGCAAGGCAAAATTTTTTCCTGCAGTCCAAACTTTATGTAGGTTTGGTAAATTCATGAGAGTTAATTGAAATCTATAAACTCTATCTTTTGGATTTGATTTTTCTGTAATTAGGAAAATTATAGGTTTATGATCTGTATATAGAACTGTTGGATATTTTGATCCAAGTATTAAACATTCATATACTGTGAGAGTGTATATTATAGCTGTGCATTCTCTCAAAAGTGTAGAGAGTCTAAGTTCAGCTTGTGTAAATAGTTTTGAGTGTGTGAAAAAATATTCATTTTATTTGTTCCACTGTGTGATTGTAACAATGCTGCGCTATGCCAAAATTTGAGTCGTCGCACATAGCATAAAATGGTTGGTCTGGATCAGTTATATTAATTGATATTTGTTCAGCGAGGAGTGATTTTATTTCTTCAAATCGTTTCTAATGTTCTGTTGTCCATTCAAAACTATTTTGTTGTCTGAGACTGTTATATAATGGTCTTAAATATAATTGCATTTTATAATCGTATTTACTTAAAAAGTTTAGCATTCCAAGAAGTTCTTGGATTTTCTTTTCAATTGATGGAGGTTGAAGTTTTATGGTTGCGTCTATACGAAATTTTAATGGAGTGATTGTATTTCCTTCAATAATATATCCAAGGAATTTTACACGAGTGAGGAAAAATAGTGATTTGTCTGGGGCTACATTCATGTTTTCTTTAAGTAGTATCTGGTGGTATTTATCCAATACTTTAGAAATTTCGTATTTTGTTTTCGATTGCAAGAAACAATCGTCTAAATATCTTATGAATTTTTTACTGAGGATGAGTGGTCGAAAAATTTTACTCATAAATGCTGAAAACGCTGCTGGTCCTACAGAAAATCCGTAGAAAAGTCTATTAATTTCATATTGTTGCTTTCCAATAAGGAATTGTGTTAAGCGTCGTGGTTGTTCGTCTAGTGGCATTTGCTTGTATGCGCTGTTCATGTCAGCTGTTGTAAAGTATTTTCCGTTTATTTTTATGAGAATTACTTGAATTGGTTCTATGGGCCAATTATAATTAGATTCATCAATGAGAGAATTGAGGTATCTTCCGTCTAAACCGATTTTTAAAGATTCTCCTTTAGCTAGAATAATAACGGGATTTATGAATTTGTTTCCTTTTGGTTGTTCTTTTCTATTTACTGGAGAAATAATTTCGTATTGTTCTATTCGGTCTAGTAAATTATTGACTTTATCATGTAAGTGAATTGGAACTTTATTTGATAGTTGTTTTTTGAAAATTGCGTCAAGTTTTTTTCAAATAGATGTAGTGTTGAATTTACTTTTCCAAAATCGAACTTAGATGTAGCGCGAACTATTGGATGTTTAAGTAGTAGTTCAGCTAGCTGTTCAAATTCTTTTTGTGTAATTTGAGATTGTTGAATTTTGAACATTGTAAGGAGTTTTTGATGTTCAGTGGTGTATTTCGATATTTGAAATGTTGGTTTAAAAAAAGTGTTTTGTAAAGTAGTTAGTGTTTTGTTTTTTATCACTTATTAATTTATTAATTGATAATTTTTCGTTAAGAATTGTTGATTGGCATATATCTAATAATTTCAAGATATTAATTACTCTATATGCTATCTCTATTAATGGAGAATTTGTTGCATTTCATTCACAATAACTCAAAACCCTAGAAGTAATGTTATTTTATGTGGAGAATTATTGTATACGTGTAAAGATATTATGTCGGAGTTGGTATTTTTGTGCATTTAATTGATGAGATTGTTACTCGAAAAAATTTATGAACTGGCTTGAACTCAAGGTCTGACATATATAGTCGTTGTTTGTCATGTTTCATGTTGTATTGGTGGACTTGACTTATTGCGAAGTTATATAAATATCCTGCTAGTAATTTCAGGTGTTTTCTTTCTTGGTTATATATAGGGTAAAATTTGGAGAAAATTAGAGGTTGTTTATTTAATCTTTAAAAGAATGTAAATGATGTATTTTTCATTCTTGTATACTTATCCTTTATATGTACTTTACTATTTAGGATATCAATAAGGGAATACATTTAGTAATGCATGGTATTCCAATGATATTGGATTTTATATCTGTCATATAGAATGTTTGTTTGAAAAACTTAGTTAAAACTTTATTTTGTTCCATTGTTCGAGTGGGGACAAGGAGTAATTGAATTTTTCCAAAGTTATTTTAACTTGATCCTTGTGCTGTAGCTAATTTGGTCTTTGAGGTCTTTGAAGAGAATAAACTTTGATGTAATGTTTGTGTTTCATTCCATGTGGGAATATTTATAATATTTGATTTTGCTCCTGAGTCTATTAAAAAATCAATTTCGAGGTCTGTTGATTGAAAATCTATGCTCTTTGGACTTTCTAAGAAAAGTGGGGTTGTCCAACATTTTTTTTTGCTATTTGTACTTTGTTTGTTGTATTTCGATGTTTATTGTTCGTACTTGAACTTCTTTTTAGTTTTTGTTTGGTATAGTCTGTTAAGTTTTGTGTATTACCAAATTTTTCAAATTTATTATTATTGTTTTGATGATGATTCGATTCGATTGGTGTTTCGTATTAATTATCAATTTGAAGCATGTTTATTGAAAGTGTATTTTCTGTTTCGCTCTCATTTTATGTGGATTCGTAATTTATATGATTTAATTGTAATAACAGGAGTAATTACTTCTGTTTTGTTTGATCTTGAATAACTAATTCGGTATTGATTGTTTTGACTGTTTGATCGACGATATCTGTTTTGTGAGAAATTTCGTGAATTTCATTGATCTGGAGATCTTCCGTGGTAGTTATTTCTGTAAATTGATTGTCATCTAGAGGTATTATAGTTATCTGGAAGTGGTTTTCCTGAACTATTATTGTTATGAATGTTTTTGCATGGTAAATTTTGGTCTTTTTCCACGTGTCTCGTTTTTTTTTGTCTATATTCAGCAATGCTATGTCCATATCTACGGCAAAGTTACACAACTTTGTGAATAATGGTTTGACTTTAAAATTTGGATTTTTCTCGTAGATATTTAATATTTGAATGATTTTTTCAGCTAGTTCAGTGTCAGAGTCATGAATGTTATATATTCGTGAAGTAGTTGTATGGATGTTGCTTAAGTTGTAATTTTAAATTTTCTGTTTCTTCCAGTTTCATAGTGATTTCAGCATGTTCTAGTTTGACTACTATTTTTTTTAAAATCTGCATCGTGTTCTCGAGTTGAAGATGGATGCGATGCTCTCTTTTTAAACCCTTTTTTAGCGTAATTGTGGTGTTAGAATCATCATTAAAAATTCTGTCATTTTTGTGTTTTTAAAGCCATGCGTAATAACGGAATATGCTTTTCTAACCGATGTTTCGAATCTTACTGCAAGCTGTTTAATTGTTTCATTAGGGAGTCTACGAGTTTCATTGCATAGATTTCTTTGATGTTGTTTGTTTCTTTCAGAGTCGAACATTTTTGTTATTTTTTATCTGAATCTTTTCCAATCTGATTTAATATCTATAGGTAAAACTGAAAATCTTTTTTGTGCAGTGCCATCAAGTGTGGTTTGGATTAGAGATGTGCGTTTATGTATCCAGTTTTGATGAAATGGCGTATTCACTGGTTCGGGTCCTACATTCAAAATTAAATTGGCTGTGACTGCATTTAAATAATCTTCTACTGAGTATTCAGGATCTGTTGCTGTGAATACCATTAGTGGTTTATTCGAGATAAGGTATGGATTCATAGTCTTGTGTAGTGATTCTGCAGCATTTGGTATTTGAGAAAAATTTGTGAGTTGTGTTCTTGTAATTTTATGTTGTTGTAAATAATATGGAAATGGGATTTCATTTTCTTTTGAGTTGATTGATAACTTGATGTACTTATAGGATTTTGTGATTTAAATTTTTTATTATATGAAGTTGGGTTATGTTTTGTTTGTCGTGTTTGTTCGTTTCTTGTATAATGTTCGGAAAGATCTGGTTGATAAGTCGGATCTCGTTGATCATTATTCCTATTTTTGCTTAATTGATTTGTACTGAATCGTTGTTGATTTTGACTATAGTAATCTCCAACTTCTGAATAAGGTGGTTGATTCCTTGTATGGTGTTTATTGGTTATGTTTTTTTGTTTTGCCGGAAAAATGGATAAATTTCGCTACAATCCATAGTAGTTCGTGGTTGATCGTGTTAAAAAATACTGTGTGATAGGCTTGTTGTGGTACGTTTTGACTATAATTTTACGCTTGTGATTGGTTTTGACTATTCATAAAGGGTGTTTTGTTGTTTTGGATTTTGCAAAAAAGTTATAGTTATGATCTGAGAAGTAGTTATTATTAGACGTTTTTTATTTATTTAGTATGTCTTGATGTCGTTACTGGTTTAATTTTTTGATAAACCATATGTGAGTATTTTGAAATAACGGAAAATTTTACTGTGGATTGTATAGTTGCTTGCGTTTTTTGGAGTTGTAAGTGTAGGATGAATGGGAGAAATGCTTTGTTGCATTGTTGCTGGCATTGTTTTGACTAATTCTTCATCAAGGAAATGTGATGGAGTTTGAATATCTTGTTGTGTAAGATTTCTTGTTCCATTTTATTTTTCTCGTGTATTAATAAATGTAGAGTTTAAGCTATTATTTCCTGTTCTGTCAGTAAACATTGCATTATAATTTGAAGTTGTTGCATCAATAATAATTAAACTTATTCTAACCTAGTTTTTATGAATGAAAATGGTGCTGATTGCTTGACTTGATATATCGGTTGGTATATTAATAAATTATGGATAAGACCAATCAGGGTCCGGAACATAATCTGTTTAATCTGCTAATATAGTTTCATTGTCTGAATTTTGTGGTCAAAAATTTTTTCTTGATACTGCTATGAGTTCAATGTTATGGACAAAATAATCAGTTATAAACCATGCTAGTATTTTTTGTAGATCATGTTTAACATTTTGTGAGACTTCCTTACTAATGAGGTTCTCACGGATTGTAATTAAAACTTTTGTGAAAATACAGATTTCTTGTCTTACAGTTGAATTTCGGGATAATTGAGTTAGTGACTCACTTTCTATTTTTTTTATTCTAGTGTAGATATATAGCTACATTTAAAAAACATCGATTGTGAATTTCGATGCTGTAATTTTTTGAAGAAGTCTGTGAAAACTTTCGAGAGAACTATATCTATATCTTCCTTTTTTGTTTGATGTGTAATATGAATTCGTTTTGGTGATAAAATTTCAATAGTAAATGTACTGTAATGTGATGTGATATTACATATACATTGATTTACTGATCAAGTGTTTGTCGTTTTATTCTTCACAAAAATCTCTTGTTTACATGGGCTATTTGTTTTTCAAATAATTTTACAATTAAGTTGTAACAAAAATTAACTTGCCCTGGTGCCGGACCATTTTGTGGTTTTATAAAAAATGGGAGTATCGAGTTATCATAGAAATTTTCGTTGTATTCGATCGTGTTTTATATTGTAGAACTGTTAGTGTGTAACATTCAAAATGTCTTGTTGGTTGATTCCAATTATATAGAAGTATTGGTTTGTTGATATATGACTTTTTTATTTTTCTTTTTCCTGTAACTGATGATGGTGTTGTAGCTTCTGAGTCAGAAAAACATATTTGGCGTCTATCGGGATACTTTTATTTATTGACTCTTTTAAGTCTTGAAGTTACTAAATTGTGTTTGTTTCTGATTCTGAGACTGCGCTTCGTCAATTGGAAAATCGTTTTTTAATAAATTGCTTTTGTTTGGTTATGATTGTCTTTCTGTCTTTGTTTTTTTTACCTAATATATCCTATTGTTTGTCTGCGTGGTGTAATTACAAGATCGTATCTTTCGTTTTTAGTTAAGCAGTTGTGTAGTACGATTATTTGCTTACTGCCTAGATTATCTCTTGACATAAGGATTAGGATGATGGATGCAATATTTGGTGGTTACAGTTTTTATTTTCTCAAATTGTTAATTCTTACGGTGTTTGTGTGGTGATCTTAACTGGGGCATAGATTGTCGTCGTTAACGGGTTGGAGAGAGAGTATATCAATTCGTGAGAATAATTTTTTACTTTCTCACTAAGATGGTTTTAATCTGAGAGTTACCTACTTAATATTACCTAGGGGTTGTGATTTGTGATCAATGGTTTGAGAGTAGTAAATCAATCCACATGGTTCAGGTGTAATTAGAACACAAGTAGATCGTTAGTTACTATTTTTTGACTCACTAATTCTTTAAGGGTTTAAACCTGAGTCATCTAAGAGGAAGGGCTCAAGTGAAGGATGAGTGACCGAAATGCTTTACTGTTTAGCTTAATTAAAACGGTTAGTGTTCAAAAATTTCTATTAGTCCTGGGTCCTTTATAAGTGTTGGGTAGTGAATCGACGTTTGAGGTCGTTAGACACTTTTAAAACTTTGGAAGAGAAGAACAAAATTTTTTCTGATTTGATCCAAGGAAAGCCTTGATGATCAGTTATAAAAAAAATCACATATAGGTTTAATTGTAATTGAAGATCCAAGTGAAGCCTTGATGATATGTTTATGAAAGAAAGGTCAATTATGGAAAACAAGGATAAGCCTTAAAAATTTTTAATTTAAAAACTTTAAGCGTAAGAGAACTTAGAAGTTAAGATATAGATGATATTAGTTTTTTGAATTTTTGCTGTTTTAGGTGATGAAGCTGGGATGAAGAGAATCAGATATGTTAATTTAAAAAACTAACAGTGATTTTTAATACTAACTAATTTTTGTATTTTTTATTCAAAAAAATATTTATTGAAAAGTTCTGATTTGCTGCAGATTTTGGAGGAAAAGATTTGTGCTTTTTTGATCAGTCGTTATTGTATAGACAGTAGGTTTAGCACCAGTAAGGTTGTTGAAGAATTTTTGTCTTTTTTGCATAAAGTATTCTAAATACAAAAGTTTGTTTCGGTTTCCGTCGTACTATCATGTAGCAGTATCAAAAAAAGCATCTGCAGGTCGAAACCTAAAAAAGCATCCATTCTTGTTTTGTAAAGAGATAAACCAGGCTAGACAGTCTCATTTTACACATCTAAGCCGGACTATCGGGCACTAATGAAACATCTATTCAAATTGCGCAGTTTTATGTGCAAGGTGAAAAACTTGCCTGACTCTCCTAACCCCCCTCACCATACTTGCTGCCCAAAGGATCCCCTTTTTATTCTTAGAAACGATATCAATTTATAGCTGAGTGGCCCTGAACGAAATTTTTCGAAAAGCGCCTGTGACTCCAATGAGTTATGTTCTACGTACTGTACTCATAGAGTAATTTCAGATAGGGTACACCATCTGCTCGTCACGCTATCTTATTTTCGACCGGATAAATTTGTGCAACTTCTTAGTCTAATGCCGATCTTAACCTTAATCTTATATCTCAATAGAACTGGTTAGTTCTTGCGAGTTAGTTCTTGGAGTTTTTCCAGAAAGAGAAACAACTGTATTCAAAGTTTTTTTTACAATTGTCCTGGTGCTGAAACTACAAGTAGTTTCAGCACTTACAAATACGTGTCAATGTTAGAGATGGAATATGATTGGTTAGTTAGTAATATTTTATAGTGATAATTTATCAATAATATAATTGGTTTATAAATACTAGTTTAGAACTGGTTCCAATAGCCATAGACCCAAACGATAGCACTTGACCTTTAGCTTCAGCTCTAAATCAGCCTGACCATTTTCAGCTGCAAAAGTGGTACCATGTGAAAGTATGGACGCAAAAAACGACTTTGAGTCACAAAAAGAGTTTCGCTCAACAAAATAACACAGTCCACAGTCTGGAATGCGAGGAAATAGAAGAACACACAATTTCGATCATGTATTTTTCTTAGGGCGCATTTGGAGCTAAAATAAAGCCCTTGATTTTTTTCGGAATGTGGGAAATTAACACAACATACACTTTCGACCATTAGTTGGGGGTTGATGAAAAATAACGAAATTTTGTAGAAAAAAAAGCTTAAACTGTTTTTTGCATGAAAGCTGTGAATAACACGTCTTTTACAGAAATTTGAGAAAGTTTGATCAAAAAAACTGCCGATGTAACTTGAAACGGCTAAACTAAATACGATTTAACTCGACATCTGGAAATTAATTTTTTTCAAATCATTTTTGCAGAAAAATTGCAAAACCCATAATTGTTTCAAATATCTTTATCCTTTTTCTAATCCGTGGCGTGCCCAAATTCGCTGTTTTTAGCCAACCAAATGCCGAGCCATCGGTCCTTGCTATCACATCAGCCTAGCCACTTTGTGCAAATTTGATGTCATCGTACAAATCATCCGATAGACTAGCTATTGTTTTTCGATAGGGCATTTTTTTCGAGTTTTAACAGTCACCTGTGAGTCCAAAATACTATCGAGTTCACAGTTGAATATGTCGATTTTGTGGTTGTTGAATATTATAAACCCGCCTGTATGTTACTTACGTCACTACGAGGCCAAACTGTGCACTGGATAGGCGCAAATTTGGTGTTGTATATTTAAATATATTTAAATCTCCGTGTCGGCGCTCAAAAGAGCAGTAAAATGATTTAAAACTTTTTGATATCTTGCGAAAAAACTCGCACCAAAATTTGCAACTTAAGCGGTTTTTAATGAAGTTTCTCAAATTTTTTTCATACCTTACTGATAAGTGAGTGTGTAATGTCAGTAAAAGTACGAACATTTTTTTATTTTCAGTTTTAACCTTCAGTTTTTTCTGAGGTAACCAATTTTAAATACAACATGACGAAAGATCAATGAAGCTGAAAAATAGATTCAATAAATTAGATCTCTTGATTGAAACTAGATTTAAAACATAAAAATCAATAATTTAATAAAAAATTTATCAGCAAAACTTTAATAAAAAATCTATCAGCAAAAACATAGCAAACAAAGATTTCGGAAAGGTCAATGAATTCAAATTAACCAACAAACCTCATTTAAACGCTTTAGATTTTCGATTTTAAGCAAATGTATCAAATCAAATTGTTTCGAGTTTCGTAATTTTTCAAATTTCTGTTGGTGAAACCCACATTTAGGAAATTGGGTCCTTGTTTTATACCCATTAGAAAACTTGAAGTTCAAAATACAACCAGAAGTTGATCATTTTTTCTGCACGAAATGATTTTTTATTCCAAAGTAAAGTTGGCTATGCTTTCAAAAATTAAAAATTGAATCAAACTATTACAGAAACTAGAACTGAAGAGCCAAAACAGTTAATATGCATTTATAGAGAATAGTTATTCAAAACAAACAACCAACTGACGGCCTTCATTAGTGTACTCACATTGTAAAATAACATAATCTGATGTCTTCAATTACCACAAAAAATAACTCAGCCGTCAATTGTTAAGTCTATAAAACCATTTAACTTCGAAAGATAAATATGGAAAGCTAAAATCGTTAATTTCTCTGAAAACTTTACAGAAATTATAACTAAATGTCTCAAAAAGTTTCGACCTTTGAAACCGTTTTTGTTGTTGAAATTTTTGAAGAAAACGTTGCTAAATATGGCTCGTTAACTATAGGATATTTTCCAATGATTGATTACATTTAGGATAAGTTGGTAGAAAGTGTTGGAAATCAGAAATTATTTTCTGTAAGAAGTGTCTAATCAACCACAGTGCAAACAAATCTTCGATTATAGTCGAGACTTTTTGCATCTCTCAAACGGTACTTTTGGTAAACCCACAAGAATCTCATCACGTTTTCAGGCTGATTTGATTCTCCACGATCCCAGTTTTTCGAAATTCCTATAAAAATTCAGAGTTGCTACAGCCAACTGCCCTGGCGCCACAAAATTCAACTTCATTCAGGCATTCGTCAATGTCTGGAAAAAAGTAATTGAAGAGTTTTTACTTTCCTAAACCTGATTGTTTCCACTTTTTTTTAAAAAAAATTTCGTTGCATTTTTCGATGCCAATTGCGGTTCTATATATCTTACAAGATCAAAATAATTTGAAACAGATGCTTATGATGCCTCTAAATTCAGAAAACTCTTGGCTCTTTTTTGTTTTACGGCACAAAACCGATCTTTTTCATATTTTTAAAATTAGATCCAAATTCTCGAATCTGATTGGTTGAAATTTTTTCCAGCAAAAAAGTCTGGATTCTTAATGACAACAAAAGCTGAATTAACCAAATTTCAAATTTTTAGGCCGTATAACAAAAGAAAACCAAAATCTTACAGAGGCAACACGAAACTATTCAGTTAATGTTTCGACTTTCGAAGAAAACGGAAAATTTATGCTAGGTGGGGTTTTTTGCTCAGTCAATTTTTGGCGATCGAATAAAAATAATTTTCGACAAATTTTTTTTAGTACCCCATCGAAAATACCGACTCCCTGAAGTCTAATTTAAAAAGATATTTTACCTCCGATCATTTTTGCACAGTTATGGAAGTTCGAAAGTGCGCTGGGCTAATTTTTGTGCGCTTTGAAAATTTTATTCATAATGCTGAAAGCGTAGCACAAATTGTTGATGCATGGTGAATTATCCTGCAGATCAAAATCACTCCAAACTGAATTGAGGCTAGCTAATCGGTCGAATTAATTTCGTACGACTCAAACTTTCACAGTTGATCTTTGATTGATACAAAATTTATAATTTTTTCAATATTTTCTTCTCCCAAAAATTATTCGATATAGATTAAGGGGCAGTCGTAACTCTCAGGCCTTTGCACTGTTAATGAGCAGTCTTTTTACGATGCGCAGTAGTTGTTTGCTTATTTCTACAACAAACAATGTCGTTTTTAGAAAAACTATAATTGGTTACTTACAAAAAAAACAATCAAAGACTTTACTTGAAAAGTGTTCAGCAAAAAACCAAAGCTGCAAATCAATTCTTTCCTTCTCTAAAATCAGCAATAATTTGGTATAGGTTTTAAAAGAGTTTGGATACGAGGAACAAATGTGTTTGGAATAGCCTATGTAGTCCGCATGCCAAATGCAAATGAAACTTAGGTGAGAAAATATTTATTTTGCATGGTGAGGCAGAGATTAGGACCTCCTGTACCCAGGGGATTTTATGTGCAAGATCTGAACTTTTTTCTTTCTGACATAAGTTGATTCTCAGATCTGAAATTCTCTATTTCAGACCTTGTAAAACTATAGAAATTTCAGATCTGAAATTTGGATTTGAAAAAGAAATTTTCAGATCTGAAATAACCTTGAAAAACAAAATTTCAAAACTGAAATCAGATCTGAGAAATTTTTTGTCAAAATATAATATATGCATTTCGAGCAAAATTTTAGTTTTTTTGATGTTTCTGCAACACACAATTATGTTTATGTTAACTAGCGGTCAGAAAAACTTCCGAATATTTTCACAAACAGTTTTTTTTCGAACTAAATTTCTTGTTAAACAGTGTTAAAAACTTTTCAAAAACTGTTAGAAGACCTGTAACTTGCTGAATACCTTCTAGTAGCCAGCAAAAGCTATCAAACACAAAAACAAATCAAAACTAGCAAATATTGTGTCAGAATAACTGATTTTTCAGATCTGAAATAACCAAGAAAAACAAAATTTCAGATCGGAAATTAGATCTGAAATAACCAATCTTTAAAGTATCCAAGCATTGTTTAAACATTTCGCAACCTACTTCAGATTTGAAATTTAGATCTGAACAAGATAATTCAGATCTGTTTTAGAAAATTTACTGGGTACGGGTACTATTTCACTTCCTTGCCTTCTACAACATTGTTGGTATTTTTGTTGCGAGTTGATTTCTCGTAATATTCAATTTTAGTTCGTAAAAAATGTGACCTATGCATCCCAGTTTGACCGCTGTGTTAGGTTCCGCTGCTTCCATACAATGTGGACACATGAAGCCACCAGTGACGTCATCACATTGCATGAACAGATTTTGAAAGAAGGAAAAGCCATGAGAAAGACCAGTCGGTTGAATGGCTGCAACAGATAAATGATAAGTGAAAAAATAAGTGATCACATTTGGTTTCAAGAAGTTTCGACAATTCCTACCCTTTTTCCCTCTAGTTGACCTTGCTGCTAAACTTTACTTGTCTACTCTAGATCAAAGAGCAGTGGGACAGTGATTTTGTTGTCTAATACACATATTCAATCAAAAATGTTTTCTTACTAAAAATTAATTGGAATGATTCAATTTTACATCGACAATTTGCGAACGTTTATTTAGACAACCTGAAGACGACAGAGTTTCCCGAAAGTCCTAGTTTATCCTAGAGCCAGCCCCTAGATAAACTACATAGATGGATTGTTAAAAGGCAAAAAAAAAACAAAAAAAAACAACGGCGTTTTTGGGCAACTTTTTTTGGAAATTTTAACCAATTGCCGAAGGCGTGTTCAGAAACAAAATTGGATGTCATAGTAGAATTATATTAAAGGGGGGACCCTTTGGAAAAATTAGACAACCAGAGATGAATGGGGTCAGACCCTTCGTCCCCTCCCTCGGCACGCTACTGGACAGCCTTAGTTTGTCACCTTAAATCAGAACATTGCAAAAATTTTAGACAACTCATTATCCTCTGATGTTCGTAATACCTTATGAAAATGTTCACGTGGTTTTCAAAAACTACTATTTTTCCAGCACCTAGTGATTAAGGCTCTCTACACTTTTTTGGTGGACTATCCAGCCCACAAAAAAAAGAACAATACAACTCCAAAATAACACCAGCAGACAGCTCCATCAAATCAAATCCCTCAAAGCATCAAATAAGTGGAAAGGACAATCTAAACCGCTTTCATCAAGCTAATCATTCAATTTGTTGTGGAGACTGTCATCCGGCCGGATTGGCATGATCGTTTGATGTATATATTTATATAATTAATTATTTATATATCTATGTTAATTTTTTGCAGGTCTAATGACTTTGAACAACACGGCCATACCGTAACCGTACAGTATAAAACGCTCAGAACAAAGAATGACAGATTATCATTCAGTTACTTTTTTATTCTCTTCTGAGCTACTGAGTTTGTTTGCCAACCTGTACGAATTTTATATTTATTGATACGTAGCGTTATGACATGGCGCAGCCAGCAGGATACAAAAATCCGCTGAGTATCCCACCAGTTTGGTAAAAGACATCAACAGAGCCACCACTCGAATGATCCAAATGGGCAGCGATGAAGGAAATGGCTGTCCTTGCCAAAGACGGGATAGAAGAGCGAAGCCTGCTCCGAACTTAAACTCCAGTCATCGATCCAACAAAACCGATATACGAACTCAAAATAACAGGTAAAACAGAAGCAGAAAAACAAAAACGGGATATGCGCAATCAAAACGAAAAGGTTACTTGGGAAAACAAAACAACAAAAGTCAGAGAGAAAAGAGCACTATCTAACAATTTCCCATAGGATGAGGCAGAATCCAAAGTGAGGAGCTATATATTACTTTGATTGGAGCTGAAGACCAGCATCGTCTACAACAAAAACGCCCGGGACTTGATATGCAATCAACAACTACGAACGAGACATGTTCATGGTCCATATGACGAACGAAAAGATTAGAACAAACAAGCTCACCACAAGACGCATAGGAGTGTGCGATTCGAAGCGAAAAAGGAATAGAGCATAGCAAAACATGAAAACAAATCCATTCGGATCATCAACAGTATCGCCTACAATCAAACACGAAGATGCAACAGGAAACTTGGCAGGCTATAACGGAAAATACATCATCCCGAAAGGATGTCTAATCAACGCGCTAGAATCAAGAGGTTCGGGCGGTATGCTCCAACATCCTGATTCTACCGCGTTGATTAGACATCCTTTCGGGATGATGTATTTTCCGTTATAGCCTGATTTCAATTTCAAACGATTTTGTCGTGCGAGAAAAAATATGCACTTTTAGACATTTTTATGGCAGATTACTATTATGGTGTGCAAACTGGGCTGGCTCCATGCAGAGCGACCGATCCTCCGAAGGAACAGCATTTTGTAAATGTGGTCTGAATAAAAAAAATTCACCCCGAGGATATAAATTCCTCACGTTCTTCAAAATTCGGAACAATTTTTTCTCTTCCCTCCATTTTACGTTCCATATTCTTATGTTTAAAACAGCTTTTGTTTTAAAAGTCAAAACAAAATGACAAATTTTTGTACAGGGCCATAGATATTTCCGATAACAGTTAGGAGTTTGAAGGCTCATGATTTTTTCAAATTATGAGCGTAAGTCCCGGGTCGAGGTCTGAGACATAATTCCTGAATTCAAGGACAAAATTTCGGCCTTTTCAGATTTTTGCAATCAATAACACTCGTAGCGACTTTCCAGACCAAAAGGGAACTGGCGCGACCCAGGAAACAATGCAACCGACTTGACTGCCCAGATCGATTTGCCAGATATATGTCCAGACTTTCTAAGTCACGCCGTATCCCGTTCCACTTCCAAATTGAATATTCGCGCCGAGAGTTTGAATCTGGAACGTCTGGACATGAGTCTCGCCATGGTTTGTGAAAGTCTGAACATTTCAAAATTCTGCGAAACTTTCGTGTAACATACCATAAACGCGTAATTTTTTGTTCTTAGAACAAACCTCATTACAAGGCCGAACTGTGCACTGGATAAGCGCATAATTTTGTGTCTGTAGGTTCCTGGATTCCAGAGACAAGTCTTTAAACTTGTTAAAATTTTGTCGGAATGATCACAGAAAATGAAAGAACAAAATAAGTACAAAGGGAGCGTCTTTGTAGCGGAATCTGCTTATATTTCTTAAAAAGCACAGTTTGGCCTCGTAATGATATTCACAGTTGTTAGTTTGTTCAACATGCCAAGTTTCATTCATTATGACAACCTTAATATATAATTTTTCAAAATTGACTTCAAAGTTTGGTGTTGGGGGTTGGAAAAAGCTCAAAAACTGCCCACTTTGCCAGATATGTTTCAACCGTGCGACCGATTTCAACCATGCTACCGTGAGACCGACTGTTTCAACTGCTCAACCGTGCGACCGTGCGACCGAAATGTTCAACCGTGCGACCGACTTCGGGTCTAAATTTCTCGATCTGAGAAAGTTTGCTCGTTGACAAAATTTAGATTTGTCTTTACCGTGTGGACATTTTTGAACAACAAACTTTTAAACCAAATTATTCAATAGATCCAGCTCAGAAATCTTTTTAACCAGCTTGGACTAAAATTGGAATGTGTCATGCAGTTAAATTGTTACCGAACTAATTCAGATAAATATCAAGAACAAATCTGTTTCCGCGAGGCGAATTACACAACAATGGCCTTGACCTTGAAATTTTCCCCCTAAATTTTCTGGGGAAAACAAAATATTTTGACATTGTAAATTTTAGTTTCTAGATTGCAATAATCGAATATCGAGAAAACTTGACAACCATCAATTTACATTAAAATGACTTTTCTTTCTTTTTTTTTTGTAAATAAAATTAGCATTTGTGTATGTCTGCAGTTGTGTTGATGAGCAGTTCGGTTCTCTTGAAACTGGAGAATCTGATTCTGGGCTCCTTCAACTTCACCCACAGCAGTTCAACCACAGCGGCTGAGATGGAGAGGACGAAACCCAGAATGAGGACCAGAAACACCCCTGCCATGTTACGCAGCTCCAGTCCAGTTGTCTCCCCTGCAGCAGAAGTTGCAGAATTGTTGTTACCCAGAATCAAAGACCAAGTTAAGATATATCTTCCAACCCAGTAGTGAGTTCGCATTAAACTTGCCTAGCGCTGCATGTAAAATGCTCTTTTCTGATTGGCTGAAAATTCCCAACCTAAAACCAAGTTAACATATCCCCCCCCCAAACGGCTTTGGGGGGATGCTAACTTGGTCCGGTACACCGGTACCAATACCAAAAAAAAATATGCACAAAAACGTTGTTAAACGCTCATTTTTGATTTCTCTAAGAACGAAAATAGCCGTGTTTCTAAATTATTTATAACCACTGAATATAAAATATTAGACGAAAGTTATATAAATTGTGTTGAAATTTCATGATTTTCTTACATATGGTTGTGAAATCATTACTATTTAATTGCGCCGGACTTTCTGACACATGGTCTGGCATCAAAACATGAACATTTCATTCAGAAGAGAATAATTCTCGTATTATCACTCTCACATTTGGGAGAAATAAAAACTGATCCAAGAATTGTTTTGAGACCCCCCCTAGCATCCTTGGGCTATTTTTCTTTTTCCCTCACCTGCAATTCCGACAAGTACAAAAATGGTCTTGATAATTAACCTTGTAAAACCACTCGTCACACCATAAAATTGACTCTCGTGTGAGGTGGGGGAGGGGAAGCAAAAGAGCCGAACCTTGGTTCTGTTTCTGCTGTTCGTCGGGACAGAGAGATTCGGCTTCGAACCACTTCTGTCTCAGTTTCTCCAGCTTCCCACTCTCCTGTAGACGCAGGATGGCCAGAGAGATCGGTCTCCCAATTTCGGAACCTGACTCAGATGTTTGGTTGCAATAGAACTGTTTTGAGTTTTGGTTTGATCAACTTATGTCTTATAATTTGGATTGAAGACAAGAAACATCAACTTTTCAGCTGTTGCAAGGTCAGGTTTTGTGACCTCAAGTAGAATTTTCGGATCTACTTAAAAAAATCCCTCCCTTTTCAGAAAGGGGGGAGATTGTTAAGTAAATTAAATAATCGTATTTTGGACCAATCAGAATGCAGCAAAATTATAATTCTCAATAGAAAGCTCAGTGCTAATTTACTGTATTTATTCATAGGGGGAGGGGGGAGAGATTCTTAAGTAGATACCATATGGGGGGACAAAATATTCTTGTTAAGTAGATCCGAAATTTCATTTGGAATATTGGTAGAGTTTTAGAAAAAAAGTCTTAAACAGTTACGCTATTTTCTCGATTAGATTTTCAGCGTCAGTTAAAACTTTTATAATTCCACGATTCAGAATTTAATTTAGTTGTTTTTATTTCTTGTTCTAAGAGACGGCAAAACCAGTTCCTTTGGGGACTGCAAATGCGTAATTCTTTTTGTTGAACGGCTTCCCAACTGTAATCAGGTTGCACCTGTGAACAACACAATTTTTGGTCACTTCTCCTAGAAAGTTGCGGATAATCAGAAATAATTTTGAGAGCAAATCTTTCTGTTTTCCAAGCAATTTTGATATATCAGGAAACGTATACTAGGATTACGAATCCCGATAAAGAAATCTCTGAAAATTTAGCGTACAATGAAAAGCAATGAAAATCTTTTTTTTCTGGCATGAATTACTTCGCTTCCACAAACCTTTTATGAAATTTTAAGTAGAGCATAGAATTCCATGCATTGTTCCGACCATTGAAAATGGGGAGGAACTTAGTATTCGGGTGTTTAGTTTTTTTGCTTTTAGTTTTCCACGCAAAATCAGGTGCCACAAATAATCATCGGATTGGATTGTGTGATATATCATATTAAAGCCTTTTCAGTCGTGACTCGAACCACATTAAAAAATATCCAAAAAGTTTTCCCAGTGTTGAGAAAAACCGGTTTGAATTTTTTGATTTTTTTTTAATTCGAGCGAACTAAGCAAGCGAACAGGCTTACAACAGCTGAATTAGGAGAAAATTAAAATTCATGACCTAAAACTTAACTTTAAGCAAGTAAAATTAATTGTTGGAGTTTTCAAGCTCTATTCTGGGAAACAAAAGTTTCGAAAAAAATGGAAAGTTTTTTGCAAAAAAAATGAAAAAAAAAATTAAAATCTTTTGAACTTTTTTTATTTTTGTTTTTCTAGTCAGTTTTTTGAAAAATGCTTGTCTTTTTGCCAGTATTACTATGAATGTCAAATATGCATAAAATATAGTTTTACATCAGATTTTTTTATCAACCCACGCAGAAAAACTAATTAGAAAAAATTGCTTTATCTTGTTTTTTTAAAGACTATGGTGGGAACATTCTGTGCTACTTGCACAGTAACCGGCTATCCGTGTTTTGAATTTGATTTCTGTTAGCTTAAATCTGGTTTGGCGGACCCTAAAATTCAATAAATGCGATATATGTTAATTTATTAAAATGCCTTTTTTGGCCTTTTTTTGAAAATTTATCTGCGGCTCAATTTTTTTGGCCAATATAGAGTCTAAATGGTGAATTGGGAGAGCTCGTTCAAACAATTTAATCGTTAAAAAAGGTCAAAACAAGTTAGTTTTTATTTTAACAAAATATCCCTTTAAGAAAATCCTAGATCCGCCAGTGATGAAACTTTATATGACAAGCCTTACAAAGTATATGATTAGCATTAGTTTCCCATTCAGTACCAGTCTTTTTGCCAATGTTACAATTTTTCAGAGAGAAATGTTAAAGTAACTGATGGTTTTTCGCCTCGAACCAAAGTTTTGAGCCCGGATTTTTGTTTCAATATGAACAATTAGCCTTTGTCATTGATTATTGCATTCTATAAATTTTATCAGCCTATTTTTTCAAAGTGTTACAATAAGCAGTTTTTGTTAAATAATCAGCACGTTTACGAAAAACCCTTCAAAAACAAAACACCCGCTTTTGCGTTAAAAATCCGCTATACGCCACAAATCTTTCCCACTCTTAGAGAGTGATCGGAGTTTTAATGACAACCTTAACCAACACACCTCCTCTTTCGCTGGTACTCTAGCACAGGTTCGTCCCACATGAAAGCATACCCCCCTCTCAACACCCGCGAGTAGCCCTCTTTGACTGAATTCACATACGACCTCGCTCTCTCCATGCCCACGTGGATCTTCTCGTAGTTGGCGTCTATGTAAGCGTGCTCCTTGAAGAACTGCTGTAGACTGAAATATATCTGCTTAAAAATTACCCCCATCAAGATTCAAGAAAGGGGGTAATTGTAAAGTAGATTAAGTAGGTCGATTTTTCGACCAATCAGAATGCAGCAAAATTTGAATTTTAAAGATAACGTTCTAGCGCAAATGCTTTTATTTGTGGGGTGGCAATTCTTTGGTAAATGACATATGGGGATTGTTAACTAGATCCAATATAAAGTTGTCAAGTTTTGATTGGTTCAGTTTCTATAAAAATGAAGCACAGGATGAAAAAGTCACTAATGAGTATCTTTTTAAAAGCAAATACAAACATACGAAAGCTTCAACGGAGCGTTTCAAAACGAAGAAAAAAAATTACCTGAAAAAGTCGCCGTTTTTAAAGTCCAGTGATACAAAAATATTTTTTTATACAGCAACAATGACGAAATTTTGTGTAAAATTTGAAATTTTTTTAGAGATTTGATATATTCTCAATCGGGGAGGGGGGTTTGTTATAAATGCGTGTTTTTCTTGCTTTAATTTTGGCCTTCAATCTCAATTAGACTGCTGTTATGTTGGGTCTATTCGAAGTCCATCGGACTTCGAGGCACTTTTCTGATTGAATAAAAAAGAGTCAGTGTTAGTTCAATTTTTTCTACTTTATTCGTTTTATTCTATTTAGTTACTTTTTAAAAGTACGAGCGGCATTTGAATACTTTTTTTTATGGCGCAGTCATCAGATTCGAGTTTGCAGGAAACTGCCACCTTATGGCCAAAACATACCGTAGAAACCCCCACTCAATAGACAGTCTGGATCAAACAATTCTACCTAGCAATAATTGCGAAAGATAACCTAGATATTGACAGCCTAAAATAACCATTGGTGGCAGAGACAGATACCCCAATTCTCGAAGGTTTCCAATATGCAGAAAAAGAACAAGAGAGGGAAGCTAGGGAGCCAGAAATTAAGATGTTATGTGATTCTACAAAATCGCTGAAGAGAAAAAAATTGCCCTGGGTTCAGAAGGAAATAGAGTATCCTCGCAAAAGCACCCTGTGTTGAAAGTTCTATCAGCCACTTTAAGGAAGTTTTTGAAAACTTTAGAATCCGCTTTTTGGAAACCGTCGAACATCATTTTGGAACAGTATGAACTGTACAAGCAGAAAACTTAAGATTTGACGAAAGCGTGTGAGATAGGAGTACATGCTGAACATGATTGGATACAAGTTGTGTTCAATTTCAGTATGATATTTTTTTTATCGGAAACACTAACTCCAATGGATTCATTGAATCAGGTGATCATTGGCAAAAAAAGGTATTTCATTAAACTCAAACTCACGAATATGACTAGATCCAACAAAAATAAGGAAGTGTATAAAATATTGATTCTGTAAAATGGGAATCAAGATTGAATATAGAAATTGCTAATTCTTGTTAGAAATGTGGTAGCCTTTTTTCAAGGTTCATCTAAACGTTCGTCCGAAGAATTTTTAAGTTATTTTTTGAATATAAGTGTCACTTCGGAAGATCATTCAAATCCAAGGCAAAAACACTGACTGTAGAAACTGTAGAAGAAAGTATTGATAATCAGAATAGTCAATACTCCCATCGGAACCACTGACGATTGTAGAAGAACAATTTTGTAGTGTGAAAAACGCTTGCAATGAAGAGGGATTCAGCAACGGCGACCATTACTTTTTTATTAGATTTTAGAACCATCTGCGACGATAGCGTCCTCGAAAAGCATAAAGCTTGTAAATATGGGACTCGGTGAAAAAGCAATGGTAAATATAAACACCTAGTGGACTCTGCTTGCGCAGTCAATTTTTAAGAACCACTCACGAACTGAAATTAAGGAACCAATTTTGGAACGGTTTACTGGTAGACAAGAAAACTTTTGCACTAGACTGTGTGTTCACCAACGACACACCAACAGAAAAGTCATTGTTAGAGACCCACTGAGGGGCAAAAGAGTGACAACCATGTTTTAGACCTCTAAATCGGAACGTTTTTGCCTCTGAAGGAATTCACCTCTGAAGAGACTGAGGCTTTACAGGATCTGGAGCTTTACTCGAGCTTTACAGGATCAACGACAGCTAAAAGACAAGCCGAGCCGTCATCAGCCAATCAGCGAAAGGCAGACAAAATGCTTACCAAAGGTTATCTCTCTTTTAATTCCGACCCTGCATTAAAATTAGATTCAGACCACTGGTACAACTTATTGGAAATTACTTTGGAAATGACTCGGGCGTGAAGTATGATAGCTATTTAGATACATCAAGGCACACCGTCACTGACGACTATACTACGGATGGGTCTCGGAAGACACCTTCGAAGTCAAAAGCCAGGACCCAAAATCGATAGAGGCCTCTCCGGGAAAACCTAAGGTGCATTACACACCGGTCATCTCATCGGACAGTTTGACACACCCTAGAAGAAACGCTGAATCTCCTATATTTTGTGGATGAAATAGATTTGTGGACGGAGTATCACCAACGTTGATAGTGAACCTAGATGAAGAGCTTGAGCGACCGATAATCACAGTCAGTTGACAAGCCAAGACACCACAGAAAAAAATTCTAGGCTAGTTTTGCATCAATTCAACTTCATAGGTTTTGACCCGCGCGAAATAGTCACTCACAATACAATAGTTGCCGATACAAATCTCAAGTCGTCTCTGGACCCACAGATGATAGTGGCAGGTTCAATCTCAGGCGAGACAGAGGCTCAAGAACAGGATCAATTGAGCGATATGTCTTCAGTTATCGACATCTATTCATGGACCAATGCTGACTTGTTTCACAAAAAAATCAACTCAGCCTAAACAAACTGAACACAAAACTAAAAACTGAATTGTTTTTTTTTACCATTAGTGCCGTAGTCAACTTGTCTTTTATTTGATTTTACACTAGAATATCCGACGGAAATTTTACCAATTTAACCAGTAGTATACCCAACAAATTTTTTTATTGAATCTGCACATTTTAGTTGTCAA
Organism: Symsagittifera roscoffensis; assembly: GCF_963678635.1. Taxonomy (NCBI): domain Eukaryota; kingdom Metazoa; phylum Xenacoelomorpha; order Acoela; family Convolutidae; genus Symsagittifera; species Symsagittifera roscoffensis. The sequence goes on along the minus strand of NC_087068.1, from coordinate 56,262,483 downwards.
TTTATATATAACCCCAATAATACATTACTGTCTTGTAACTATTTGTAATGATTTGTACTTAGCCTGGACATTTAGTGAACCTAACATCTTCTCTGAGTTTCTTCTTATGCTTCCCTTGTAATTCAATTCATTATTTTGTCAGTTTGATGCTTTTTGTTTCGAAGTTCTGTTGTCAGTTGGGTTATATGTGGGTGTTATATGGCTACCAATTTGACAGTCTTCAGATATACTTATTTCCTGCGTTGCGGATTGTTGTGAATGTGTGTTTTTACTTCCTTTATTTTGTTTTTCAACCATAATTAGATACCTGTTATGCTGTGCCTAATCGAAATCCATAGGAATTCGCGGGTATTTACTTGTTGAGTAGAACAGAATCAGTTTTAATTCAGTTTAGTCTATTTTAATTTTTTATTCAGCTTTTTCTAACCTGTTTTTTCAACCTTTTTTGGCATGTTTTAGCAGGATTTTTCTGATTTTTTGTGCTTCCTTCCCGCTAAGATTCTGTGAACTTTCGCGCGTTTTAAAAAAAATTGGATTTTGTCAACCAAAAATGAATTTCCTCTGAGTAATTACCAAAGTGGCGAATTGTCAAATGCTTCAGAGGAGGGAAAGTGTTGTTTCACGGAAGTGGGTGGGGAGGGTGAGGGTTGATTATTTTAAGCATCAGTTTGTATTTGATTACGACGATTGAAAAAACTTGCTGTTTTATCACCTGGACTTGTCCACAGTGCCGTATTGTATCTCGTCCTGATTGGCCAGATCGGCCAGTCCTTTGATCTCGTTCTCCATCCGAGTGACAGTGAGAAATGCCGCCAGATTGGCGGTGTAAGTGGCCACTATGATCAGGGCAAAAAAGTACCAGAAGCTGAAAAGCATATTTTATCACATCTAAAACCTCAAAAACCTCCAACGACATTTCAGTCTCACAATCTCCTTCAAATGACCGTATTAGGTCGTGATATAAGTCGCTCCTCTCGACCTGGGTTAGTCCTACCAAATTTGCAGGCTTGTGATTGTCTCGCGCGAATAATTGTTAACTTGGCTATGCTACTATTTTTGAGCTCCTTTTGCGCTCTTTCAGGACCTCAGTTTTGAATGAAAACACAGCGCGCGCCAAAAAACACATTTTTTTGCTTCAAAGACTTCCCAAAATTGCCGTTTTTGCCATGAAAAAAAGGTTGGCAAAATTTTTGATTTTTTTTGAAATCCCCCCCCCCCCCCCCCCTCGAGAAAGTCGTAGATCCACCCCTGCCTCGTCGTATGAGTAAAAAAATGGACTGGCAAAAATAATTGAAAAAAGTCATGTACGTTCTGTCTTAATAAGGGTAAGAAATTGGTATCCATAATAAATTCAGTGACATAACTCGCGGTGACGATTTGGTCCCTTACATCGCGGATTAAAAAACTTTGTCATTAAATTGATCAGCTTCTGAACTTTGATCTAGTTAAAATTGATAGTAAATCAGAATCGAAATTTTCTACGCAGCGTTAAGAGATTTTAATTCAACTTTAATGTTGGAGAGGAAAATTTATAGTGAGTCTATTTACGGGGGAGGTCAACATGATCCTGAAATTTGATGTACCAGGTCAAATAATCTGACTTCCGGAAAAAGTTTTTACGTAAGAACTAATTTTTAACATGTCAGCTCGGCCTGTATTGGAGAAAAAGCCGAATATTCCGACTGTGCCTAAGCTGCATGAAAATTTTTTGGCTTTCCAATCATAAATTCACGTCCATAATGAAGCGCAGAAGAATCAGACTTGTTATTCATGCTATTAAAAAATATATAAAACTTTCCTTCGGATTGAGTTAAGTTTGAGTTAACGTTCCCTAAAATAGATCAACTCTTTCTTGGTTAAACCGATTCTCCAAATAGACGCGACCAATTCTGGATTGACTTAACAGTCTACCCCCACTCCTTCAAGAAAGGGACGACGATTTTTAGGTAGATTAATAAAGACAAACTTTTGACCTATCAGAATGTAACAACATTAGAGTTCTCAATAAAAGCTCAGTGCTAAGGTTTGCATGCAAAAAATAGATGTATCAGTTAATTATTACAATCCCGGGTTAAACTCCATACAAAAAAGCTTATCAAGATTAACGCCATACCAGAATAATGCTTATCATAATACTTCGTACACGGAATGGAATGTAGGATTAAATTGTCCATCAGACAACTTCAATTTATGAAAATTGTATGAGAAACAACTTTAATCTCGCTGCCAAAAAAAGTCTGAAGTAAGAAACCAACTTTCAGAGATTTTTTTTGCAGAAAACGAAACAAAATTGATATAAGATTTTCGTGCGAATCCAAACTTAAAATTTTCAGTGCTTTTATACTGTAGCTTATTTTTCAAATTGTCAAAAAAAAATCAGGCTACAAAAAAAGTGTTTGACAAGAAAATTAGCTAAATATTTGGATTAAGGTTTTATTAATACTTTTGAGTAAACTTTCAAACACTATCTCATCAAATAACTACTCAAATGCAAGTATTTGTGAGATTTCTTCCACTCAACCAATGGGGATTCTTAATGGGAAACAATTGTGTACCTCTATCAATTATACCTTATTAATATCCTGTTGGCAATATGGGTTGTGTGGTGGTCGTTGCCCTGTTGCATGAAGGAGGAGAGGACGAACCAGATGGTGTTGTGGAACATGCCACACTCCCTCTCCCTCAGTCTCTGATACCCTAAAAAAAATATGCTGATGCTCATTTTAGCAGAGGACTGTAAGTTTAGCATACCGATAAAACAGCATTTTACGAATTTTTTGAAAACATGTTCAATAAATTACTTATTAGCCAATCAGACTTCATGATGCCAATACTTTCCACAATATTCCGGCTATCGATCTTTGTTTTTTACATTCACAATTTGGTTCTAAATGCCCGTACCCAGGGGATTTTCTGTGCAAGCTCTGAAATTTTTAATTTCTTTTATAAGTTGATTCTCAGATCTGAAACTCTTCATTTCAGATCTTGATAAGAATTTGCAAATTTCAGATCTGAAATTTGGATCTGAAATAGAAAATTTTAGATCTGAAATAACCTTGAAAACAAAATTTCAGATCTGAAATCAGAACTGAAAAATCCTTTGTTAAAATATAATTTATGCATTTCGGATTAAAAATGAGTTTTTGATAATCATGCGCTACTTATGCGTTTCCAATGTTTATCTCATGATTGGGGAAAAATATTTTGGCAGTCTTCAACTTAAGATTTTGCTGAGTACCTGCTTACCTGCTAGTAGCTACCAGAAGCTATCAAATACAAAAAAATGTGTCAGAATCATTGATTTTTCAGCTCTGAAATAACCAAGAAAAACTAAATTTCAGATTTACTGCAAAATTTTCTGCAGAATAACCAATCCATAAACTATCCAAGCGTTATTTAAACATTTCACAACCTATTTCAGTATTTCAGACCTGGAATTTAAATCTGAAAAAGATTATTTCAGATCTGTTTTAGAAAATTTACTGAGTACGGGTGAACACAACAATCGATTTGATTTAGCTCTTTTTCAGTTTTTTAAATAGTGAAATTGAACAAACAGTCATGAATCTGCCACTGAATGACCAAAACGAAACGTTCATCCATTTCTTTCACAAGCACGACATGTATTGTTCTTCCAGAATCGCAAATTTAGTTACAAAAAGGACACGATTAAAATTAAGTTCTCAATTGATGTAAATTGTGTTTTCCTATTTTGAGACATTAAGGTATAAGTAGTCGATCAAAAATTGAAGATAGCCGCCTATCACAAAAAAATTTTAAAAAATGAAGCTTTCTGGGGCAACCGCCTAGCGGGCTGTGTGTATGTATGCGTGGCTAAGATTGCTTCCTTCTTCCACGAACGCTACTCGGTTGTCTTCGCGTGTAAAACTGTTTTTGCCCAGAAAATTTTATCTTTAAAGATCTTGCAAAAAAATGTTGTCTTTAAAGGAGGTTATCTTGCAAGATCTTGCAAGAATCTTGCAAGATCTTTTAAAGAGATGCATCCTCTTTGAAAGAAGATAACCTCCCTTGATCGACGAGGGTAACGCATTAATAAAGCTAGCGAAAGCTTTTGCTGTTTTTATCTAAATGCTATTTTAAACAACCCCTTTTAACAGTCTGTTTATGACACGTTTTTGGTCTATTTATTTCATCCGCCCAAAATCGCAAAATTGGTCAAAAGAACATCACTGCTATTTTGAACGCGTTATTTGAGCATTATTTTTGATTTCAACCATTCAAGTTTGAACGCTTTTGCTTTCTGTTCTACCCGCACCGGAGTTTCATGGATAAAAATCTACTTAAAGGAAAATTTTTGTCTTAAATATTGTCATTATAGTTTAATATTGTTGCAAAATTAGACCGTGAAATCAATTATATTGTCAATATAACAGATTATTTCTGAAAAATCTAATTATTTGCAGAATTTTCAACAATTTTCAACTTCAAAAAAGCGACCTATCCCCTATTTTTTGAAGTTTTTTCTCTCACCCCAACCCACCCCGACAATTATTATTCACCCCAACCTTCCTCCGCGTTTGCACACTTCCTCGTTACCTCTCGTAAATATGGAAAAGGCATGGATCTAAAAGAGGAGGTGAAAGCAGGGGTTGTAAAGGGGGGGGGGGGGGGGAGGGGGGTTGGTTAAAACGGGGAACGTAAGCAAGGAAAAGTCAGCGGCGGATGGGTATAAGCATGGGGGGGTTATGTGCTGTAGTAGCGGCAACGGACATAAATTGGAGGGAAGTAAATAAAGACCAGCAAAAAAAATCGAGAAACTAAAAAAAAAATCAGACAATCATTTCATTTGATCTAACATGCTATAAGCCAAAAACAGCTCTGAACATTTAGTCAAATGAAACAATAAGTTTTAAACATATTGCATTTTGTTTGAAATTTAAAAAAAAAGTTTCCAAAATTCTTGATTATTGTCAATTATATTTGATTAAAACTGATTGAAATGGTTTTTATTGATTTACGTTTAAAAAAAGATAATCCATTTTCAATCTAGTTTAATTGATATTTTTTTGAATATCATCGATGAAAATTGAACAAAATCGATGATTTTCCATGATACTCCAGTGCGATTTTTTTTTTGGTTTTTGCAAATAGGGCGGATTAAGAAAAAAAACTTATTTTTTTTGCAATCGATCTGATTACACTTTTGCGTTATACCCATCCATCTGAATGTCAGAATTTTATTTCAAATGTTTGTTTGTTTATTATTTTGTTTCGTTTGATGGAAAAACATTAGAGTAAGTGAAATTGAAAAGCATTTATAATTGTTTAATTAAAAATGAAAATTAAAAATTTTGGTTTTGTTATAAGCCTGTTGAAGAAATCTGTTGAAATTAATGATAAAAAATTAAAAAAGCTAGTTCTACCTGACAAGGAGGAATTAGGAGCCAGACGTGCCAGCACGAACAGTGCCAGGGCTGTGAAGAAACCTGAAGGCAAAAAGAGACAACAATTTTCAACAAATTAAAAGTATTTCGTATTTTGAATAGCATTTATCATAAACCGTTTATTACAAATAGTTTTAGTGAGCTCACACTGTAAGTTCACTGCGTCAAGGACACCTACAGGTAGGTTCTGCTTGTGTAGAAGCTATCCATACCCGCAGGGGCGGAGATTTAGGGGGGCGGGGGTGGGGGGCGGACGACTCCCCCTTCTCAGGGATTCGACCCCCTGCCGACCCAAAGAGTCCCCCCTTTGATACTTTTTCAGAAATCCATTTTTGGCCGACCCACCCTAAATTTTTTCTAAAGGGGCATTCGGCGCCAATATATACTAACTTTGAGGGGGAGCGCGCGCCAAAAAAAACGCATTTTTTTGTCAAAATTTTTCAAAAAGTCCCCAAAAACGGCGCAGAAAACTTTGCCAAAATAGGGGCAAAACAGTGCTTCGGGAGAGCTCGAAAAATCAATTTGGTCGACCTAAAAAAAAGGTCGTCAAAATTTTCGATTTTTTTTTGAAAATCCGCCCCCCTCGAGAAAATCCTAGATCCGCCTCTGCATACCCGTTTCTTTTACAATGAAAAAAGGATTTCTAAAAAACTTCTGTAAACCATAGCTCAGAGTTTTCTCGTAAAACGCAAAGTTCACTTATAAAGTTTCAGAAATGAGCTTTTGGAAGTAGCTTGTTTCTTTGGACAGCTTTATAGCCCTTAGTCATTTTAATCCGAAACGGCATCAATAGTTTTGGGAACAATTTAGAAAAATAGTATTTGATCAAAAAATGAATTTTAGGAAAATATTTTCATTCTTTCATTCTGCTTCTGTTTTGTGTAGCGTCAACGATTTATCAATAATAAATTCATCAAGCTATACGGAATTTTTTTCGTAGTTATTCAAACAATTCATAAAAATTTCAGAAACAAAAACCTACAAACTGTTTCACATGTGTATTCACAAGAACGGTATTTAAGTAATCAAATAATTTTTCAGAAAAAAGTTCGTAAAACCCTTTTTTCTGGACGATTTCATTCTTTTTAAAATTTTCAATCTTTTGCACAACAAACGTGATTTACACTATAAGAACCAACTCTTAGAAACACTAAAAACGGCCATGCTATGTTTTCGCTCCCTAGCTTTTCAAACTGTTCTATGAGCACAAAAAAAAACTTTTCCAAGTTCAATTGCTCGGGCAGTAAAAAAATAGTGATAACTTGAAAATTAAAACTGCTAGTAAGTGTGCATTTATTAGGACTTCCGGTCGGATTTCTTTAAGAAGTTTGTTAAAAAGATTAAAAAGGAATTTTATGTTTTGAGGTGGAATTCAAGTTTTTGTATAATATAATATGATTAAACAATTTGTAGAATTGGTGATTCTACTGTATTACATGCTATAGTAACCTGAGCGTAGGATTGGTACTTCATGATGAAAATGGTTGAAATATTCGAAATTTGATTTCAACGTAGACCGACTGTATGACCTTGTAGCAATGGAATTAAGTGATAGATAAGCTTAGTTTGAAAGCAAACAATCGTAATCGGACTTTGCACTTTGAATTTGACCTCTAGGGCGAAGAATTTGAAAAGCGCTAAAAATCGGGAACAGCCCCCCCCCCCCCCAGATGGGGAACCACAGTTCCGATCCTTATGAAAGTTGGTGGGTGACTAATAGAGTTGATTTTAGCCGGGCATGCAAATTTCCAGACGCCTGGGACCCCTGAGGGGCGAGTGATAATGATTTCCGAAAATGCAATTAGCTCTTTTTGTAAACCGGTAACTAATGGTCAGAATGACTTCATATTGCAAAATGTTGTAGCCCTAGGCGAGGGAAGTTCACCACCGGGATTTTGAACGCATCCGGTTATTAATTCCGGTCTTACGCCCCATGTAAACAAAACCTACTTTTTGTTACTTCTCAACCCCTGATAATGCTAGGAGACTGAAACTTGGGGGATGGTAGGTTGGGGGAAGACCTATAATGTATTAATGTTTGCACCCAATCCGGCGTTAACGTCGGAAGCTATTGGCACTTGAAAATTGAATTAGGCTATTAACACCTGATAGTGATAATTGACTTGTGGTTTTAATGCACCAATGTGAAAGGGGGCCAAACCCAGTAAGGGGACCCCTAGTGACCCAATCCTCTCCGGAACTTCCTATGGGGTGAAAATGGCAATTTTAGGGAAAAGTGTTAATTGACCCAATATTTTCGAAAATATGGGAAGGGATGGTCCGATATGAATGAAGAGGTCATTTGGCACTTTTGACCCGAAGACCCCGGAACACCCTGAAAAGCAATAAATTAGCATTGTAAGGCCCCGTAAGGGGTACCTACCCACCTGGGGAGGTAAGGGGAGGACCCTAAACCGAGACTTTTTAGTTTTGACCTTTGTACCCGAGCGAAAGTGATTTTCTGTAATTAGCAAACATTGGGGTCAGCTAAACTCACTCCACTTGGACTTTTGCTAAGAACGACAGACAAGTAAAAATACAGCCCCGGACAAAAATTGGAAACATCTATGGGGTGAAATGAAAATTTCGGGATGAAGATTTTATGAACAGCCCTAGCATATTAAATAAATTCTTGTGGTGTCTTTTTCGGATCAAAACGGACAGGGGAAAGGGAATTACCCAGCAATTGGACTTAGGGGAATAAAATTAAAAATGACCTAAAAAGGACATTTTTCAAATATCTCGGAAGTTAAATTCCCGGTTGTGTGGGAACTACCCAATTCATAGGAAAGGAAAAAAGTTAGGAAGAACTAAAATAAAGTCATGCAAGAGGTCATTTGTCAAATACGATTGGGAGCTGATTTTGTAGCTGAACCCATTGTTTGCTCAGTATGTCCTGATCAACTAAGTGCCACCCCGATGTTTAATTAAAGCTGACCTAATGGTTGATTCAGCTGATAAGTCCTGAGTGGCAGCTAGTTAAGCGAATGTTAGTAGGGATAGGGAACGGTACGCCTCTGACCGAACCGAAAGTACATAAAGATAACGATACGCGATTAAGGTACAACCACCGAACTGAAGAGAACACGAGGAATTACTAGAGAGAGCAGTTGGTTCTCGTTAGTTAGAGAACAATTGTGCTGTGAGAGCGAGCGGTTGGTTCTCAGTTAGCTAGAGAACAAGATTGAGACTTGATAGAATTCAGACGGGTCCTGAGAGTGACTCGTGAAATTTTTAAAGTGAGTTCTCGACGCGAGATTTTTAGTGACGTTTTGTGAAGCAAGTTGAAGAGTTGTTTAGAATTGTTTGTAAAGTGAACTGCAAGAGGCAGTTTCCTGGAACTTATCGCAGAATAGATTCAGTGATACTTAATAAATTGTATTCAGGCCACTTAGCGGCCCTTATTCTCAGCAATTTACAATATTTTTTTCTGAATTCAATTAGTGTCCAGTTTCTTGCGATTCTTTCCGAGGAAAAGAACAGTCGAGAGCAATTGAGTAAAGGGGACGAAACCCAGTGTAGTACATCGATCGACCACCAAATTCAACCTTTCAACCGAAGGGATTGTCATCAAAGACCGGATCACAGCTCACCCCTTGCTGGTTCTGGTATTTAGGGAATGGAGTCAGCGGACAATATAGAAGGGATATATTGGGTCTAAAAAGTCAAATTACCCCAAGACGACATTGGCGCTCCTGGATGGGCTCTCTTTGGACTACAGTTGCGTGAAACGATACGTTTGATCAACGATCGATAAAACAATTGTGATGGCGATGAACGATCAAGACAGACAGCTGATTGCAGAGGCTGCAGTGGCAGCGGCCAATGCTCTCGATCGACAACAGGTAGTGTTTGGATTTGGTACGATACGACCAGATCGGTTCCCCTCGAGCAGTTATCGGAACTGGCAAGACTGGAGGAACCACTTTGCCTGGATAGCAGACGCCAATCGATGGGACGATGAGCAGGCCAGGATGGTGTTGCCGGCATGTCTGACAGGCTGGGCATTGGATGAGTTCACGAGTATGCCAGCTCACTTTAGAGAGGAAATTGACGGGTTCGAGGAACCGACGCTAGGCAGAATGCTCGCGGAATTCGATCAGAGAATGATGCCATTTCAGACACAATCAGCTGCGAGGACCGAATTCAAGAACCTCATGCAGGAGTAAGGCGAGGGCTTGAGGGATTTGCAAGACGAGTGCGATCCTAGGGTGAAGTTGCAAAAACCTGGGAGCTCAAGCCCGAGATGACATGAACCGCGAACAGTTCACTGATGGATTATGTGATTTCGAGCTTCAGGAATTGCTTCTGCGAGAAGACCTCGAGAATTTCAGCCAGGCAAAACAGTCAGGATGAAGAGTCGGAGACGGCCAAATCACGTTCGGTCGGTGCACGATGTTCAAGACCTGACGACTGAGGCTGGCGGAGACAGTACGCTGACTGTCGAGACTTAACAGATACGGACAGAGCTCACGAGATTGCAGACGCACACTGACCAGAGGCTAGACCAAATGATGAAGGCTCAGAACAACCTGGCGAAGCAGATTGATGTCCAGAGTTCGAGGTATGATGAGGTGAGATTGCAGATGCAGATGCAGGAATCACGCCAGAACGATCTGGCGGCTCAAACGATGGCCCAAATGCAGAACTTAACGACAATGATGGGTAGGTTCGTTGATCCTTGTAACCCCAAGCCAGAGAGTCACACCCGACGGGGAGAGAATCAGCAACGCGACTTTGCGAACCCAATTGGGCGACAGAGTGGAAACAACCCATGGACCCAGGGTGGTTGTTTTAATTGTGGAGAGGTTGGCCACATTGCAAAAGGATGTCCCTAAAGAAGCGCGAACCATTTAAACTACCAAGGGCCGGTGCAGTAGGCAGCTCGAAGGAGGATTTGTCGGCGAACGCAAGCTACAGGAACTCAGTCTTGCCTTTAATTTCTTAATTTTCTGAATTTTCGTCTGTAACTATTTTAAAGTAGCACTGTCAATTTTAGAATATATAGAACTATTATGTAATTTGTTATGTAATGGTTGACCTGCGAGACATATGCACATCCAGACTCTGGGAGCGAGGGGTTCCAGGAAGCCGAAGATGTTGTGGCCATGCTCAGGTCTCCTCACCAGAATAGACACTCCATAGTCCATATGGCTAGCCACGAAGTCCACTACCTGACAGGCGAAGACTTTATAAATAGGAGGCGGAGGGGGGGGGGGGGGGGTTTGGCAGTTCAAATCCACTTAAGTTTGAATATTATGTGCTTAGATTGAAACATTTTTAAATTGTATCATGACTTTTGCTCTTGAAATAAAGAGTTGCTTTCAGATATAGAATTGGAACAGGTAAAATTATATATAACGCTTGAATATAAATTTTTAACAAATCTTTTTTCAACGATCTTGAGTTTTCAATCAATCGTGAGGTAGATTTTTAGTCTAAAGGCCAGCGTTTATATGCAGAAGATCTCTGAATGAAATCAATTGCCTTATTTAGACTAATTCTGTTTGTGTTTGTTTCGATTTTCTACTACTTTTTTTAACAGTGAACAACTTCTCTACCTTTTCCCTGTCGTAGTTTCTGATCATGCCGGCCACTGCAATGTCAGCCCTGCCCAGCAACAAGTCCCCAATCAGCCCCGTCCATCTCTGCTTTTCCTGAAACCCAAAGAAAATTGGCAGAGTTCATGGCTCAGCCCTTGGGTTGAGGTCCCCCGACTAGTGGTCAGTTGACATAAATGTCGCGCAGAATTCAATCTCTGGCCCATATTGCGTAATCGCCACAAAGTCGCAAACATGGTTGCAAAAGTCTGGACATACCAAAATTAGTCCCAGAAGTCTGAAAAACTTTTAAAATCTCGAAAAGTCGGGTGTTTTGGTTGTATTTGGAATCCAAAATCAGTTGAATGTGGTACAAATAAACAAATGCATATTAAACATCGAAATCATTTTTGCTACAATTTTTTAAAGACAACAGAGAGCTTAAAGCTTGTTTACAAAACCGCGCTGGGCGTCGTATGCTAATAACTGTATATTATTATCTGGCACATGGAGTTATTGTTCCGAGTTTTGTAACGAAAGTAACGGAATATTTGTGCTCGGGGTGGTTTTTTCTTTAGACAAATTTCGACTTTTTAACTAACCATTTTTGATGAAATTTTTTTCAATCATTCGAAAGGTATTGTTGTCCTGAGCTTAAATTAGAAAAGATATTTCGTTTTTCGTTAAGCCATGCGTTTAAAAATAGCCATTTTGGCCAATTAGGGACATTTAACGCGCGATATAATTCGCGCTATCAACGAGTAGGCAGAGATTTAATCCATCTAAGTAATTGTTTCAAAATGCTTGAAAGCAGTTTAATTGCCATAATTGATTGGTTTTTGGGAGCAAAATCTTTTACTTTGTACTTTATATGACGTGTAGAGGGAATCTTTTCACAAAAACTTCAAATTTCATTTTATTTTATTACATTTACTTTTATTACTGCTCCAGAGACCTTAAATGGCAGTCGGAACATTCAGAGCTTCGCCCTGAGACGAGAAGCCTTGTAATAAATAAGTGTAATTTTAACTCCAGAACCATATTTCCAGTCGAAACAAAAGTTCGAGTAAATTTTGAAGTTTTTTGTCATTTTGTGGATCAGTGAACTTCCCAAGTCGAAATCTGGGGGCTAGCTTATTTAATAAACAACCCCTAAAATTGACTCGATTAAACAATTCCGATGCGCTTAAAATTCTGGTGCCTGTCTGTGAGTATAATCCATACCGTCTGTCTCTTACAGTGTAGACAGAGTAATTGAAATGTTGTTATAGACTACAAGTGGTGCCTGCCTGTGATTATACTCCGTACTGTCTGTCACTGACAGTGTAGACAGAAAAAGTTAAGTGTTGTTATAGACTACAAGTGGTGACTGCCTGTGAGTATACTGCGTACTGTCTGTCTCTGACAGTGTAGACAGAGTAGGTGAAGTGTTGTAATAGACTAAATGTGGTGCCTGCCTGTGAGTATATTCCATACTGTCTGTCTCTGACAGTGTAGACAGAGTAATTTAAGTGTTGTTATAGATTAAAAGTGGTGCCTGCCTGTGATTATACTCCGTACTGTCTGTCTCTCACAGTGTAGACAGTTTGGGTGAAGTGTTATTTTAGACTACAAGTGGTGCCTGCCTGTGAGTATACTCCATACAGGCTGTCCCTTAAAGTGTAGACAGAGTAAATGAAGTGTTGTTATAGACTACAAGTGGTGCCTGCCTGTGATTATACCCCGTACTGTCCGTCTCTGACAGTTTAGACAGAGTGGGTGAAGTGTTGTTATAGACTACAAGTGGTGCCTGCCTGTGAGTATACTCTAACTGTCTGTCTCTTAAAGTGTAGACAGAGTAAGTGAAGTGTTGTTATAGACTAAAAGTGGTGCCTGCCTGTGAGTATACTCCCTTTTGTCTGTCTCTAACAGTGTAGACAGAGTAAAAAATAAGTGAAGTGTGGCTATAGACTACAAGTGGTGCCTGCCTGTGAATATACTCCATACCGTCTGTCTCTTAGAGTGTAGATAGAGTAAGTGAAGTGTTGTAATAGACTACAAGTGGTGCCTGCCTGTGATTATACCCCATACTGTCTGTCTCTGACAGTGTAGACAGAGTGGGTGAAGTGTTGTAATAGACTACAGGTGGTGCCTGCCTGTGACTATACTCCATAATGTCTGTCTCTGACATTGTGAACAGGGTAATTGAAGTGTTGTTATAGACTACAAGTGGTCCCTGCCTGTGACTATACTCCATACTGTCTGTCTCTGACAGTATGGACAGGGTAACTGAATAGTGGTTATAGACAACAAGTGGTGCCTGCCTGTGACTATACTCCATACTGTCTGTCTCTGACAGTGTGGACAGGGTAATTGAAGTGTTGTTATAGACGACAAGTGGAGCCTGCCTGTGATTATACCCCGTACTGTCTGTCTCTGACAGTGTAGACAGAGTGGGTGAAGTGTTGTTATAGACTACAAGTGGTGCCTGCCTGTGAGTATACTCCATACTGTTTGTCTCTTAAAGTGTAGACAGAGTAAGTGAAGTGTTGTTATAGACTACAAGTGGTGCCTGCCTGTGACTATACTCCATTTTGTCTGTCTCTGACAGTGTAGACAGAGCAAGTGAAGTGTTGTTATAGACTACAAGTGGTGCCTGCCTGTGAGTGTATTCCCTTTTGTCTGTCTCTAACAGTGTAGACAGAGTAAGTGATAAGTGAAGTGTGGTTATAGACTACAAGTGGTGCCTGCCTGTGAATATACTCCATACCGTCTGTCTCTTAGAGTGTAAACAGATTAAGTGAAGTGTTGTTATAGACTACAAGTGGTGCATGCCTGTGATTATACCCCATACTGTCTGTCTCTGACAGTGTAGACAGAGTGGGTGAAGTGTTGTTATAGACTACAAGTGGTGCCTGCCTGTGAGTATGCTCCATACCGTCTGTCTCTTAAAGTGTAGACAGAGTAAGTGAAGTGTTGTTATAGACTACAAATGGTGCCTGTCTGTGAATATACTCCATACTGGCTGTCTCTGACAGTGTGGACAGAGTAATTGAAGTGTTGTTATAGACTACAAGTGGTGCCTGCCTGTGACTATACTCCATACTGTCTGTCTCTGACAGTGTAGACAGAGTAATTGAAGTGTTGTTATAGACTGCAAGTGGATCCTGCCTGTGAGCGTACTCCAAACTTTCTGTCTCTGACAAAGTAGACAGAGTAATTGAAGAGTTGCTATAGACTAAAAGTTGTGCCTGCCTGTGACAATACTCCATACTGACTGTCTCTGACAGTGTAGACAGAGTAATTGAAGTGTTGTTATAGACTACAAGTGGTGCCTGCCTGTGAGTATACTCCAAACTATCTGTCTCTGACAGTGTAGACAGAGTAAGTGAAGTGTTGTTAGAGACTACAAGTGGTGCCTGCTTGTGAGTATACTCCATACTGTCTGTCTCTGACAGTGTAGACAGAGTAAGCGAACTGTTGTTATAGACTACAAGTGGTGCCTGCCTGTGACTATACTCCATGCTGTCTGTCTCTGATAGTGTAGACAGAGTAATTGAAGTGTTGTTATAGACTACAAGTGGTGCCTGCCTGTGACTATACTCCATACTGTCTGTCTCTGACAGTGTAGACAGAGTAATTGAAATGTTGTTATAGACTACAAGTGGTGCCTGTCTCTGAGTATACTCCAAAATTTCTGTCTCTGGCAGTGTAGACAGAGTAAGTGAAGTGTTGTTATAGACTACAAGTGGTGCCTGCCTGTGAATATGCTCCAAACTGTCTGTCTCTCACAGTGTAGACAGAGTAAGTGAAGTGTTGTGATAGACTACAAGTGGTGCCTGCCTGTAAGTATACTCCATACTGTCTGTCTCTGACAGTGTAGACAGAGTAATTGAAGTGTTTTTATAGACTACAAGTGGTGCCTGCTCGTGAGTATAATCCATACTGTCTGTCTCTGAGAGTGTAGACAGAGTAATTGAAGTGTTGTTATAGACTACAAGTGGTGCCTGCCTGTGAGTATACTCCATACTGTCTGTCTGTGACAGTGTAGACAGAGTAATTGAAATGTTGTGATAGACTACAAGTGGTGCCTGCCTGTGACTATACTCCATACTTTCTGTCTCTGACAGTGTAGACAGAGTAATTGAAGTGTTGTTATAGACTACAAGTGGTGCCTGCCTGTGACTATACTCCATACTCTCTGTCTCTGACAGTGTAGACAGAGTAATTGAAGTGTTGTTATAGACTACAAGTGGTGCCTGCCTGTGACTATACTCCATACTGTCTGTCTCTGACAGTGTAGACAGAGTAATTGAAATGTTGTTATAGAATTTAAGTGGTGCCTGCCAGTGAGTATACTCCAAACTGTCTGTCTCTGACAGTGTAGACAGACTAAGTGAAGTGTTGTTATAGACTACAAGTGGTGCCTGCATGTGACTATATTCCAAACTGTCTGTCTCTGACAGTGTAGACAGAGTAATTGAAGTGTTGTTATAGACTACAACTGGTGCCTGCCTGTGAGAATACTCCAAACTGTCTGTCTCTGACAAAGTAGACAGGGTAATTGAAGTGTTGTTATAGACAACAAGTGGCGCCTGCCTGTGATTATATCCCGTACTGTCTGTCTCTGACAGTGTAGACAGAGTGGGTGAAGTGTTGTTATAGACTACAAGTGGTGCCTGCCTGTGACTATACTCCATACTGTCTGTCTCTGACAGTGTAGACAGACTAAGTGAAGTGTTGTTATAGACTACAAGTGGTGCCTGCCTGTGACTATACTCCAAACTGTCTGTCTCTGACAGTGTAGACAGAGTAATTGAAGTGTTGTTATAGACTACAGTGGTGCCTGCCTGTGAGTATACTCCAAACTGTCTGTCTCTGACAAAGTAGACAGGGTAATTGAAGTGTTGTTATAGACAACAAGTGGCGCCTGCCTGTGATTATATCCCGTACTGTCTGTCTCTGACAGTGTAGACAGAGTAATTGAAATGTTGTTATAGAATACAAGTGGTGCCTGCCAGTGATTATACTCCAAACTGTCTGTCTCTGACAGTGTAGACAGACTAAGTGAAGTGTTGTTATAGACTACAAGTGGTGCTTGCCTGTGACTATACTCCAAACTGTCTGTCTCTGACAGTGTAGACAGAGTAATTGAAGTGTTGTTATAGACTACAATTTGTGCCTGCCAGTGACTATATTCCAAACTGTCTGTCTCTGACAGTGTAGACAGAGTAATTGAAGTGTTGTTATAGAGTACAAGTGGTGCCTGCCTGTGAGTATACTCCAAACTGTCTGTCTCTGACAAAGTAGACAGGGTAATTGAAGTGTTGTTATAGACAACAAGTGGCGCCTGCCTGTGATTATACCCCGTACTGTCTGTCTCTGACAGTGTAGACAGAGTGGGTGAAGTGTTGTTATAGACTAAAAGTGGTGCCTGCCTGTGAGTATACTCCAAACTGTCTGTCTCTGACAAAGTAGACAGGGTAATTGAAGTGTTGTTATAAACAACAAGTGGTGCCTGCCTGTGACTATACTCCAAACTGTCTGTCTCTGACAGTGTAGACAGAGTAATTGAAGTGTTGTTATAGACTACAAGTGGTGCCTGCCAGTGAGTATACTCCAAACTGTCTGTCTCTGACAGTGTAGACAGACTAAGTGAAGTGTTGTTATAGACTACAAGTGGTGCCTGCCTGTGACTATATTCCAAACTGTCTGTCTCTGACAGTGTAGACAGAGTAATTGAAGTGTTGTTATAGAGTAAAAGTGGTGCCTGCCTGTGAGTATACTCCAAAATGTCTGTCTCTGACAAAGTAGACAGGGTAATTGAAGTGTTGTTATAGACTACAATTTGTGCCTGCCAGTGACTATATTCCAAACTGTCTGTCTCTGACAGTGTAGACAGAGTAATTGAAGTGTTGTTATAGAGTACAAGTGGTGCCTGCCTGTGAGTATACTCCAAACTGTCTGTCTCTGACAAAGTAGACAGGGTAATTGAAGTGTTGTTATAGACAACAAGTGGCGCCTGCCTGTGATTATACCCCGTACTGTCTGTCTCTGACAGTGTAGACAGAGTGGGTGAAGTGTTGTTATAGACTAAAAGTGGTGCCTGCCTGTGAGTATACTCCAAACTGTCTGTCTCTGACAAAGTAGACAGGGTAATTGAAGTGTTGTTATAAACAACAAGTGGTGCCTGCCTGTGACTATACTCCAAACTGTCTGTCTCTGACAGTGTAGACAGAGTAATTGAAGTGTTGTTATAGACTACAAGTGGTGCCTGCCAGTGAGTATACTCCAAACTGTCTGTCTCTGACAGTGTAGACAGACTAAGTGAAGTGTTGTTATAGACTACAAGTGGTGCCTGCCTGTGACTATATTCCAAACTGTCTGTCTCTGACAGTGTAGACAGAGTAATTGAAGTGTTGTTATAGAGTAAAAGTGGTGCCTGCCTGTGAGTATACTCCAAAATGTCTGTCTCTGACAAAGTAGACAGGGTAATTGAAGTGTTGTTATAGACAACAAGTGGCGCCTGCCTGTGATTATACCCCGTACTGTCTGTCTCTGACAGTGTAGACAGAGTGGGTGAAATGTTGTTATAGACTACAAGTGGTGCCTGCCTGTGACTATACTCCATACTGTCTGTCTCTGACAGTGTAGACAGAGTAATTGAAATGTTGTTATAGAATACAAATGGTGCCTGCCAGTGAGTATACTCCAAACTGTCTGTCTCTGACAGTGTAGACAGACTAAGTGAAGTGTTGTTATAGACTACAAGTGGTGCCTGCCTGTGACTATACTCCAAACTGTCTGTCTCTGACAGTGTAGACAGAGTAATTGAAGTGTTGTTATAGACTACAAGTGGTGCCTGCCTGTGAGTATACTCCAAACTGTCTGTCTCTGACAAAGTAGACAGGGTAATTGAAGTATTGTTATAGACAAAAGTGGCGCCTGCCTGTGATTATACCCCGTACTGTCTGTCTCTGACAGTGTAGACAGTGTGGGTGAAAAGTTGTTTTAGACTACAAATGGTGCCTGCCTGTGAGTATACTCAATACTGTCTGTCTCATAAAGTGTAGACAGAGTAAGTGAAGTTGTTATAGACTACAAGTGGTGCCTGCCTGTGCCCATACTCAATTTTGTCTGTCTCTGACAGTGTAGACAGAGTAATTGAAGTGTTGAAATAGACTACAAGTGTTGCCTGCCTGTGACTATACTCCTTTGTGTCTGTCTCTAACAGTGTAGACAGAGTAAGTGATAAGTGAAGTGTGTTCATAGACTAAAAGTGGTGCCTGCCTGTGAATAAACTCCATACCGTCTGTCTCTTAGAGTGTAAACAGATTAAGTGAAGTGTTGTTATAGACTACAAGTGGTGCCTGCCTGTGATTATACCCCATACTGTCTGTCTCTGACAGTGTAGACAGAGTGGGTGAAGTGTTGTTATAGACTACAAGTGGTGCCTGCCTGTGAGTATACTCCATACTGTCTGTCTCTTAAAGTGTAGACAGAGTAAGTGAAGTGCTGTTATAGACTACAAGTGGTGCCTGTCTGTGAATATACTCCATACTGTCTGTCTCTGACAGTGTAGACAGAGTAATTGAAATGTTGTTATAGAATACAAGTGGTGCCTGCCAGTGAGTGTACTCCAAACTGTCTTTCTCTGACAGTGTAGACAGACTAAGTGAAGTGTTGTTATAGACTACAAGTGGTGCCTGCCTGTGAGTATACTCCAAACTGTCTGTCTCTGACAAAGTAGACAGGGTAATTGAAGTATTGTTATAGACAAAAAGTGGCGCCTGCCTGTGATTATACCCCGTACTGTCTGTCTCTGATAGTGTAGACAGTGTGGGTGAAAAGTTGTTTTAGACTACAAATGGTGCCTGCCTGTGAGTATACTCAATACTGTCTGTCTCATAAAGTGTAGACAGAGTAAGTGAAGTTGTTATAGACTACAAGTGGTGCCTGCCTGTGGCCATACTCAACTTTGTCTGTCTCTGACAGTGTAGACAGAGTAATTGAAGTGTTGAAATAGACTACAAGTGTTGCCTGCCTGTGACTATACTCCTTTGTGTCTGTCTCTAACAGTGTAGACAGAGTAAGTGATAAGTGAAGTGTGTTCATAGACTAAAAGTGGTGCCTGCCTGTGAATAAACTCCATACCGTCTGTCTCTTAGAGTGTAAACAGATTAAGTGAAGTGTTGTTATAGACTACAAGTGGTGCCTGCCTGTGATTATACCCCATACTGTCTGTCTCTGACAGTGTAGACAGAGTGGGTGAAGTGTTGTTATAGACTACAAGTGGTGCCTGCCTGTGAGTATACTCCATACTGTCTGTCTCTTAAAGTGTAGACAGAGTAAGTGAAGTGCTGTTATAGACTACAAGTGGTGCCTGTCTGTGAATATACTCCATATTGTCTGTCTCTGACAGTGTAGACAGAGTAATTGAAATGTTGTTATAGAATACAAATGGTGCCTGCCAGTGAGTGTACTCCAAACTGTCTTTCTCTGACAGTGTAGACAGACTAAGTGAAGTGTTGTTATAGACTACAAGTGGTGCCTGCCTGTGACTATACTCCAAACTGTCTGTCTCTGACAGTGTAGACAGAGTAATTGAAGTGTTGTTATAGACTACAACTGGTGCCTGCCTGTGAGTATACTCCAAACTGTCTGTCTCTGACAAAGTAGACAGGGTAATTGAAGTGTTGTTATAGACAACAAGTGGCGCCTGCCTGTGATTATACCCCGTACTGTCTGTCTCTGACAGTGTAGAAAGAGTGGGTGAAGCGTTGTTATAGACTACAAATGGTGCCTGCCTGTGAGTATACTCAATGCTGTCTGTCTCATAAAGTGTAGACAGAGTAAGTGAAGTTGTTATAGACTACAAGTGGTGCCTGCCTGTGACCATACTCAACTTTTTCTGTCTCTGACAGTGTAGACAGAGTAATTGAAGTGTTGTTATAGACTACAAGTGTTGCCTGCCTGTGACTATACTCCTTTTTGTCTGTCTCTAACAGTGTAGACAGAGTAATTGATAAGTGAAGTGTGTTCATAGACTAAAAGTGGTGCCTGCCTGTGAATATACTCCATACCGTCTGTCTCTTAGAGTGTAAACAGATTAAGTGAAGTGCTGTTATAGACTACAAGTGGTGCCTGCCTGTGATTATACCCCATACTGTCTGTCTCTGACAGTGTAGACAGAGTGGGTGAAGTGTTGTTATAGACTACAAGTGGTGCCTGCCTGTGAGTATACTCCATACTGTCTGTCTCTTAAAGTGTAGACAGAGTAAGTGAAGTGCTGTTATAGACTACAAGTGTGCCTGTCTGTGAATATACTCCATACTGTCTGTCTCTGACAGTGTGGACAGAGTAATTGAAGTGTTGTTATAGACTACACGTGGTGCCTGCCTGCGACAATACTCCATACTGTCTGTCTCTGACATTGTAGACAGAGTAATTGAAGTGTTGTTATAGACTACAAGTGGCGCCTGCCTGTGAGTATACTCCAAACTATCTGTCTCTGACAGTGTAGACAGAGTAAGTGAAGTGTTGTTAGAGACTACAAGTGGTGCCTGCCTGTGAGTATACTCCATACTGTCTGTCTTTGACAGTGTAGACAGAGTAAGTGAATTGTTGTTTTAGACTACAAGTGGTGCCTGCCTGTGATAATACTCCATACTGTCTGTCTCTGACAGTGTAGACAGAGTAATTGAAGTGTTGTTAAAGACTACAAGTGGCGCCTGTTTGTGAGTATACTCCAAACTATCTGTGTCTGACAGTGTAGACAGAGTAAGTGAAGTGTTGTTAGAGACTACAAGTGGTGCCTGCCTATTAGTATACTCCATACTGTCTGTCTTTGACAGTGTAGACAGAGTAAGTGGACTGTTGTTATAGACTGCAAGTGGTGCCTGCGCCTGCCTGTGACTATACTCCATGCTGTGTGTCTCTTACAGTGTAGACAGACTAAGTGAAGTGTTGTTAAAGAATACAAGTGGTGCCTGCCTGTGACTATACTCCATACTGTCTGTCTCTGACAGTGTAGACAGAGTGGGTGAAGTGTTGTTATAGACTACAAGTGGTGCCTGCCTGAGATTATACTCCATACTGTCTGTGTCTGACATTGTAGACAGAGTAATTGAAGTGTTGTTATAGACTACAAGTGGTGCCTGCCTGTGAGTATACTCCAAACTATCTGTCTCTGACAGTGTAGACAGAGTAAGTGAAGTGTTGTTAGAGACTACAAGTGGTGCCTGCCTGTGAGTATACTCCATACTGTCTGTCTTTGACAGTGTAGACAGAGTAAGTGAACTGTTGTTTTAGACTACAAGTGGTGCCTGCCTGTGACAATACTCCATACTGTCTGTCTCTGACAGTGTAGACAGAGTAATTGAAGTGTTGTTAAAGACTACAAGTGGCGCCTGCCTGTGAGTATACTCCAAACTATCTGTCTCTGACAGTGTAGACAGAGTAAGTGAAGTGTTGTTAGAGACTACAAGTGGTGCCTGCCTGTGAGTATACTCCATACTGTCTGTCTTTGACAGTGTAGACAGAGTAAGTGAACTGTTGTTTTAGACTACAAGTGGTGCCTGCCTGTGACAATACTCCATACTGTCTGTCTCTGACAGTGTAGACAGAGTAATTGAAGTGTTGTTAAAGACTACAAGTGGCGCCTGCCTGTGAGTATACTCCAAACTATCTGTCTCTGACAGTGTAGACAGAGTAAGTGAAGTGTTGTTAGAGACTACAAGTGGTGCCTGCCTATGAGTATACTCCATACTGTCTGTCTTTGACAGTGTAGACAGAGTAAGTGAACTGTTGTTATAGACTGCAAGTGGTGCCTGCGCCTGCCTGTGACTATACTCCATGCTGTGTGTCTCTTACAGTGTAGACAGACTAAGTGAAGTGTTGTTAGAGAATACAAGTGGTGCCTGCCTGTGACTATACTCCATACTGTCTGTCTCTGACAGTGTAGACAGAGTGGGTGAAGTGTTGTTATAGACTACAAGTGGTGCCTGCCTGTGACTATACTCCATACTGTCTGTCTCTGACATTGTAGACAGAGTAATTGAAGTGTTGTTATAGACTACAAGTGGTGCCTGCCTGTGACAATACTCCATACTTTCTGTCTCTGACAGTGTAGACAGAGTAATTGAAGTGTTGTTAAAGACTACAAGTGGCGCCTGCCTGTGAGTATACTCCAAACTATCTGTCTCTGACAGTGTAGACAGAGTAAGTGAAGTGTTGTTAGAGACTACAAGTGGTGCCTGCCTATTAGTATACTCCATACTGTCTGTCTTTGACAGTGTAGACAGAGTAAGTGGACTGTTGTTATAGACTGCAAGTGGTGCCTGCGCCTGCCTGTGACTATACTCCATGCTGTGTGTCTCTTACAGTGTAGACAGACTAAGTGAAGTGTTGTTAAAGAATACAAGTGGTGCCTGCCTGTGACTATACTCCATACTGTATGTCTCTGACAGTGTAGACAGAGTGGGTGAAGTGTTGTTATAGACTACAAGTGGTGCCTGCCTGAGATTATACTCCATACTGTCTGTGTCTGACATTGTAGACAGAGTAATTGAAGTGTTGTTATAGACTACAAGTGGTGCCTGCCTGTGAGTATACTCCAAACTATCTGTCTCTGACAGTGTAGACAGAGTAAGTGAAGTGTTGTTAGAGACTACAAGTGGTGCCTGCCTGTGAGTATACTCCATACTGTCTGTCTTTGACAGTGTAGACAGAGTAAGTGAAGTGTTGTTAGAGACTACAAGTGGTGCCTGCCTATGAGTATACTCCATACTGTCTGTCTTTGACAGTGTAGACAGAGTAAGTGAACTGTTGTTATAGACTGCAAGTGGTGCCTGCGCCTGCCTGTGACTATACTCCATGCTGTGTGTCTCTTACAGTGTAGACAGACTAAGTGAAGTGTTGTTAGAGAATACAAGTGGTGCCTGCCTGTGACTATACTCCTTACTGTCTGTCTCTGACAGTGTAGACAGAGTGGGTGAAGTGTTGTTATAGACTACAAGTGGTGCCTGCCTGTGACTATACTCCATACTGTCTGTCTCTGACATTGTAGACAGAGTAATTGAAGTGTTGTTATAGGCTACAAGTGGTGCCTGCCAGTGAGTATACTCCAAACTGTCTGTCTCTGACAGTGTAGACAGACTAAGTGAAGTGTTGTTATAGACTACAAGTGGTGCCTGCCTGTGAGTATACTCCATACTGTCTGTCTCTGACAGTGTAGACAGAGTAAGTAAAGTTTTGTTATAGACTACAAGTGGTGCCTGCCTGTGAGTATACTCCAAACTGTCTGTCTCTGACAGTGTAGACAGAGTAATTGAAGTGTTGTTATAGACTACAAGTGGTGCCTGCCAGTGAGTATACTCCAAACTGTCTGTCTCTGACAGTGTAGACAGACTAAGTGAAGTGTTGTTATAGACTACAAGTGGTGCCTGCCTGTGAGTATACTCCATACTGTCTGTCTCTGACAGTGTAGACAGAGTAAGTAAAGTTTTGTTATAGACTACAAGTGGTGCCTGCCTGTGAGTATTCTCCAAACTGTCTGTCTCTGACAGTGTAGACAGAGTAATTGAAGTGTTGTTATAGACTACAAGTGGTGCCTGCCTGTGAGTATACTCCAAACTGTCTGTCTCTGACAGTGTAGACAGAGTAAGTTAAGTTTTGTTATAGACTACAAGTGGTGCCTGCCTGTGAGTATACTCCAAACTGTCTGTCTCTGACAGTGTAGACAGAGTAATTGAAGTGTTGTTATAGACTACAAGTGGTGCCTGCCTGTGAGTATACTCCATACTGTCTGTCTCTGACAGTGTAGACAGAGTAATTGAAGTGTTGTTATAGACTACAAGTGGTGCCTGCCTGTGAGTATACTCCAAACTGTCTGTCTCTGACAGTGTAGACAGAGTAAGTAAAGTTTTGTTATAGACTACAAGTGGTGCCTGCCTGTGAGTATACTCCAAACTGTCTGTCTCTGACAGTGTAGACAGAGTAATTGAAGTGTTGTTATAGACTACAAGTGGTGCCTGCCTGTGAGTATACTCCATACTGTCTGTCTCTGACAGTGTAGACAGAGTAAGTAAAGCTTTGTTATAGACTACAAGTGGTGCCTGCCTGTGAGTATACTCCATACTGTCTGTCTCTGACAGTGTAGACAGAGTAAGTAAAATGTTGCTTGTCCACTGAACCCATCTCACTTCTGATGGCATTCAACACATCAATGCAGTAGCCCTCAAACTCAGCCTCGCTCGCGTCAGAAGCAGTCTTCTAAAACGAATGTTCCAGGTTTCGCTCCACACATATTTCGCCCCTAATATTTTCATACATTTAGTAATCGCACGTTTCGCCCCTAACTTATTACACGGTTAATAAACCGCCGCGTTCTTAGCTTACAATTTTAAGGGGCGAAATATTTGATGGGCGAAATAGGTGAATAGTTTCTAAAACACAAAAAAGCCGATGTGCACAATCCCCCCCCCCCCCATAAACTTACCAAGTAATCAATTTTTTTCTACAACCCAGATCTATGTTTCCGGAAATCTAGTCAGATAACTTTTTTGAACATTTTTATCGTCTTTCATTTCAAATTTTAGCTTATTTTTCGTGTTTTATAGTCTGACTAAAACATCTGATTAAATAGGACTTGTCCACTGTGGAAAAACAGCTTTAACCGTTGTCATATTGAAACGAATTGCTACATGTTGAACAAATTAATTATTGTGACCTCATTTGCTCATTATGCCATCGAACAAAAGTTTCGCTATAAACGACCCCCCCCCCCCCCCCGCTCAATTGAAATATAGAGGAGGGGAGTGGAAAACAATTGCGATAACACGCACATCTTTCTTCCACGCAAACCTCTTTGCAGTTTTTACCCGAATAATGAAGGGTTCCTCTTCCACAGTTACGACTCTCAAATAGTGCTTCATCTGAAACAAGGATTCATTTGAACTCCGCCGACCTCCGTCCGAGAACAGATCTTCCCCCTTGAAGTACTTCCACTCAAAGGTATCCGTCTCAGTTCCAACAGTTTCGTTCTCTGCTCCAATTGGTTGAAAAATTGCAACCTTCAACCGAAATTCGAGTTAAAGATTTCTGAAAAATCGTTTCGGTTTATATTCTTAGCATAATGATTGTTCAGAACGAATTTTTAGAATTGACATAACTAGGGGCGGATCTAAGTTTTTTTTTCGACTGGGGTTTGAGACCAAAAAGACCGTTTCGACCAAGTAATCGGATTCTCCCTCAAAACTACAAATTTTAAAAGGTCGGCTTGCCAAAATTTGATGCTCTAAAGGGGATTTTTAGAGCGGGGATTTTTTCCATTTGCCTAAATGGATAAATGAGCTATCAGCTCTTGTGTTGGTCCTTTCCCCCGTGGATAAATGGTCTTAATCTTACAAACAAAAAGTTAGTCAATCCTGCTTATTCTAACACCAACTTCATAATTTTGTCAATCAATCTGCTTCAAGTTTTTGAATTCTTTTGAAAACTTTAAACTGGTAAAAATTTAATTATATTTTTGAATGATATGTCAGGCTAATTTAACCTTCTTCCATTTGCTGCGTAGATGTGAGCCGACAAAGAAGTTATACTTAACAAGACTGCTCGTATCAGGGCGTGGCTCTGAATGTTCTGACTGCTTTTTAAGGTCTATGGAGCAGTAATAACACGAAAAAGTAAATGTAAAAAAAATAAAATTATTTTTTTTCCTAATTTGAGATTTTTGCGAAAATGATCCCCCACACGCCATATAAAGTGAAAAGTAACAAATCAATTATGGCTAATAAGCTTGCTTCACTAATTTGGAACGATTTCTAAATAAATCTCCGCTTACGCATTAAAAGTTCGAATTATATCGCGCGTTAATTTTCCCAAATTGGCCAAAATGGAAATCTTTAAACCCACATAACTTTACAAAAAATGATCACAATCTTTTCAAATTTAAGCCCAAGACAGTAATAGTTTTTCAACTATGTAAAAAATCCAGTCAAAATGGCTAGTTAAAAAGTCAAATTCTGTCAGAAGAAATTAACCCACCGCGAGCACAAATATTCCGTCACCTTCGTTACGAAAGTCGGAACAATTAAAATTTTATTTAATTATATGTCAGGCTAATTTAACCTTCTTCCATTTTCTGCGTAGATGTGAGCCGACAAAGAAGTTATACTTAATTATACTTAATTTAATTATATGTCAGGCTAATATAAACTTTTTCCATTTGCTTAAATGGATAAAGTTGCTGCGTAGATGGATAAAAAGCAAATGGATAAGTTTGCTGCGTATATTTGAGCCGACAAAGAAGTTATATTTTATTAAATTATGTCAAGCTAATTGAACCTTCTTCAATTTGCTGCGTAGATGTGAGCCGGTGCTAGGTCTTTCCACAGACCGGCTTTTTACCAGACCACAATGCAATAACTCATATATTACAAGTTAAAATTAGTGAAAGATTTGAAAAGGAAGCAACTAGAAGAAACAAACTCAATTAGTACAAGTTAAAATTAGTGGAAGATTCGAAAAAAAAACGGCCAGAACAAGTAAAACTTTGTTGAGAAGCCGCGAAATCATTGTCTTTAACCAGACTAAACGGCGTCATTAAATCTGTCAATCAAATTTGTTTATCGAGCCTGGTAAAAATTTCATATTATAATTTTTCTGGTGAAAGAGTTGGTCCCCATGGGTGCCGGACATCAAGTTGACGGGACCTCAAGCCGAATCGCAACATTAGGGACTTCAACCCAAAAACTTTCTCAGTAAGTCATGAAATAGGTTAATTTGAATTTTTTTTGAATGTTTTTTCAATTTCACGATCTTTATTTGGTAATTATTTGCGTTTTCATAAAATTTAAGCCTCCAAATGATGTTTAGGAGAGTTGAAAAATAAAACACGGTTGAATGTTATTTTCTTGTTTATAATTTAAGAATTTCAAAAAACGGCTGATATTATTAACTAATGCCAATCCTAAAAGATTCATTGTCATAAATAACTCTTATTATGGACTAAACTAGCCTATGATTTTGAAAAGCAACGTTTGCAGATGAATAAATAATGATTTGAGGTGCTTGTAAAGTTTAATTTTTGGCCTGAAGTCCCTACGGCTTGAAGTCCCGTCAGCTGTCCTAGACCCGGTCCCCATGTGAGCCGACAAAGAAGTTATACTTAATTATACTGTAATAAATTGAATGTCAAGCTAATTTAACCTTCTTCCATTTGCTGCGTAGATCTGAGCCGACAAAGAAGTTCTCGGACTTGAGGAGGAATAGCTTCCGTCCAAACTCGTCCGAGGGTTGTGTCATGTTTTGAGTCAATCTTTCGAGAATCCTAAAATACGGACTTCTTGTTTTAAGAGTTTAACCCTTTGATTGAAAATAGAGGGTTGGCGGTGAACCATGCGTAGAAAACAATCAAATAAAATAAAGCAATTGGAGCCAAAGCATAATTTGTTTATTTGAAAAATAGCCCAAACCAAAGTTTAGGGCCGTATTCATCATTTTGTTTAAAAAAACTTTGTTCAAAAATCAATTATGACCGTAAGAAAATTTTGACCGTAAGAAAAACATGACAAAAAATGTAAATACTTAAATAGCAAACTTTTTCCTAAATGGAAAAAAAATCAGTTCTTCGAGGCTTTTTGATGTTGATCTTGATTGTACTTCAAATTGAACTTCACAACAAACTGAGGAATTGTTTAGTCGACTTGTTTGTGGCCTCAGCTCGAAGAAAATGACGAAATTTTAGTGCTCTGATTGGTTTTTTTCTAGAAAATTTTTTTAATCTGTCGAAAAGTATTGTTGTGTTGAGCTTAAATTCAAACCGCAGTTTTTACCTGTGATCACTTTACACAAAAAAAGTCTCAAAAAAGCGATGCACTCGGAACTTTCAGGGTTTTGCCGTGATACGAGTGGTCTTGTTTGACTTTCGCGTCATCATTAGGCGTCATTAATTTAAGCTCGAAAGTGCCCCCCCCCCCCTCCCCAAAGAAACAAAAACTATTTTGCTTTCTCTCGCAGTAGCTCGTTTCATGCACGGATCGTTATTGATTAAGCCGCACTTATGGGTATTAAAACCAGCAGACGCGTAATAACTTTTTTAGATTGAGGCGTGTCGGTCTACGTTTTTGATTAAATTGCCAGTTTTTGAGGTGACGTAACTCTCAATCTACGTCTTACTATGTTCATTCTGCGACACAGCGGTCATCACTAAACACTTAAGTCAACGGCTTGAAATAGCGTTTGCATAACATTGTCCACGGATTTATTGCTTCTATTGGTCGAATCTTTCCTGGAAAGAGAGAAGCGAGACTATTTCCATATTTCAGCTCTTCGAAAAATGACATATTTTTACTATTTCGATAATCCAAATGAGCACCTTTTGCGTTACCGGAAGCTTCTTCAGTATGGGTTTCTGTCAGCGGAAGCAGACAGATTAGGTTTCCATTGTAAAATTTCATGTAACATCTATGCTAATTCGTGTGAAATCCAATCAAAAATAGTTCACAGAAAATTCACATAGAGGTTTTTCTTTCTCGACTATGTTGGTACTTTATCGAGTTAAATGACTGATTTAGTGCCACGACTGGCAATTAAATCTTGATTCCCATTACATATGAACTTGTATTCCTTGACTAATCAATCTCAATAAAAATAACTTTGTGGTCATACAGGTAAGCCAGAAACACCATGGCTGTTATCCGTACGGATATTATAGAAAACATCCTTTAGTAATGATCTACATGTAGGTGCTAAAACTACCAGTTGGTAATGATTGCATATTATAAACATAACTGATTAAGCAACACATATAGAAGTCTGATGATTAAATAAGTACCTATTTATACGTATTGACATATGTACTAGTTAATATGAAACTCTCTCTCTCTCAAGCGATTCGAGGTCAGAGTCAGCCAGACTTAAACATAGAGAGTTGAATTTAAGTTATTCTCTTAATCTCTCCATTTCTCTGTTCTTAGTTAGCGTTCAGCATAGACTTTGATTACATAACATACTTTATACCTCACCTAGTGGTTGAGGGTATAACAATGGCTTTTCGCAAAGTTTTCTGATTTTAATGTTAAAAAAGTCAAAAGTAACCTATGCCACCCGAGTTTGACAGATTTTGCCTTGCACTTTTTATACTCTATGCAATTACTTTCAGTTGTTTTTAAGAAGACAAATATTGAAAATTTAAAACTACTTAAATCATAGCCTGCAAGTTTAACTACTTACATTTTAAATTGCAAATAGTCCATAACTTGCAAGAAAAATGAGGGATGCTGTATGCATTTTTTTTTCGTTTCAATAAGCCGGTGAGTCAAATAGACCGGCAAAATTACTTCAAAAAGTTTAGAATTCGCGTAATGCTTAGAATTTGTGTTCACCTGGTTTGAGTCGATATCATATAAAGCCTTTGAAAAGCAATGGACCAAAAATAGATCCTTCAAGAACACCGAAATTACTATTCAAAAAACACTTCTTTGCAATGCTTTAGTTTCTTAAAAGAAGATCAAAAATTACTTACGCTAATTGTTCCATCGAGAATGATGCTTCTTCTCGTCCGTCATTAGGACCAAAACAGGATCCGGATGACCTCCTCACAGCCGGAAACAGACCAACCATGTCGGGATTTGCTGTAAGTTTAGATATCACGGCTATCAGCTGGTTAGATGCGTAAGTTCTCGTCGGTGCTTTTCGGATGTCGTTCAACTTCGTTTCGGGTAGAGAGACGTAATTGTTCGACATGAATTCTGAGTCGGAGATTGATTGACTCATTGCAATCATTGGTCCCATTCTCACTAAAACCCGGGGGGCTAGTTCAAAGATTTAGGGTCTGCCTAAATTTTCCAAAAACTGCCTAAAACGCCTTTTCTTGGCCTGTTTTTTTCAAAATTTTCAAATGACCGAAAAAGGGTCTTATTAGTGCTTTGGGAGGTTTCGGAAAATCAATTTGGTCGAACTAAAAAAAAGGTCGACAAAATCTTCGAATTTTTTTTGAAAATCCGCTCTCTCTCGAAAAACCCTAGATCCGCCCCTCAATATGAACATTTTAAAACATGCGTTGCACTGCAGATAAACGAAATATTGTTTCACTCTGGCAGGAATCAAAAAAATTTTCGAGGTTGCGGATTTTCAAAAAAAAATCTTATTGGCCTCCAAAACTACGCGACTTCCTCAATTTGGTAAATATTGGGGCCAAAGTCGCCTTTAGACAAAAAGGTTGATCGAGCAAATAGGAATGATATTAAAACGGAAGGAAATTTTGGTTGGTCAGATGTTAGAATCCCTTAGATTGTAGAAAGTCCGCTCAAACCCTGAAGTCTGCTATTGTCATGAGGCGACCTTCGGTACCTCATTATATTCTATTTATCTAACTATGTCCTAATTATCTACTTATAGTGTAGTAAATTGATTCAAGGACAAATCTCACCAGCTAAATCGTTTGTCACTTGAGAATCTGAGGTGGTCACTTGCGAAAGTCTTAAGTGTGAAATCTAGTCATAAAACATAAAAACATTAAACAATACTTCAATTCTGGATTCGTTAATCATTTATTCATTACTCTATTCTATCTATTTATATATCATATCTAATTCAATATTCGAATTTTACAATACCGTTTTCCCTACTCAAACTGAGGGAAATCTCAGCTATACTGATTCATGCAAAACGAAATCAAAGTTTTTTTATTTTTAGATTGGGAAATGAGGTTTTAATTATGGTCTCTGCTAAAGAAGTAGAACCCTCACACTCACCATCCAAAAACTTCCTCGAAGAACATTAAAACCCTTCTTAAGCATAATAATATTGAGATGGTTTTTGAGCGCTCAAAAAACATGAAACTTTAACGCCAGTGTTGACATGTTTTGGCACATTGATGACTTTTGTTTTGAAAAAAATCGGAAAATCATCAATTTGGTCGCCTGAAAAAGATCCCTGTCTATACCTGTTCTGACGAGGTCATCAGAGGTCAAATATGGGTTCGCCAGCACCCATTTAATCCCTTCTAAATTGAAGCCAGAGTCGGAAGCCACATCCATAAACTGGACAATCTGACCCGACGACAAAACCAACACGACAGTCGAATACAAACTACGAAGTGTGTTGATCCTTTTGACAACAAATCGGGCATACTCGATTGCTATTGGCTGATCGATTCCATCAAAATTATACGCTAGACTCGCGTTAACACGACTTAGAAACTTGTTCGTCAAGTCCGACAAAACCCGAGACGGTAGAATACTTTCATTATAAACAAAGACAACTCCGTGCGCTTCGAGTTGAATCAATAACTGATTTAGAGCTTCGGACCAGTTGGTAGTAAACGCAAAAACTTTAGATTTTTTATAAACTTTGTAAGAACTTGTTGATGAATCGAATTTAGATTCGTAACCAAACGGAACTCTTAAGATTGGAATCGAAGCTTTTCCAGTGAAGTTGACAACTTCATGGAACTTGGCATCGCAAGTCATAGCAACAACTGCAGCTAATTTATACGAATCGGAACAAATATAACTTATCAAACTATAACTGGTTTCCGTGCATGAAGACTCATGAATCATAACGTCCATTAAGCCGAATGCAGATTTAATTTGAGACCAGTTTTTCGTGAAGTGAAATGTATACTCTGTGTCTACTGCTAATAAAACTGATCGTGTCGAAATAAGTGCAATTTCCAAATTTATGAAAATATAAAAAGTCAAAACGATTCTGTTGAACTTCATTTTCATGTGATGATAGCTTCGAAAATTTCCAGTCCTTATCAGTACTTACAAAACACCTTTATCAACCTGAGTTTATTACCAATTTGAACTATCTTAAACTGTTTATAAGAACTCTTGGTCTGTTTTTATTCAAACTTGATCACTCAGCGCGTTGAGGATAGAATAGTTTGTCATAAATACCTGGAAGCCAACTGTCTGTATATCTACAAAAAACTATATTGTGATTCTGACCAAGACTGCTGGTAGACCTGGGCAAAGCCCCGAAGGTTTCGACTGCTATTTAAGTGATCTCAATTAGTTTTTTGGACACAAATTTGGTAAACAACAAATTTTT
This sequence comes from Symsagittifera roscoffensis, assembly GCF_963678635.1. Lineage (NCBI taxonomy): Eukaryota > Metazoa > Xenacoelomorpha > Acoela > Convolutidae > Symsagittifera > Symsagittifera roscoffensis. The sequence goes on along the minus strand of NC_087068.1, from coordinate 56,230,499 downwards.
AGCTGTCAAAATCAAACCATAAATGTATAAATTGCAAGTCTGCTTCAATTTTCAAAAGTCGGAACAAAATTTAAAGCTTGTGGTAAAAAATTGTCCAATATTTCTTTTTGTTGTTGCGTCAGCAAAAATAATTATGGCCAGATACTTTTGGTGATAACTGCTCAGCGATCAGCAGTTCTGTTTTCGAAATATTCATATATGCATTGTTTCAAAATCGTGTAGCTTATTTGGCCATTCGGCCTTAATCTACCTAAAATAGGTAAACGCAGATGTACACAGTATTTTTTTCCATGTCAGTTGAGGGAGAATATTTGGGCAATCTTGACTCGAGCAGGTCACACAGCCGACGTTCTTCCTTGGCCGATTTGCAATCGCAGTTTTCCTCACTAGAAATGAGATTAAAAAAATATAGACCAATAATCCAAAATATTTCGTCAAAAATTTAGGACAATAGATAACACGACTCAACAATTTTCGGGAAAAAATGAGGAAAAACAGGAAAGCGGTCAAAACATATTGTTGAAATCGTTATTTTATTATCCGCATTATTAAAATAATATCCGTATAAAATCAATCTTGCGTTGAATAAAAATTCCGTGCAAAGATCATCATAATTATACACAACTAAAGTTCCATCACTTAAGAGCTATTCCCAAATCTCATGATTAGGTTTTTTGTTTCTTTTGTAAAAAGGATATTTGCAACAAAAAAAATAACATTTTCAGGCTAGAAACAAAAACAATGAAATGATTCCAACTTTTTCCTACTTTTCCCCGTCTTCCAATTTCAATTTTGAAGAACTGCTTTAGGGTCGTTATAAGGCATTGACGCTTGGCATGGTAAACAATTTTTTTAAATAATGAACAGATTTGAACTTCATACCTTACATCATAACATCGCGCCATTGGTCATAGCATTAGGTAAGACAATTAAAAAATCAGAGAAGAGTGCTCGTATATCAGGCTAAATCCCTGAATTCTCCGACTGCACTTTAAGCTCGACTCAAAAAAATTTTGGTTGACAAAGTGTACACACAAATGAAAAAAAAACTTTTTGTTTTTTTATTTTTTCTTCGTTTTATCAACCCTCACGCTAATGTACACTGTGAAGGGATGTGTTTAGCATGTTGAGTCAAAATAGGGCGTTCAAATGACTCTCCTGATTTCCATTTGGAACGCATTAGTCAGCCACTTGCGCGTTTAAAAAAAACGCAGTTTATCGCGCGTTATTTTCCCCAACTTTGTCAAATTAGCAATTTTCAAACCCCCATAACTACACAAAAACTGAACATAGATAAAAAATTTTATTTTCAATTTGAGCTTACGACAATATAAATTATAATATAAAATCACAATTTAAAAAAATACAATATAAAAATTACGTCAATATCTTTCAGATGCTATAAAAAAACTGTCAAAAATAGCAAAAAAAAGTTCAAAAAATGACTGAACACAAAACCCACACCAAGCATAATTTTTATTCCGCAATTTCCTTGAAAGTCGGAACAAAAAAAGGGGATGGGTCCGGAAAAGGGCCATTATTTTTGAAATTGAAAAAAAATATTGAAATTACTCGATTTTTTCAAGTTTTGCCCGCAATTGTTTGAAAAAAGTAAAAAAAAAAGCCTTGTCAAAACTTGTTAATAGTAGCACAAAGCATAGTGGCATTTAGAAAACAAGTGCAGGTACTTGTACAAAATAAGAATCATGAAATGTAACGCCACTTGTGAACACCTAAACTTTAAATTCATGTATAAGAAAAAAGAAAAAAGATGAAATTATTTTGAATTCAACTTTAGAAAATAACTTTCTAACCCTTGAACAAATTGAAGTTCCTGTAAAGGAGCGCTCAGAATACAATAACAAAATTTGGTTCATCAAATCTTAAATTCTGGGAGGAATTGCAAAAAAAAACTATTTTTCATGTTCAAACTTAAAATTTTCTCTATTGCTGGAGCGAGATTGAACTAAATAAAGCTTCAGAACTTAACTTAAACTAAAAGTTTAGTATTCACAGCTGACTTAAAATCTTCTTGCTTTACTCGCTGCCGCTGATCCCCCTTAATTGGTCCAGGATTTTTTATTCGTTTGAACACTTTCACAAAAACCTAGAAATTTGAATTGTAAAATCCATGAGATGTATTTCTTCCGGCCGATATTTGCTGCGTAGGAACTTTGTATCCGGGTGATTTTTTTTCTTTCATCATTTTGTTTTCCACTCGAAACCAGGTACCACAAGTAGTCATTGCAATGGGTCGATTCGCGCGACTTTAAAAGAAATTTAAATTCTTAATGGGTAAAAAAACTATAGTTTAAAGTTTCTTTTTCAAGTAGAAAAGAAAACAAAAAGTAGGAACTGCTCGTCAAATTTAATGCAACTTCTGTAATTCAAATTTTTAAATTCAGCAACTTAAAAACATTTGTTTGATTCTGTTTTTTAGTTTCCAAATTATAATTATTTTCAGTTTTTTCATTTTCTTCGAGAAGGGAAGAATTTGCTTCTAAACTAAAAAAGCTAAATTTATTTAAGAAATATACATATTATTTTCTTGTACTTTTAAGAATACTGTAAGGAAATTAGGGATTCTTCTTTTAAATCGGATATAGACGAGAAATGTGCCTGACTGCCTAAGATTGCATAGAGAGCACCCTTTTACACGTTTAATTTCAAAACATTGTGTTCAAAAGATCAATTTTCTATTAAATCCTTCAATTTTGAAGAGCTGTTGACGATTTGCGGAAAGCTTTAACTTCAAAAATCAAACTTGAAATATCAGTCACAAATCATCCATGAAAAAACCACGTAAAACATAACGGTATTGAATTCAACTTCTTATTTGAATTAAACATTTAAAAAGTCTACAGAATGATTGCAATAAGATTACTGATATAAAACCGAATAGCGTTTTGTAGTTATTTAGTTATGGATACTGACTTTATCATAAGAAGATTAAGTCGATTGGATATTCAATCATGTAACAACATTCCATATTAAAACTTGAGTTCAACTCTTTGTTAGTATTTGCTCAAAACCGTTTTCTAATTGATCAACATTTCGGTTTTTAAGTTTAGTTGGATGATTTTTTTCTTCTTTTTGACAGTCAGATTTGACTCTGCTCCATTCGAACATTTGTGATGGCTTTTACATGCATTATTCCACAGAATAAGCCAAAACCTTGTCATTTTTCTTTGTTTTAATCGCCGCTTCAAAATGCATTAGCTTGTTGGAGATCGAAAACAAAAACAATCCTATTTAGGAACTCTAATAAAGTGTGTGAAAAGAAGAAAAGTATTTTTCAATGAATGCCATTTGTCCTTAAGTGATCCACGAAACAAGCATCGCAAATTGAGTTCCATAGTTCCATAGATTACCATTGCACTGCTAGGCTTAAGGAGCTTCTGATGAAACTTCTGAAGTTAGGGTTCAACTCACCTTCCATAATTTTTTTTTAGCTGAGTAATATATACAAAGAAAAATTCAAAAGTTTTCTAGAATTTTCTAGAGAGTTTTGCAACTAATCGAAACTTCAGACAAAAGTAGAAAACTTTGTTTCAACCTAACTTTTTAAATCTAAGCTTTTTGACACCCGGCAAAAACTTTAGACAAATTAATGAAAACGCTAAATATTGATATCCATTACTTATGCTCAATTCCTCTTGATCGTTTTTTTTTAATTTTTTTTCTTTTTTGAGCTCCGAAATAAGTCTTAGCCATTTGCTGATGTTGCATTAACTTTGATAGCATAATTTTGCTTGCCGCACTTCTTTTATAATTCTTTTCCTATCAATCTTGCAAAAAAATGACACTTGCGACCAACCGTTTGTTGTCTACTAGTTTTGAGCGGACTTTGGAGATTCTGTTGGTAGCTAGCTATAACGATGCTTAAATCGCACATTGCAGAGCAACACGAACAATTAGCAAAAAAAAATTAGTTGGAAGCAAAGTGTTTTACAAGAGCCACTTTGCGGTTACAAGTAATTTCTGACCAATTTTTACAATATTAATTTCAAATTACACATTTTGAAATCAGTCTTGCTTCAATTTTCTTAGCGGCAAGTATTTAAACATTTTAAAATTTTCAATATCATTGCAAATCATTGCCATTATTCAGCATGAAATTATTAGTGACAAATTTTTAGTTATATTTATGCTAAAATTCTATTGACCGTGTGACCGATTGAAATACGTGGGTGATAACGAAGTTCATTTTGTCTCTTTGTGGAATTGTAATTTGACTTCCACAAAAATTGAAGGCTGGACTCGAAAAAAATGATGCCGCTTTCAGCTGAATGTTACCAAATTGAAATCAGAATGTACGCATATTTCTCGCTTTATCCCATGCTATTGCGTTTCTTCAACTTAAAGCTTTTGCTTTTGGTAGCAGCGGACAACTAGCCAACTCATCTGGATCAAGGAAAGCATTTTCTGCAAAAAGGACAAATCAGTAAGTTGCATTCTGAAGCACATTTAGATGCAAATTTTTTCTCTAGAGCTCGGATGACCTGACTGCTCAACATCTAAAAAGTTTTGAATTACCCGGTTTTACCTCCAAGTACGAAATGAGTTAGAACCGAAGTGTATAACTCATAGAGTAATTTCGGATAGGGTACACCGTCTGCTCGTCACGCTATCTTATTTTCGGCCGGATAGGTTCGTGCAACTTCTTAGTCTAATACCGATCCTAATCTTACTCTTATACTATCTAGTCTCAGGTTGTTTAACTAGTCTCTGCTAGGCTCAATAGATCTAGGGTATACTGGTTTATTGCGGCTGCTGAAGTCTTCTTGGAGAGTCAACTAATTTCTAAGTTAAATTCAAATCTCTCTGGTGCTGAAATTACAAGTAATTTCAGCACTTACAAATAAGTGGGTTGTTAGTTAGATGGATCATGATTGGTTAATATTAAATACTTTACAGTGGTAAAATATCTAATTTATCCAATCATAAAATGTAGTTTAGATCAGGTTCCACCCATCCGGATTTTACAGAATTTTTTAGAATAGTCTTTCTGCAATTCAAAGGATGGATGATGGACGTTGGTATTTGGCGAACATCTTATTTCTTCTGGGTTTTCTTATTAGAGAAGTCCCAGATTCAATCGTTGTGTCTTCTCAAGACAACGACTGGGTTTTCGCAACAAACTCAAATCTGATTTCAGAATGGTTGGCTATGACAGGTTTTTCCGTTTCATGTAGAGAACTTCTTTTGTGTTTGACCTTGTCTGGGAATGGCGTGGAGATTGTGTGTGGAGAGGATGCCTGGTTACTCGGATCTGTACGTATACTTGAACATCGAGGTGGTCATTGTTCTAGTTCAATGAAGTCCTTTTCTGCGAAGTCAAGTCGTACTCTAAATCCTTTGAGTTGTGATTGTGGGCGGCATATTGATTGTGGTTGGCCATTCTTTTTCGAGTGTTGTGGGGTCATCTTGTCTTTGGATGTTCGTCTTTGGTGTTGTATGCTGATCTATATACTGCAAGATATAATTTACGTTTTATAAAATTTTTATTAGTTTAATGTTTTAGTTATGATTTTGGTTAGTTGTTTTCACAAAAGCTTTTTGTTTTAGTTCAGTTATTTTGAAGAGTTACTCACCCTTGAGTAGCTCTTATTAAAAATAGGAGTGTGGTCACAAAGCGTGGATGTAGCACGGTGGGTTAGGCCGGCTATAGAGCATGCTCAGGACGTCCTCTTCTGGTGGGTTAGGCCAGGAGTGGGAGTATGATTGCATGCGGTTTTTGTGAGAGGTCCTGTTATGTGACAACGTTTTGTGTTGGGTTTGTTGTGGTTTTTCTTATGTTTTGTTGGTTGTGTCCTTTTTTCAAAAATCAAATATTTTTTGGTATGGGTTTGTCTTTCGACTTTTTTGTGTTTTATTATTTCTTTCTTAGACTTTATAATAGTCTTCAAAAGAATAAATTATCCAGTTTTAAACTGGGTTAATCCGGTTCGGGTACCGTTGGTTTCCTTTTCTTAGTCATGCTGTTATTCTATGATTTGTGGTGTTTAGTAAGCTGCGTTGGTTAGTGTTGTTTAGTATATAATTCCTTTCCAACCGGGTTAAAGGAAAGTTTGAAACTTGTTATCGTGTGTTAGAGTTGTTGAGTGTGAAAGCTTGAAACTGAAATTCATTATTTTAAACAATTCTTCGTGGGCGAGCTGTGCGAGTGTGGATAGAATCTTTGTGCGAATGAATGGAAATATCAAAAGGTTAGTACTGCATTTTTGTTTTATCAATTTATTACATAGAAATGCAAATTTACTGCTAGTTGTTGGGGAAAATTAAGTTACAAATTTTCATCATTATTAGATTTACTGCATTTGGGAAAAAATTTATAAATTAAATTACTGCATTGGTATTATTTTTAGTGATTTGTTTGGTGCAAAAAATTAATAGAGTTTTAAATAGTTTGAAGAAGTTTTCAATTTTTATTTTCTTTTGTGAATTTTTCAGATGATCGTTGGATGAAGGCTAAAATTCTAAAGAAGACATGAATTAAGAATGGTTAGTTTCTAATTTTAATTTAATTTGTTAATAATATGTATAATTCATATTTACCTGTTAGTCGTCGGGGAAGAAACCGTGGGGGAAGATGTCGTGGATGAGATCTGAAGTTGTTAGTAATTTAGCTAAGATGCGGATGATATTTTTAGTTTGAAGCAGTGGCCAAAGCAAATGAAGTGCTTTAATGGTGGTTAGTTCTTCAGTGCCAACTGCAAACTCATAAGGTGTGTTTTGGATTAGATTATATAATTTGTGATTGAATTTAGTGTTGTGGATGAATTCTAAAATTGGGATTTCTATGGGTTGAACAAATTCGTGTGGGAGAAGGAAGGGTCGGGATTCTTCTGCGTTGAAGGTCTTGGTGATGGGACAAAAAATATACATTTGGGTTATGGGATCATAATTTCGAAGAAGACCATGAAGGTTAGTATCTTTAATGCAATATGTGAAGTTAAGAAAGAATGGTGAGGTGTATTTGGAATTGATGAATTGAAAACGGCGGTGTGGTTGTCTGGAGGGAGTGTGTAGGTCGAAGTGATTTTGGATAAAACGATAATATGTATATGTGTGAGTTTGTTTAGTGCGCAACATAATATCGTGTGAGCAGTGCAGATCTCTTTCATGTGGTGCAAGGAAATGAAAGGTTAGTGAAAATATTTGGAAGCGTTCTTTAAAACTTTCGTAGGCTTGCGTGTCTGTTAGTGCTTCTGAGATGATGTGGTCAAATTTGCGATCAAATATATTGAGTGTAAATACATATGGTGTTTTAATGAAAAATTTTTCTGTGATTTGTGGGTTAGCGAAGCGGTCATCGTCTAAGAATTGATCTTGGTTAGTTCTGATGATGTTATGATCGTAATATTCTAGCGTATATTCGTTAGCTCGGGGTGCAGTGTCTGTTTTTAGTGATTTTTTATATCCTATGTAAGTAAATTGTCTAGGGGTTAGTGGTGTAGTGAGTCGATATAGCATGTCTTTATTTCGTTCTATATCGATGTGAGTGTTAGATAAAGGTAAGCAAAGGGGATTGGTAAAATGATAATATGAGGTCCAAGGAAAGGTAGGCATTAAAACGTGTTCGTCTACAAAGTTACGTGTTTCGTTAGTGTCGTGAGGGGTGTTTAAGGTGTATTGTGGAAATGAGGGTAAGGTGATAGCTAAAAATTCTTTTGTATTAGTGTGATTTGGGTGATTTATATATTCACGGGCTGTTCCTGGTTTTGCTGGGAAAGGATGGTTGGGGAACTTTCTTTTAAAAGTGCGGTAAGCTCTATTAGTGCTGAGTGAAGATTCAGTAGATGTGGATGATGGTGCTAATGATTCGGTATAAATTGAAGAGGGTGTAGGGGTAGTAGGGTTGGATGAATCTATTGTGGATGAAATTTGGTTTATGGTGGGGGTGTCAAGGTGGTAGGGTTGTTGTTGTAATGTAATAAAATTATCTAGTTCTGGGGAGATTTGGGGGGTATCTGGAGAATTGGATGATCGGTCTGAATGATATGAAGAATAAGTTGGAGTGACTTGGGAAGCATAAGAGGGTGTAGAATTGGTGGGAACAGGGTATCATTGGTTGAAAAGGGGGTTGGGAAAAAATTGAGGGGTTTGTGTGAAAATTATTGGATGGAGATGGTTCAGAGTCGGCAAATTCATCGGGGGTTTCAATATTCGGGTTATTGAGTTGTGATGTGGAGTATAAAACTGAGATGTGTGAATTAGTATCGGAATTCATGCCTGATGTTATATTACTGGTTGGGAAATCGGGTGGTGGGAAAGCAAAAAGTGGTATTATTGTAATTGGATTAGTGAGGTTGGTTGGATGGGAATTTGAACGGTGTAGGGATCCAAGTTGTCGGCTCATCGTGGGCTAAAAAAATTATTATTTTGAGACTGAAAAGCGGTGGTATGGGGTTGTTCTATAATTTGTTCATAGGTATTTTCATCTTGTGAGTTGTGTGTCATTATATGTTGGATGGGACTTTGTGATATGGTTGGTCTAAAATTTTGATTATGTGTTATTGCTAAGTTTCGAAAATTACGTGGGACTAGGGATAATGGATGGTTATGTGGTAGGGGTGGTAACTGTGGTGCTGTTGGCGTTGTGTCTACATTGTTATGTTCTTCGTCGTATGTGTTCTGTCTTGTTGCTATTTTTGTGTTGTATTCTTTTATTTGTGCGTCTAAAAGAATTTTGTTTATTGATGAAGAAAAAATTCCAAAAAATCCTGCAAATAGTATGCGTGCTACACTTGCTTGTCTATTGACTTGTGTGTGTATAGCACATGTGTTATAGATTCCTTTTAAGAGTGAAAAAAGAAATCCAATAAGTTAAACATTGCGTATAAAATAGTCAATTTTTCTAAGATGTAGTAGGGCTATCCTAGAAAATCAAGAATTTCATTCTTGAGTGTAACAAAGCTAAAAATATTGATAGGCGATATATCTTGGGGACGGTATTTTTCACCGTTTAGATATATATAATCTTTAATGTCTTTAAAATATCCGCTATAGTCTTGCGTATAGATGTCTGCAAATCCTGCGGTTTCGGCAAGTTTGCGTAAGTTTTGGTCAATTGATTGTCTTTGTATTGTGTCCATTTGTGTTAATAATTCTTGGAATTGTTGTGTTCTAATGTGATGTTGAATATCTGATTTTGAGTATATTCCTATTGATTGTAAATCTATATTTGGGTTTCGAGCGATAGCGCGAATGCTTTCTGGTGAAAATTTTTTGAGTGATTGCATTAATGTGGGATATGGGGTGAGAAGGTAATATTTATCTTCATCAGGGTTTAGTTGTACTACATTATGGCTATTTTCTGATCCACATGGGACTGCGGTATCCCAGAAATAGGTTCTTCTTGAAAGTGTGTCAACGAAATGTACTTTATTCTTATAAAAGATAGGGATTCTTTTATAGCATCGTTTGTCTTCAAAAACGTATAGTGGTGATACTTTTTTGGTACAAGTATAAAACCATAAAATGTTTCCTTCGTAGTCTAAAAAATTTCATCTATTTCCTGATAGTAAGTATCCTGCGTAGGGTATTTTTAATACTGCTAGTGCAAGTGATTGTAATATTTGTGTTCTTTCTAATTCGCATAGTTGGTGTAGTGTTTCTAATTCGGAGAGTGACATTTCTTGAAAAATTCGGCTAATTGTGTAGTCTAGTTTCATATCTAAGTGAATATCATAGTGGATACTACCGAAATATGTACTATTCATTAGTGATAGTTCTTGTAAACGTGTACTTCGATCGTCTTGGGGCTTTAAATGTCCACCAGGTTGACCTGTATTTTTTTGAAAATGAACTGGTATGTATGATGTTCCTTCGTTTAGAGGATGACCTGTTGCATATGGGTCGATTTTTACTTTTCCAGTGGTCATTTCGAATCCTTTTTCGTATTCAACTAATATCTCGGAGTATTGTGTTTTGTGAAGTGGATTTCTGTATTTACATGCAAGTTCTGTTTCTTGATATATTTGAAAACGTGTCAATTTATTTTCTATATTGTCTATGTTTCTAAAATTAGAACTTAGTTTTCGTGATGGATGGACTTGTTCATATGGAATTGATTGTATAAAATATTTTTCGTGAAATTTTATCATACGAGCGTGTATTTTTGCTACTTGAAATGTTGTACATGTGTCTTCGGGGAACCAAACAATTGTTGCTTGTGTTCGTGTTGTAGGGTCACAATAGCCTTGATCGTTTTTACAAGGTAATCGAATTCCTTGATAGATCATTGTGTTGTCTGATAAATCGCGTGTGAGTTGTATTTTTTCGAGTTGTATTTTCCAATCAAAAAACATGATTTCTTGATATCCTTTATTTTTTGTGTCTGCTTTGCAGTTTGATGGGTCATTTATACCAATGTGTGGTATCCAGTGTTTATCGGGTATATCATAAGTTAATCTTCCGTGTGCGCCGTTGCATGGGTATTTTTCATCTAATTTTACATGTCCTTGATATCTTTCAAGTTCTGCTTGATGTACAGAATCTGCAAAAACTTGGAAATATACTAGTTTTCTATCTGTGTTTTTATTTCTTGTGATATTTAGTCTGAGTAACTCGTTTTTACAATCTTCGGGATTGAGATGTAAAAGTCGTTCTATATTACTCTGGTAGAATGATTCATGGTCAAGTCGGTTTTTATTTCCGTTTGAGACTTGTGAACAATGTACTTTCTTTTCAGAAAATGTTGCTGTGAATTTATATCCTATAACTGTTGTTGCTCGGGCTTTTGAGTAAAGTGTTGCGATTACATTTGTAGTTTCTATGGCTTGTGGTTCTGTTTCGCATTGTTGATCTATTGCATATTTGTGTAGTGTTTTTTGTTCGTTTTCTTCACAATCGTAATGTGTTACTAATAAATCTTGGGGTCCTGTGCGGGGAGAAGGGTTTATGTTTTCATTTGAGGTTATTAGAAAAAGGAGTTGGAGAAAAATTAAAATTTTTAGAATATACATGTGTATGATAATCCTGAGTATGGGTTATAAAATGTGATGTAACCAATTGTCTTTTTGGTATATCTGTCGTATTTGTATATTACTTCAGTTGTTATAAATGGTGGTGGTAGGGATTGAGCTGTTATATTTGGTGGATTTAATGGATAGGGATGTTGAGTAATGTTGTTTAATTTAACCGTGATTTCAAATTTTAATTGTAGACTATTTTGTTGGAGTATTTGGATGTTATGAGCACGAATGTCTTCGTGAATGTCTTGTCTATACTGTAGTCTGTTTAGTGCCCAATTGTGGAGTCGGTTACTTTCTAGGTGTTGTCCAAATAATGGTGGAGGTGCTGTGAATGTATTCCAGTCTAGTCTTAAAGGGATATTTGTTGATGATTGTTCTCGATATCTAGCGTCGAGGTTATTTGGGAAATTTAAGTTAAAAGGTGGTGGTGAAATCTGGCTTATTGATGGTGTTGATGGTAGTGATAATGTTTCTGGTAGTGATGAGGATGTTGTTGTATCCGTAGAAATATCTATTGGATCATTTACTAAATTTAGTTCACCTTGTGTGAATGAATGTGTTGTCCAATATGGTAGTCGTGATGCTTGGTTTGGGGGGTTAAAAGGATTTTCACGTATTTGTTCAGATGTTGGTGTTGAACCTAAGTAATCTGATGGTAGGTTTGAGGTGCTACGTTGTGAAAGAAGCGTAGGGGTTTCTGGTAATATACCAATGGGGTTTTCTGGAGTGTTTTGTGATGGGGATTGAGGTATATCAAAATGAACTCGGGGAGTTTGAAAATTTCTGTTTCGTCGAGGATGTATAATTTGTCTATTTATTTCGACTGTATTTTGGTTTTGACTAGGATTTCTTATTCTACTTAATTCTTGTGGTAGTGTTGGGTATAAGTTATATGTTGGTTCGCTTAGAGGTGCTTGTCGTTGAACTGGTTCTAGTGGTTCTGATAAGCGAGCGTGTCGTTCCTCAAAGGTATATGGGTTATCTTGAAAAGAAATTCGTGTAGATGTTTGGGGGTTTTGGGTAGTTGAGAGTGGTGTCGGGTTTTCTTGGGATGATGTCGGTGAAGACTGACTATGTGATTGTTGGGTAGCAATTTTTGATAGCTTTTTTGGTCTATTCTTTTAGTGAAAAGGTTTATGTTTATTATAGTATTCTTCTAAAAAAAGAATTAGGAGAATTGTTGCTAGGGTGAATGTGATGATTGCTTTTTTTTATACATTTGCATATTGTCAAGATGAGGGATGATAGAAATGTTATAAAAATTACAAATAGTAAAAAAATATCGGTTCTACTAAAAATGGTTCGGATCATTTAGATAAGTTTTGTGAATCGTACCTGTGGATATAGTCAATAGCTTTTGAAAGTTGGAGGTATAGTTCAAATAGGGAATAGAAAATTAAAAAAATATTGCAAAAAATGATTACGATTATTACAAAAGATTCAAAGATATCAAAAAGAAATATTATAAAAGTTTTAAGTATCGTAAAAAATTGTTTGAGGTTTGTGATAATTATAGTGACTGATTGAGAGAAGAGCATTTACGAAATGACTTCTTGATCGAATATTTTTTGTTGTTTGGGGCAATTTTCAAGTGTGGTCGGATTATTTATTGGTTTTTTGACAAGTGGGTTGAGTTTTGAGAAAAATTGTTGGGGGCAATTTTTATGGTGATCGGGAGGTCTTCGTTGTCTTTATTTTCATTTGTCAAATGATCTGGGGTATTTTTGAGATTTCTATACTTTAGGCTAATTAAAATGGTCGTTCTTTTACTTTAGGCTAATTTAACATATTTGTTTGGGGGGTATTTGAGGGCTGAGTTGGGGAAATATTGTTGATCTTTGGTTTATTAGATAAGGGAGGGTTATGATATTATGGTGATATTTATTTTAGTTGTCAAGTTGGAGTGGTTTGCTTATTTTTGACCTGGAGGTCGTAAAGTTATAGTTATAGATATGCCTGGAGTTTAATATCGTTCGTCTAGTTGGTTTGTGTTAGAGTTAGAGAAGGTGACGGATTGGATGAATCCTATTGGCTAATTATGAACTAGAATCGCTGCGTGTTTGTCAGCATGTTATTTTGAAAAATGAAAATTCAAAATGTTTCAAAGGTCTAAGATTGTGAATTACAAAATTAAAGTTGTTTTTGAAATTCGACTTTCTTTAATATTTTAGATTGTGGGATGAATAATTTATAATTTTTACGTGGTTGATTTCTAAGTCGTGAAGACTCTCTATGTTCTGATTTGTCGATTTGTTCTTGGGGTATTATTTGTTCTGTCATTTTTCTATTTTTTCTTTCTTTTTGAGATGTATTTTGATCTAGATTTTTTGTATTGTTTTTTGTGGTGGTTGATTTTGTTATTTGGTTTTTGAGGTGAAAATCTTTTTGTTCCTTTGTTGTATTTTCCGTATGTGGGTTATTTTGAAGAACTTTTAAACCTGTAAAAGAATATAATTGAGTTAGTTCGCGGAGTGCGTATTCTTTTGGATAATAAGGTAGTAGGTTATTTCGGTGTTGAACGATTTCTTTTTTGTCTGAGTCGGTGATTTTATATGTGACATCAGTGGGTTTTGCAATTATTTGGTATGGTCCTTTACGAAGGGGTTGTAATTTTTTAGAAATTCCTTTTTGAGTATTAAAATTGGGTATTAATACAAATGTTCCAATTTTTAAATCGGAGGCTGGTGTAAAGCGTGAATTTATTTGTTCATTAATGTTTTGCCTTTGTAACAACTTTTTTGTTACTTTTTGGTAAATTTCATTGTGTTTTTTATCTCTGTTTAAAATCCATTCGGTGTGTGTACCGGAGGCTAATTTAAGAATTTGTGGGTGATGAAAATGATCTTCATCGTGTGTATGTAAAGGTAGGTTATAACAAATTGAGTCTTTATTTGGTTGACAATAACCTTGTGCGTTTTTATGAGAGTTTGCTGTAAACATTATTGGTTTGCGTGGCTTTTGGTTAAAAACCATTTCATATGGTGACATTCCTAGAGTTGTCGTGATTTGTGAATTATATGCTAGGGGAAATAATTTTACATCTGCTGACCATTCAGTATATCTTGTATCATTTCCATTGATGATACATCTAAGATATTCTTGTAGTGAACGGTTCATACCTTCGACTAAGCCGTTTGTCCAAGGTGCGTGAGATGTACGTGGTTTGTGTTTGATGTTATATAGATGACATAGTGTGATAATTTCATTATTTATGAATTCTGTACCGTTATCTGTAACTAGAATTTCTGGTAGTCCAAATTTGGCTATCCAGTGTTCATAAAGCGTTGTGTAAGCGTAATAAGCGTTACAATGTGGTACTGGGTTAAGTGCTACATAATGTGTAAATGCGTCAACAATTACCATAATGTAGGAGTTTCCTTCGGATGAGGGTGAAATTGGTCCTTTTGTATCAAAGGAGATACGGTGGTTAAAGTACAAACTTTGTCCTTTAAAATCTTGTTTTTGTGCTATTTGTTTTTGATTTGGGTAAGGTTTATTTAGTTGGCATACTATACAGTCATTGCATAGTACTTTTATCCAAATTGGTGCATTTGGGAAATAAAAGTTTTGTATAAAATTTGAATATGTTTTCTCTGATCCAGAGTGTCCTTTAATATTTTGTGTATGTGAAATATTAAAAGCTATGAGAATCATACTTAAAGGGAGACAGGGAACTGTAGATTCATTTAATTTGTATTCTAGAAGGTCTGTGTTTTCATTAATTGTTGTACTATTAAATTTTCGAAAATATCGGAGGAGTGTTTTATTTCCTAAAATAGTTGTACTGTCTTGACGGGTTTAGTTTTATATTTGTGCCATGATTTTAGTTGTCTAATTACTGGGTCAAGATTTTGGTATTGTTTCAATGTTGAAATTGTAATTGTTTCTGTTGGGGGGAGAAAAATGTTTTCTATTTCTGATTTAGATAAGGGTATTGTATCAAGTGGGTCATGGAGGTCAAAAACTTGATTTATTGTGTATTTTGAATCGTTTGTTTGTGGTCCTGATAAGTTTATTTTATCAGTTAGGTTTTCTTTTTCAATTAGTGGAAAAAGGTCTTTTTTATGCGAGTGTTGTTTTACTCTTTTTTGTTGGGTGTTATTTTTTATCCATTGTGAGTATGGAATTGGTTTAAAAGTTGATGTTCCAAGTAGATCAACTTCGTAGTGGTTATTTTGACAATCTAAATAAAGTGGAAAGTGTTGTAGATTATTTATCTGTGATTGTTCAACGTCAGTTTTTACTGCATATTTGCATTCTAGTCGGGGTGATGTTTCGTTTTTTGCAAGATAGAATTTTATATTTTTAGGTATTTCAACTGTAGTTTTACGTGTAAGTAATTCAGGTGGTGTATTTCGACTTAATGTGTCTGGTAATGCAAGATTTTTTCCTGCTGTCCAAACTATATGTAAATTTGGGAATTTCATTAGAATTAATTGAAATCTGTAAACTCGGTGATTTGGGTTGGATTTTTGTGTGAATAGGAAAATGATTGGTTTGTGATCTGTGAATAGAACTGTTGGATGTTTTGATCCAAGTATCAGAAATTCATATTCTGTAAGTGTATAGATTATGGCTGTACATTCTCTCATTAGGGTTGAGAGTCTTAGCTCTGCTTGAGTGAATAATCGAGAATTTGCTGATATAAGGTTCATTTTGTTTGTACCATTATGTGATTGTAATAACGCTGCGCCGATGCCAAAGTTCGAAGCATCGCACATTGCGTAGAATGGTTGATTTGGATCTGGAATTGTATTCGAAATTTGTTCAGTTAGAAGTTTTTTAATTTCTTCAAATCGTGCTTGATGTTCTGTATTCCATTCAAAATTGTTTTGCTGTCTAAGTATATTATAGAATGGTTTTAGATATAATTGCATTTTATAAACATATTTGCTTAAAAAGTTTAGCATTCCAAGGAATTCTTGGATTTTCTTTTTATTTGTCGGTGGTTGGAGTTTCTGAATAGCGTCAATGCGTGATTTTAATGGGGTGATTGTTCTTCTTTCTATATTATGTCCTAAGAAATTTACTCGTGTTAAGAAGAAGTGTGATTTATCGGGGGCGGCCTTCAGATTTTCGTTCTGAAGTATTTGGTGATATTGTTCTAAAACATTGAACATTTCTTCTTTAGTCTGTGATTGCATAAAAACATCGTCTAAATAGGTGATTGCGTTTTTCTTGAGTATTAGTGGTCGAAAAATTTTGCTCATAAAAGCTGAAAATGCTGCTGGTCCTATGGATATTCCATAGAATAAGCGGTTGAATTCATACTGTTGGTTTCCAATAACAAATTGTGTTAAACGTCGCGATTGTTCATCTAATGGCATTTGATTGTATGCACTATTCATATCTGCGGTTGAAAAGTATTTTCCGTTTATTTTTGTTAAAATAACTTGTATTGGTTCAATAGGCCAATTACACTTTGATTCATCTATGAGTGAGTTGAGGTATCTAGCGTCGAGAACGATTTTTAATGATTCTCCTTTGGCTAGAATTATAACAGGGTTGATAAATGTGTTACCTTTTTGTTGTTCTTCTTTATTTACTGGTGATATAATGTTGTATTGTTCTAAAATGTCGAGTAATCTGTTCACTTTATCGTGTAAGTGAATTGGTACTTTACTTGCTCTTTGTTTTTTTGAAAACTGCGTCTGGTTTTAATGGGAGATGTAGTGATGAGCTGATTTTGCCAACATCAAATTTGGATGTTGCATAGACTGATGAGTATTTGATTAGCTGTTTGGCTAATTTATCAAATTCGTCTTGTGTTATTTGTGAATGTTGGAAGTTAAACATTGTTAAAAATTTCTATTGATTCTCTGCGTAGTTACTTATGTTGAATGTAGGTTTGAAATATGGGGTTTTTGTGAAATAATCCGTATTTCTTTTTTCGTTACTTATTATATTATTTATGGATAATTCTTCATTAAGAATTGTGGATTGACAAATATCTAATAATTGTAGTATATTATTTACGCGATATTCTTTTTCGTGTGTTGGTGATATCGTAGCGTTGGTTTCGCAATAGCCTAAAAGTCCTAAAGGTAATGTTACTTGATAGGGTGTATTGTTGTATACATGTAGAGAAATAATATCTGAATTCGAGTTTTTCAAATATTTTATGGATGAGATTGTGATTTTGAAAAACGTATGGATAGGTTTGAATTCAAAGTCTGACATATAGAGGTGTTGTTTGTTTTGTTTTTTATCATATTGGTGAACTTGTTTTATTGAAAAATTATATATGTTTCCTGATAGTGGTTTCAGGTGTTTTCTTTGTTGGTTATATATTGGATAAAATTTTGAAAAGAATGGTGGTTGTTTGTTTAATCTTTGGAAAAATGTTAGGAATGTGTCTTTTGTTTTTGTGTATTTATCTTTGATTAGTATTTTACTGTTTAATATGTTGATCGTTGGTATATATTTAGAGATAAATGGTATTCCAATGATATTGTGTTTAATATCAGTGATATGGAATATTTGTTTAAATGGTTTAGTTAAAATTTTATTTTGCTCCATTGTTCTTGTGGGGAGAAGAAATAATTGAATTTTTCCATAGTTTACCAATGTTGATCCTTGTGCTGTTGCTAGTTTACTGGAGGTTTCAAGAGGTGTTAGCTTTGGGTGTAAGGTTTTTATTTCATTCCATGTGGGAATGTTAATTATATTTGATTCTGCTCCTGAATCAATAAAAAAATCAATTTCAAGATCTGGTGGTTGAAATTCTTTGCTTCTTGGACTTTCTAAAAGAAATGGTATTGTCCAAATTTTTTCTTTGGTTTGTTCTTTTTGTATGTTTTGATAGATGTGATTTGTATTTAAGCGTTTTGTCTTCTCATTTTCATTGGATTTATTTGTAGTGTTAATTTCGTTTGTTTCTTGTGTTGTTTGTGTAGAATGGATGGGTTCAAAATAATAATTGTGAAGGAGTTCTAATTTATTTTCATATATATGTGATGAAAAAGGTTGTTCATATATAATAGGTTCATAGTCATTTTCGACTGCTATCATATTGATGGAGATAGTGTTTTCTGTATCACTTTCTGAATCTGATGATTCACAGTTTATTTGATTTAGTTGTAGTTCGTTATTTCCTGTGTCATCAATACCTGGAGGGTCTGATGTTGTTTCTGGGTTTGATTGTACTTGATTAATATTTCTTTGATGTTTAGGTGTACTACTTCTGTGGCGATTGTTAGAATTATTATAATGGTTATTATTCCTGTGTGGTGATTGGGAATAATTTCTATAACGATTATTATAACTTGAATGTCGATTTTGTGATTTATTTCGTGATCTGTTTTGGTAATTATTGTTTGGTCTGTTATAGTTTGATCTATTATATGAGTTATTCCTTGATCGATTGTTCGGGTAATTCTGGTTTCGGTTGTTTGAATAACTTCTATTCCGATTATTGGAGTAGTTTCTATTTCTATTGTATGATGAATTTCGTGATTGATTGTGTGGATAGTAATTATTTCTTGATTGGGAATTAGATCTAGAAACAAATCGTGTTGTATTTGAATTTGATCTGGAGTAGTTATTTCGACTATTTGGTCTATTGTAATGATTTTGTGACGAATTTTGTGTTTTTCTTCGTTCTGGTGATCTTCCTCTATAACTTGAGTTATGTGGTGATTGATTTCTCGTGTAGTTGGTATTGCTCGGTAGTGGTTTTCCTGAACTGTTGTTGCTGTATACATTTTTGTTTGGTAGGTTTTGATCTTTCTTCATGTATTGATAGAATGATTTATTTGGTTCTTTATTTTTTTGAGGTTTATTTTGATTCTCTTGCTGTTTTTGTCTACATTCAGAAATACTATGTCCGTATCGTCGGCAATAATTACACCATTTTTTGAAAGATGGTTTGCCTTTAAAGTTTGGGTGTTTTTCGTAAATATTGAGTATTTCAGTGATTTTTTCAACGAGGTCTGTATCTGATTCCTGTATATTGTTGATACTTGTGGTATTTGTTTCGATTCGGTTAACGTATTGTAATTTCAGATTTTCTGTTTCTTCGAGTTTCATTGTGATTTCTGCTTGTTCTAGTTTGTCTACTAGTTTTCGGAAATCTAAATCGGGCTCTCGAATTGAGGAGGGATGGGATGCTCTCTTTTTTATTGCTATTTTCCTTAATAGAGGTGTTAAGGTCATCATTAAGATTTCTGTCATTTTTGTGTTTTTATAGTCGTGTGTATTTAATGAATATGCTTTTCGAACTAGTGTTTTGATGCGTACTGCTAATTGTTTGATGGTATCATTTGGTAATCTGCGAATTTCATTACATAAAACTCTTTGTTGTTGTTTGTTTCTTTCGGAGTCAAACATTTTTGAAAATTCTTGTGTAAATCTCTTCCAATTTGATTTTAGAGGCAATACTGAAAACCATTTTTGGGCTGCGCCGTCTAAAGTTGTTTGTATCAACGCTGTGCGTCGATGTATCCAGTTTTGATGTAGTGGCGTATTAATTGGTTCAGGTCCTATATTTAAAATCAAATTTGCTGTTACTGCATTTAAATAGTCTTCTACAGAATATTCAGGGTCTGTTCCTGTGAATACCATTAAAGGTTTATTTGATGTTATTGATGATCCACCCATAAGGTATGGATTCATTGTCATTTGTAATGATTCTGCTGCATTTGGCATTTGAGAAAAATTTGAAAGTTGATTTCTTGTTATTTCGTGTTGTTGAAGATAATATGGGAGTGGTATTTCATTTTGCATTTGCGTCGGTTGATACGAGTGTGTGATCATTGGGTTTTGTTGCTGAATTGGTTGAAAATATTGTGTATTAATTGGGTTTTGTTTCTGAATTGGTTGTTGATTTTGTGTATCTATCGGTTGTGGGGAAAAAATTCTATGATTTGTATGTGGTTTCTGTACTCCTTGTCCACGATATTCTTGATTATATGGTGCAAATATATCTGGTTGTAAAAAATCATCATCTGAGGATAAGTAATCCATTTGATAAGATGTTTGTTTTTTATTTTTATTTTGTTGAAAAAATGGATAGTTTTCACTACGATCCTGTGAAGGATGTAAATTTGTTTGAAAATTTACTGAATTAGTTTGTGCTATTGGGTTATCCCAGTTTCGAGATCTTGTGTAATTATTAAAATTTTTTCATGGGGGATAATTTGTTTTTGATGGATGTGTGTAATTATAATTATGTTCTGCAAAATTGTTTCTAGTGAACGTTTTACGTGTTTTTGACGGTATTGTCATGGGTCTGTATGTTTGATAATCCATGTGTGAATATTTTGGGGCAACCGAAGGTTTAACGGTTGATTGTAAGGTTACCTGTGTTTGTGAAGGGTTTGTATTTCTTGGTGTTGTTAAATTTGGACGTATCGGTGAAATGCTTTGTTGTGTAGTTGTTGTGTGTACGATTTCTTCATTTATGAAGTGTGATGGTGTCTGGATATCTTGCTGGGTGAGATTTCTAGTTCCATTGAGGTTTTCATTGTGTATGACTGTGGAGTTGAAACTATTATTTTGCATATCAGGTAAAAATGTATTATAGTTTAATGGTGTTGCATCAATGGTTAATGGTATTACTTTTACATAATCTCTTACATAAGATATCGTACTTATTGCTTGACTTGAGATTGATTGTGGGAAGTTTATGAATGCGGGATGAGACCATTCGGGGTCCCAAACATAGTCTGACTGTTCTGTGATGGCAGTATCATCGTTTGAGTTTTGAGGTCTAAAATTTTTTCTTGCTTGTGAAATTAAATCTAGATTATGTGTGAAATAATCTATTATAAACCATGCCAAGATTTTTTGTAAGTCATGTTTTGTATGTTGTGAAACATCATCTTTAGTGAAATTTTCTTTAATTATATTTAGAAAACTAGAGAGTAGTGTGATTTCATGTCGTACTCTTATATGTTTAGATGTTTCTGTCGGTGAGACATTTGAGATTGGGATTTCGTTTTCTAATATCGAGATATAACTATATATTATTGCAAAAACTTCATTGGTGAATATGGAGTTTGCTCTTTGTGAGTTATGATATTGTATGCTTTTTATATATTCTGAGAATACTTTTGAGAATTCTAAATCAAGGTCGTCTGTTTGAATTACATATTTGCTGTGATTCGGGTTTGGTGAGCTGAATTGTATAGAGTAGATTCCGTATTGTTGTGTTAAGTTGCATATATCTTTCAAATAGTGATCGATAATTTGTCTTTTGATTTTTACATCTGGGAACTCTGTTTTACATGGACTGATTCCGGGTTCAAACAAATTTAAGAGTAAATTTTTGCAAAATATGTGCTGTCCTCTATCTGTGGTTGCATCTACGATAAAGGGGAAGATATCATCATCATCTGGACTTTCTTCACCTGGGGTGTGTGTTGAGCTCATTTTTTCGTTTGATGACTGTTGATATGTAACTATCGATGTGTCTAATTGGTTGATTCCAATTGTATAAATGTACTGGTTTGTGTTTATATTGTTTTTTTATTCTTCTTTTTCCTCTTTTTGATGAATTTGAAGTTGTTTCTGAGTCAGAAAAATATAATTGATCGTGAATGGGGCAATTTTTATCTATAGATTCTTTTAATTTATAAAGTTCGTCTAAACTGCTGGTTTCTGATTCTGAAAATGCGTTTCGGTTTTTGGAAAATCTTTTTCGTGTTATTTGTCTTTGTTTTGTTATTATTTTTCTTTTTAATGTTTGTCGTTTTGTTCTGATATATCCAACTGTTTGTGTATGAGGTGTGATTACAAGATCGTATTTTTTGTTATCTATTTCACAATTGTGTAAAACGATTGTTTGTTTATTTCCTAGGTTTTTAAATGACATAAGGTTTAGGATGACGGATGCAAAAGGTTGTTAAATGATTTCTATTTTCTTGGACTGTTAGTCCTTACGATTTTTTGGTTAGCCTAACCTGGGTCTATTTGTTCAGGGTTGGGGAGAAAAGTATATCGATTCCGAAGAATGATTTTTTACTTTCTCGTGGCTAGTATAAGCTAAGGTGTTAACTTACTTAATCTTACTTAAGGGTAGTGATTGTGTTCAGGGTTGGAGAATAGTAAATCGATCCACAAGGTTCAGGTATAATTAGAACGCGAGTAGTTCGTTAGATACTATTTTAAACTTACTAAGTCTAAGATTTATCCTGGGTCTGGTAAGAGGGGGGATCAAGTGAAGGATGAATAACCGAAGTTCTTCACTGTTTATCCTAATTTGAATGATTAGTTTTATTCAAAAATTTCTGTTAGTCCTGGGTTTTTAGAAAGGGTTGGATAGTGAATCGACGTTTGAGGTCGTTAGACACTAGCTAAGTGGGTGGGGGAGAACAAAATTGTTCTTTTTGATCCAAGGATAGGCCTTGATGATCAAGTTTTAAATTTAATTAAATAGAAAATGATTTAAGATCCAAGGATGAGCCTTGAAGATCTGATTTTAAATTTAAGTAATTTTAAGTTTAAAATGATTTAAATTTGTGTAGAGAAAAGATTTAGTGTTTTTATGATATTAGTGAGCTTATGAATGCTGTTATGTTTAGGTGATGAAGCTGGAACAACAGGATGATTTATGATTACTAACCATTTATTGTCATGCTACTAATTTTTATTTTGATTTTTCAATAAATATTTTTCAAACATGTTTTGTATATTACTGCAGAATTTAGGAAAACGATCTGAGATCTTTTTATCAATCGTTATTGTATATTAATAATTTTGTTTAGCGCCTGAAATGATTTTGAAGATTGACTTCAAGATTTTATGTTTGCAAATGAAAATCTAAATTCATTGCTAGTAGTATTCTAAATACAAAAGTTTGTGTTGGCTTTTGCCGAACTATCATATAACTATATGGTAAGTTTCTACTTTGTCGTATGTCGTCTCTGGTTCGAGGTCTTCTTGCAATTCCGGGTAGTTCTCTTATCGTTCGGAATATTGGCTTTGATCTATTGAGTCGTAGAGACATTTCGATTAAATTATCGTCGTGTAACATTTTAAAAATGTTTTGTCTAAATTCTAATCTATTTTTGGTTAATTCTAAGCTATTAAGGTCTTGTTCGAGACTTATGGTCGCACCAGATGAGTTAGAACCGAAGTGTATAACTCATAGAGTAATTTCGGATAGGGTACACCGTCTGCTCGTCACGCTATCTTATTTTCGGCCGGATAGGTTCGTGCAACTTCTTAGTCTAATACCGATCCTAATCTTACTCTTATACTATCTAGTCTCAGGTTGTTTAACTAGTCTCTGCTAGGCTCAATAGATCTAGGGTATACTGGTTTATTGCGGCTGCTGAAGTCTTCTTGGAGAGTCAACTAATTTCTAAGTTAAATTCAAATCTCTCTGGTGCTGAAATTACAAGTAATTTCAGCACTTACAAATAAGTGGGTTGTTAGTTAGATGGATCATGATTGGTTAATATTAAATACTTTACAGTGGTAAAATATCTAATTTATCCAATCATAAAATGTAGTTTAGATCAGGTTCCAGAAAAGTGCTAGTCGTACAGTTTCATATATAGGGTAGCTTTAGAAAAATGTACATTTCATATAATTTCTTTTTATGAAAATTGTATGACTAGCTTTTTTCAAAGTGAGAAATTTTCTTCTACAACAAACAGAAGTTTTTGTAATATATGATGACGCTGATAGTTTGATACACAACATGTAATGGCATCAAACTTAGCTTTTGAGACTACAAGCTTCGAAAAAAGGGATGAATTTTATTTCGTGAAGAGTTGCTAGATGAATTTACTCTCGTGAAGAAATGCTAGTCATTTCTAAAATGAAAATTGTACGACTAGCATTTTCAAGCAAAATGTGCAAACAAATCAAAAACTGGAAAAGAACAGACTTTTTAATCATATTTTTAGTAGCACTATCAGCACGCAAAAGAAAACGTAATTCAAATTCAGCTTTTGTCTATAATTTAATTCAGGCACAGTTTTTCACACAAAAAAAATAAAAACTAAAATCTGAATTTTGTGAAGCTCGAGTTCTATTTTTTTTTGGTGCAACAAGCTTGAAGTGTGCCAAAAAACAGCCCGTGATATTAAAAAAACTCAAATACTTGTGTCATACACAAAGCCTTACACAAAAGAAACCATGGGAAAGTCTTTTTTATTGTTCCGACTTTCGATACGAAAGTAACGGAATATTTGTGCTCGGGGTGGGTTTTCTTTTCTTCAGACAAATTTCGACTTTTTAACTAGCCATTTTTGGCAGAATTTTTTATATATCATTCGAAAGCTATTGTTGTCCTGAGCTCATATTTGAAAAAATATTTCACCTGTGATTATTTTTAGTAAAGTTATGGGGGTTTAAACATTGCCATTTTGGCCAATTTGGGACAGTTAACGCGCGATATATTTCGCGCTATTAACGCGTTAGCGGAGAGTTAATCCGTCTTAAAATCGTTCCAGATTGGTTGAAAGAAGCTTATTTGCCATAATTGATTTGATACAAGGAGCAAAATCTACCTTTTTGCACTTTAAATGGCGTGTTGGGGGATGATTTTCATAAACAATTTCAAATTTTAGAAAAAAAATTTTTCATTTTGTTTTCTTTCATTGAAATTTTTTTATGTTATTTCTGCTCTATAAACCTTAAAAGGCAGTCGGAACAATCAGGGCTTCACCCTCATACGAGCAGTCTTGTTGTTCCGGCTTTCGATACGAAAGTAACGGAATATTTGTGCTCGGGGTGGGTTTTTTTTTCTTCAGACAAATGTCGACTTTTTAACTAGCCATTTTTGACGGGATTTTTTCATATCATTCGAAAGGTATTGTTGTCCTGAGCTTAAACTTTGAAAAGATATTTCACCTGTGATCATTTTTAGTAAAGTTATGGGGGTTTAAACATTGCCATTTTGGCCAATTTGGGACAATTAACGCGCGATATATTTCGCGCTATTAACGCGTTAGCGGAGAGTTAATCCGTCTTAAAATCGTTCCAGATTGGTTGAAAGAAGCTTATTTGCCATAATTGATTTGTTACAAGGAGAAAAATCTACCTTTTTGCACTTTAAATGGCGTGTGGGGGGATGATTTTCATAAACAATTTCAAATTTTAGAAAAAAAATTTTTCATTTTGTTTTCTTTCATTGAAATTTCTTAATGTTATTTCTGCTCTATAAACCTTAAAAGGCAGTCGGAACAATCAGGGCTTCACCCTCATACGAGCAGTCTTGTTGTTCCGGCTTTCGATACGAAAGTAACGGAATATTTGTGCTCGGGGTGGGTTTTTTTTTCTTCAGACAAATGTCGACTTTTTAACTAGCCATTTTTGACGGGATTTTTTCATATCATTCGAAAGGTATTGTTGTCCTGAGCTTAAACTTTGAAAAGATATTTCACCTGTGATCATTTTTAGTAAAGTTATGGGGGTTTAAACATTGCCATTTTGGCCAATTTGGGACAATTAACGCGCGATATATTTCGCGCTATTAACGCGTTAGCGGAGAGTTAATCCGTCTTAAAATCGTTCCAGATTGGTTGAAAGAAGCTTATTTGCCATAATTGATTTGTTACAAGGAGAAAAATCTACCTTTTTGCACTTTAAATGGCGTGTGGGGGGATGATTTTCATAAACAATTTCAAATTTTAGAAAAAAAATTTTTCATTTTGTTTTCTTTCATTGAAATTTCTTAATGTTATTTCTGCTCTATAAACCTTAAAAGGCAGTCGGAACAATCAGGGCTTCACCCTCATACGAGCAGTCTTGTTGTGTTTCAGACCTAAAGACAAATAGATAAAGACAAACTCAAAACTTTTATTAATTTTCACTTAAGAAGAAAACGGTACTCGAACAGTTTCATAGTATATAGATAGGGCTAGACACACCTTTTCATTGGGGAAAAACCTTGTAAGTTTCTGCTGATTTGATTTGGCCGCTATTTAGATGACATGTCGTGAGTTAAGAAAAATTTCTGTGAGATTATATCAGACTGACTTCCTTTTTCGAGCTGAAGATGAGTACTTTTAAATGTGATATTGTTTTACAGCAAATTGGGTAAATTGAAGTTTCGGGCATTGTGAATCTAAAAAATCTGTGTCAAACGGTTTGCTTTTGCGCTACACTGCTCTTTAAGATTTGTTTTAGAGGCAAAACAAGTTGAGACCATTTTGTCTCTAACCAATCCAATGAGCACCGCAGACTGCAAGTTTGGGTAGCGCCGTTCTTAAAAGGTTTATAGTAGTAGTATAAAATCAAGAAGCAGAAACTCATATTTCTGATGAAAATTATCGTTTGTGATTGTCGCTTGTTTTTGACTAATCCAATATTCTTTGTAAATCTGTACAATAGCACGATTAAATATGAAAAAAAAACCACTCGAAACATTTTTGTTGCTCAAAAAACATCTCTTCATTAATTATCAAAGTTCCACATCTCAGCTGTCATGCTGTAAAAAATTCGATTCATACGTCGATTCAGTTGGAATTGACAGTCTTTTCAAAAGTTTCAATGGTTTTGGATCACTCATATATTAATTTTTGTGGATTCCACAAACTGGTCTGCATTCCGCAATTTTGTTCCGAATTTCTCAAGTTCGCCTGATTCGGAGCAATTTTGAATAA
Organism: Symsagittifera roscoffensis; assembly: GCF_963678635.1. Classification (NCBI taxonomy): domain Eukaryota; kingdom Metazoa; phylum Xenacoelomorpha; order Acoela; family Convolutidae; genus Symsagittifera; species Symsagittifera roscoffensis. The sequence goes on along the minus strand of NC_087068.1, from coordinate 56,203,963 downwards.
CACAGTGTTTCAGCTAATTGATCGCGAAATCCAAAAATTCTGTTTTCGCCCTATTGCGGATTCCGCTCACACTCATAAATACACAGATTGGCCTCATAAGGAAGTTCAGTAGACGAGAATCATCATCTTGCAGCATGATATGTAATTGCTATCAAAGTTTGATTATGTTCAACCAGATCGTCTTTGTGTATAGAGGTAGCGTTGAAGCAATATCACTGGGCCATAGAGGAGGACCCAGATGATGTCATGGCCTATTATGGACGGGCCACTGCCTACCTCGCTCTTGGGATGACAGAGTCAGCACTGCAGGACATGGATGAAGTTCTGACACTTCTGACTCAGTGGAGACAGGATTTCCAAGCGGCCAGTTAAGTGTGTTTTCATGATGCCAAAGAAAATTTCTCTGACAGGCAACAAAATTTTGACGAAGTTATACTTTTACTTATAATTTTTGTAAGAAAAAACTATTAAATTAGTCTTTCTTTTTTAGCTGCTCGTGGTTTGGTTTTCTAAAAAGATCTCATCACTGCCTTGAAAACCGGTTATAATTTTCGAGAAATAGCTGGTTTAGCAATGAATTTTCATTTTTAGCCAAAAAAAGATTTTGTTACAGAACTCAGCGTGTGGATATATTGACTAAATATGGACGCTTTAATGACGCTATTCAGGAACTAAAAAAGATCCAAAAAGGCGGTGGAAAAGCAGGAAGTGACGAAGAAATTTTGCCAAAGATTCGGAAATTGAAAAAACTAAAGGCCTCGGCAATTGAAGCTGAAGAATTTTTTCAGCATGATGAAGATTACCAAGGCAAGCGTTAAGTATAAAAGTTTGTTAGTTCAAGTGTTAGTTCGGGTTTTACTGGGCAATATCAATTTCTAACTTTTGGTAAAATTTTTAGCAATAGTTGTCGTTTCTATAAAAATTGCATGACAGATACGAGTTTTTGTAATAATTATAACTGCATACTTCCAAAGCATTTTTTTCGAAAGCTTACTCCATTTTTCTGATAAAGTTTAATTGTTTTTTTATATTTATACATTTTAATTTTGATGGCAAATTTCGAGATATTGTGATTCAGGTGCACTTAAATTACTGGACCCATTGATTGTGGCTTCTCCGTGGAACTCTGAATTTAGAATTATGCGTGTTGAGGCCTTGATCAAGGAAGGCGAATTGCACGAGGCACTTTTACATCTGCAGCAGCTGACTAACTTCATTAACAACAACGAGCACGGATTTCTGAAGCTGAGTCTGTTGTATTATCAGATGGGAGATACTGAATCTAGCTTAGCTAAAATAAGAGAATGCCTCAAGTTAGACCAGGACCACAAACAGTGCTTCGCACAATATAAAAAAGTAAGTTTTATTCTTTTTGAAAAAAAATAGTTCCTCCAGACAAAAATAAAGTAGCCAGTCTATCTGCCTTATTTCAATCAGCACTCTTCATTCTCGGAAATTTTGCAACCAAGTGTACCCTTAACAATCCTACCCCATACCAAATTACGCTACAACTAGTCTTGTTTTTGATCTTTTAGGCATTGTTTACACTACCGAAATGTAAAAACCATCCTTGTTAGATAGATTTAAATCAATTTTCAAACAAGTAAAATACTGTATTAAAACCCATTCAGGGTAGACCATTGGATACATAATTCAATTTAGAATGAATTAAAACAGATTTTTGATAAAATACGGGGAAAAACTTAGCCGTTTTTTGTTTTGGGCAAAAATTGAGCGGAATTTGCTATTTCAGAAAAACCTCCTTCAGAGCTACAGAGAGCAAGAGTCACTCGAGGAGAAACTTTTATCAAAATTTTTTGAGTTGAGGGGAATCAATTTTTGAGTCAAGCAAATCTACGGGTTGCCGCGGTAAAGAGTAAATTATTTGGAAAAACCTTCAAATAAGTTTTACCTAACAACGTTCTAGGCTCATTTTTATTAAGCGAATGACATTTAATTGAATTATTTAAATCAGAACCATTCATTTTGGTGCAGAAAGTTTACGTCTTGTTCAGACTCGTAGTTTTTCAGGCCAATCATGATCACTAAAATTCAATTGAAAAAGATGATTGAAAGTTAAATTTCCATTTTTCTCTATCGGTTGATAGTTGAGAAATTCTGAATATAATCTGTAAAAAATTACAAGAAAAATTATGCCTAAAGCAGATAAAAATCGATTAAAATTGTTTTAAATCAGTTTTTTTATTCGTACAGTTTGTATAAAAATAACACGAAAAAATTTCCAGATACAATCATATGGATCACTTCAGATATAATTGGAAATGATTTTTTGAGTTGCAAGTTTGAATAAAAAGCGAACCGAATTTAAACCAGTTCAAATAGATTTGTAATTTAAGTGTTCTGTGGAAAAAAAACACGGCGGCATACAGGAAATTTTTCTCAAAACCCGGATATTTACGCCTATTTTAAGTGAGATTAAATTTCTACCGTGCTCTAGATTTTGAAGCGTAGGATGAAATGTTAATCAGTAGATTTACATACAATTGAATGACACCTGTGAAATTACTATAGACTATAATCAAAAATAAAACTTTCAAAATGTTTACCCTCGATTAATTGTCTTCTGACGTGTGAATTGGCAAATATTTTGCGAAAATTATAAATAAATAATCTGATTATTGTTCAAAATGTAGGGAACAAGGGACAAAATCTAATGACTGATACAATTTTTTAAATTTAGCCAAATGTTAAAATAATTTCATTGGAAAAAAAAGAATTTCAAGAAAATTTGAAGTGATTCGTGTTTATACTCTACAACTCGAAAGTCATTCTGAATTTAAAACGTAATCTGTATTTTTTAATCGATTTTTCTGATTTCTCTTGACCTGTTTGTAAAGTAATTAAGCAATGACAATTTTTAAAAAAAATTGTGTTTCTACTCAGAACAAATTTGTCATTTTATGCTAAACAATCTGAAACATTGAACGGCATATTTAGGTAAAGAAATTAACCAAACTACTGAACGAAGCTCAGCTACACATCAAAGAAAAAAAATTTGCCGACTGCATTCAGAAATTAAAGTCAGCCTTGGAAACAGAACGCGCTGTGAAGGCATTCAGACTAAAAATAATGCCTGATATGTGCAAATGTCTGTCAAGAACCAACGATTCAAAGGATGCGATTAAATTCTGCAGTGAGGCTCTAAAAATCACACCGGATGACGAAGACGTGCTAATTGACAGAGCCGAAGCGTACATAGTTGAAGAGGAGTTTGAAAATGCTATTAAAGTACGTGTTTGAAATCTAAAGAAACTGAAGACGATAATTTGTACAGAAAAAATAGACTCTTAAAAGTTTTTAAAGAAACCAATTGGTATTTGAGACCATGGTGACCGAACAACTTTTCAACAAGGAACAAGTAAATTTCTATTTAAAAATCAAATAAGGGAGGAGAAAATTCGCTTGGTTAAAGAAAAATAATTCAGCCCCTCAGAATTGAGCATAGCACTTGCAGGCCTTACGGCTTCATTTTGTCAATTAATTTGAGGGCAGATTGTTCACTTTGTCTATTCAGGGGGCGATTGTTCACTTGGTCTATTCAGGGGGCGATTGTTCAGATGGGCCTTCATAAGTAGTGTGTTATTTTGAGTAGGATTACGAGACGGCAATCAAGAATAACGAGGGATCCAGGAGACTGAAAGATGGTCTTACGAGGGCGAAAAATCTGTTCGAGCGGTGGAAGAAGAGAAGCTACTATGAGATACTGGGAGTGAAGACGACAGCCACAACGCAACAAAAAACTGGCAGGGCTATATCATCCCGACAGGTACATTAGTCATTTAAATGAAATAAAACATCAACATACAAATTATAAGCTCTTAACTCCAGCCAAGTTTAGATTTTTACCAAATGCAACTTGAGTAAAAATTGCCTGAATGTTGCGAATTTTCTTTGATTTTTATATGCGACCTTAAATGCGTTCATCTATGCAAAAAAAAAATTATCTCTGACAAGGGTAGCATTGTTGCGTTAAGCTAAACTACTGTTGGTCAACCTTTCATTATGACATTAAGACAACTTGGTATGCAACTTGACGACTTACATAATTGATATCTCTCCAACTTCTTTAACAGTTTATATTTACACAAGCAAAGCTTGTGTGATAGCATGAACCCTTTTTTTCTAACAAGTCGCAAAAATTACTGTTCATTTTCAAATTGTACTGTTTTTGCAGTATGTACATAAAATTAATCAACGGCTAATAAGTACATCCAATGCTAGGGATATTAAAAAAGACTAATAGATTACAAATAGCAATTTAGCTTAAAGGTAGCATGGATCTGGAATATAGAGGTAGTGAAGGAGACCTGCAACAAGTAAGAGGGTTCGAACCAGTGCAGGGTCGGATGTTTTAATGAACTTTCTTGGATACTAGGTAAATTGCGTCTGCTCTATAAATTGAGGCATGTTTTCAAACTGACTGGTAATGCTAATGCGTCATAATTGGCTTGCATCACTTAGCAACTATATAGATTCATAATTCAGTTTTTCCCAGAAGCGTTATTGGTCATACTTTTGCTTGGGTATGCAAAGTGCAATTCCTTCTCTTTTTCAAAATTGACTTTGTATGACTTGAACATAACTACCTAAATTTCCCGTACATTTAGGGGGGATTTTTTTTTCAAAATTTCATGGGGATTTGAAAATATTGTTATGACCCCATGTGTTAAAAAAAGAGCAATGTGTTGGTTAAATAAAGAGCAAAACAATAAAAAGCAAAATGTGTTAAATAAAGAGCAGAACAATAAAG